>NC_135546.1:16550129-16851558 GCF_045843805.1 Urocitellus parryii
GTCTCTCAATAAAATACAAAATAGAGCTGGGGAGGGGGCTCAGTGTTTGAGTGCTCCTGAGTTCAATCCCTGGTACCAACCCCCAGCCCCCCACCTCCAAAAAAAATATATATATTTAGCTCAGTGGTTTGGAGATAGAAAGTCCAAACAGTGAAAATACTTTGTGCGCAACCAGTGACTTGAACGATTGCTGTCTATGTGCAATATGAAATGAATTGCATTCTGTCATCAGGGATAACAAATGAGAATAAATAATAATTTAATAAAGAAAAAAAAAAAAAAGAAAGAAAGTCCAAACAGCAAACAGCACAGTCCCGGCTCTGGGGAGGGCTCCCCTAGCTCCCCTGCTTCCCCCTCATGACCGGTAGCAGCCACAGGCCGACTTCCTGGGTGACCTGGAGCTGGTTACATTAATGGACACCAGAATCGCCCGTACCTCTGCCGGTCTGTGTGTCCATCAGTCCAGCACTCAGCGCTTTAGGAAGGCATCCTGTCCTCGCTGGGCATCTTCCCTCGGGATGCACCTGGGCCAAGCCCCGTGGGAGTGGGTGGGCTGGGATGGTTTCCTGGGTGGCCCCTGACCGCCCTCCCACCTCCTGCCCACAGGTGCCCCTGGTCATCAAGGCCCTGCAGCGACAACTGAAGGACCGCAGCATCAGGGCCCGGCAGGGCTGCTTCAGCCTTCTGACCGAGCTGGCCGGCGTCCTCCCTGGCAGCCTGGCGGGGTACATGCCGGTACTGATGTCAGGTAGGCTGGGCTGGCCCCGGGGGTCTTCCTCTGGCCTCTTCCAGAGCCCTGAGTTGGTGGCTTCAGCCCCGAGGGGAGCCTGGGCCCCGGTCTCAGGCTGAGCCCCTGTTCAGGGAGGACGTTCCAGGCCTGACTTGCTGCTTTCTAGAAAGTTCCCTGGCCTGGGGTCCCTCCGCCCTGGCTACTGGCCAATCCATGACCACTTGGGAACTTGTGCGTAAGGGGCCTCTGTGGCTACTCCATCCCGTGGAGGGTCACGTGCATGACCCCGTGATCTCTGTGCCCAACTTGCAGGCATTGTCTTCTCAATTGCTGACCGCTCCAGCTCCTCCACCATCCGGATGGACGCCCTGGCCTTCCTGCAGGGGCTGCTGGGTACAGAGCCTGCCGAGGCCTTCCACCCGCACCTGCCCACCCTCCTGCCCCCTGTGATGGCCTGCGTGGCCGACCCTTTCTACAAGATGGCAGCCGAGGCCCTGCTGGTGCTCCAGGAGCTGGTGCGCACCCTGTGGCCCCTGGACAAGCCTCGGATGCTGGACCCTGAGCCCTACGTGGGAGAGATGTCCGCAGCCACCCTGGCACGGCTCCGTGCGACCGACCTGGACCAGGAGGTCAAGGAACGGGCCATCTCTTGCACGGGCCACCTGGTGGGCCACCTAGGTGACCGTCTTGGGGATGACCTGGAGCCCACCCTATTGCTCCTCCTGGACCGCCTGCGCAACGAGATCACCCGGCTGCCCGCCGTCAAGGCTCTGACCCTGGTGGCCAGGTCCCCATTGCGCCTGGACATGCAACCCATCCTGGCCGAGGCGCTGCCCATTCTGGCCACCTTCCTGCGCAAGAACCAGCGGGCACTGCGGCTGGCCACCCTGGCCGCCCTGGACGCCCTGGCGCAGAGTCAAGGACTCCACCTCCCGGGCTCTGCTGTGCGTGTGGTGCTGGCCGAGCTGCCGGCGCTGGTCAGCGAGAGTGATATGCACGTGGCCCAGCTGGCCGTGGACTTCCTGGCCACGGTGACCCAGGCCCAGCCGGCCTCTGTGGCCGAGGTCAGCGGCCCGGTGCTGGCGGAGCTGCTGCGGCTCCTGCGATCGCCTCTGCTGCCCGCGGGGGTGCTGGTGGCCGCCGAGGGCTTCCTGCAGGCGCTGGTGGGGACGCGGCCACCCTGCGTGGACTACGCAGAGCTCATCGACCTGCTCATCGCGCCCGTTTATGACCCAGAGGGTGGTGGCGCTCCAGCGCTGGCCAAGCAGGCCTTCCACTCCCTGGCGCGCTGCGTGGCCGCCCTGTCCAGCGCCTGTCCCCAAGAGGCGGCGGCCACCGCCCATCGCCTGGTGTGCGACGCTCGATCGCCGCACTCGAGCACCGGGGTCAAGGTGCTGGCCTTCCTGTCGCTGGCAGAAGTGGGCCAGGTGGCCGGGCCGGGTCCCCAGCGGGAGCTGAAGGCGGTGCTGCTGGACGCGCTGGGGTCCCCCAGCGAGGACGTGAGGGCGGCCGCGTCGTACGCGCTGGGCCGAGTGGGCGCGGGCAACCTGCCCGACTTCCTGCCCTTCCTGCTGGCGCAGATCGCGGCCGAGCCCCGGCGACAGTACCTGCTGCTGCACTCGCTGCGGGAGGCCCTGGGCGCCGCGCAGCCCGACGCCCTGAAGCCCTACGCCGAGGACGTGTGGGCGCTGCTCTTCCAGCGCTGCCCCGACGCCGACGAGGGCACCCGCGGGCTGCTGGCCGAGTGCGTGGGCAGCCTGGTCCTCGTCAACCCCCCGTTCCTGCTGCCCCGCTTCCGCAAGCAGCTGGCGGCAGGTAAGGGACAGAGGCCACCCTGCCCGGAGGTGGCCCTTCCTCGGTCCCCGGGTGTCCATGCAGCCGATGCACAGGGGGACCCTTTCCCCAGGTCCCAGTGTCTCTGTGATCAACTCCGAGGAGCCACAGAGGGACTTTGCTGGGACTTGGAGGTCTCTTCTTGCAGGAGAGAGAGGGACACAGAGCACAGACCTCCCAGACCCCTCCTGACGCATGCGCCGTCAGCCCTCCCCATCTGCAAGCTCCACCCCTGCATTTTATTTAATTTATTTTTAATTATTTATTTTTTTAAAACACTTTGAGATCGTTTTAATGACTCTCATTGGACACCATACCTTTATTTTATTTATTTGTCTTTATGTGGTGCTGAGGATGGAACCCAGGGCCTCACCTGTGCCAGGTGAGCGCTCTACCGCTGAGCCACAACCCCAGCCCCTTATTTTAATTTTTTAAATATATTTATTTTTTAGTTGTAGATGGACACAGCACCTTTATTTTATTTTTATGGGGTGCTGAGGATCGAACCCAGGACCTCACACACATGCTAAGCAAGAGCTCCGCAGCTGAGCCACCATCCCAGCCCAAACCGTCTCTGTATTTTAAACCAACCTTGGATGGGAAATATTTGGGGATTAAAAACAAAATTGCATCTGTACTGAACATGTACAGACGTCTCCCCCCGTCTTTATTTCCTGAACAATACAGTCCGGAAAAATTTCTGGACTTATATTGGATATCTCTCAGGGACCCTGAGGAATCTACAGAGGATCGAAAATTCAGGGGAGGGCCAGGCCGGGTGGCCCTGCCTTTCATCCCCAGCCATCCATCTGTGAGCCCAGTGATTTGGAAGGCAAAGGCAGGAGGATCACCAGATCCTCAGCACCACCTAAAAATCAACAAAGAAAGGCACGCTGTCCATCTACAACTACCAAAAAAAAAAAAAAAAGTTTTTTTAAACAAGGTATGATATTTGCACATAGCCTCCCTACATCTTCCCTAGGCTCATAATCCATTATTATTATTTGTGTGCATGTGTGTGTCAGGGGCAGTACCAGGGATTGAAGCCAAGGTGCTCGACGCCTAAGGTACACAGCACTTTTTTATTTTTATTTTGAGAAAAGGTCTCACTAAATTGCTTACGGCCTCATTTTTGCTGAGGCTAGGTTTGAACTCGCCATCCTCCTGCCTCAGCCTCCTGAGCTGCTGGGAAGACACCCGGCTGGTCTTGTTTTTCTTATTTTCAATTTTTGGAATCCCAAGCAAGCCATGCAGAGACATGCCAAAGTCTCTCCTCATGCCATACTTTCATTCATTCTTTAAGGAAAACCTACTTCCTCCTCTTTCTTCAGCCTTCCCCCACGGAAAGCAAGGGACAAAACCAAATGAAGGCAGGTCTTCCTTCCCAGGCTTGGGGTTGGTCTCAATTCCGTTGGAATCCCCTTGGCCTCCGGGCTGCCTAACCTTGGAGGAACACAGCCGCACCTTGGAGAAGGCAAACTCAGTGGAGGAGAGCCTGGCCAGGAATTCTGGATCTGCTGTGTGGCCTTCGATATGAACTTAACCTCTCTGAGTCTTTCTTTTTTTGTTGTGTTAAAAAAAAAAATCAATCATCCTCTTTAGTTACCATTTTCATCAAGATCTTATTTTTTAGTTGTTAATAGGACCGTCCTCAGGATGAATGGAGATAGTATGTCTGAAAGGCATAATGTCATCTCAAGGCCACAGGGAAAGGTCTTTCTTTGGGGAACACTAACATGACTTCCCCAGCCATGCAAGAGTGGGGGTCTCTGGAGTGGGGACCCAGTGCCTGACCTTCACTGAGCTGCGTGTCCCTGTCACCCAGGTCAGCCACATACCCGAAGCATGGTCATCACCGCGGTCAAGTTCCTCATCTCGGACCAGCCCCATCCCATCGACCCCCTCCTGAAGAGCTACATTGGTGAGCGCTGTCCCCACCCTTCATCCCGCCCGGTCCCCCACACAGCCCTTGACCTTGGACTGATTGATGTTCCTTCTCTAGCCAAGGGCAGCCAGAGACCCAAAGGCCACCTCATCCCCATGTCGGACATCAGGGCCCTGGGTTCCATCCCCAGCACCCCTCCCCCTCCCAGTTTTGGGGAGCACCTCAGACTCTCTGAGGCTCCCGTAGCTCGGTGGAACATTCTAGAATGGAAGCCCTGCCTTCTGAGCTTTGAGGGTGCTTAGACCTGGCACAAAGTAGTTGCTCACTGCGTCCATCGCATCCAGCCAGGTCTGCGCCGCTCACGGTCACCAGGGGGCAGGGGGGTTTTGTCTCTGGCTCTGTGTCCCTCAGGCCCCCCCTCGCTGTCCCTTTGCAGGAGAGTTCATGGAGAGCCTGCGGGACCCGGATCTGAACGTCCGCAGGGCCACCCTGACCTTCTTCAACTCGGCCGTGCACAACAAGCCCTCGCTGGTGCGGGACCTGCTGCAGGACATCCTGCCCCTGCTCTACCAGGAGACCAAGATCCGCCGGGACCTGATCCGAGAGGTGCCGAGCAGAGCTGGGCCGCCTTGTTAGTTCTGTCCCCCCCCCGGGGGGCCTGGGACAGAGTCCGCCTCTCCGGCCTCCATAGGGCCTCACTAAGTGGCTGAGGCTGGCCTCCAACTTTCGGTCCTCCTGCCTCAGCCTCCGGAGCTGCTGAGATGATAGGTGTGCGCCATGGTGCCTGGCCCAAAATTCAAATTTTGAAAGGCTTCAAATTGTAACAACAGGATGCCGCCAATGGAAAGTTCCACCCCTGACCTGGTGTCCAAACACAAGGACGCCACAAATAGTGTATAAAATCGCCTTTAGGCTGTGTGCGTAAGGTGTCTATGGAAGAGCAGTGAATTTCGTGATTAGACTTGGGATCCACCCCCAAGGTAGCTCCTCATGGATGTGCAAGTATCCCAGAATCCCAAACACCGCTGGTCGTCAGCATTTTGGATAAAAGATGCTCTGCCGGTAGATGCTGGTGACTCTAGGCTGCCACTCGACATTCAGGAGTGGAATCTGAGTGACAGAATCCACAGGTGATCCTGATGTGGTTTCTGTCTCCAAAGAGCTGATCATGGCCTCCTGTAAGAGCCATGCCCACACTGTGGGTTACGTAGCCTATTGGCAGCCCTTAAAAGCAGAGTCTTGCCAGGAGCAGTGGCACACGCCTGTAATTCCAGCAACTGCAGAGGCTGAGGCAGGAGGATCGCCAAGTTGGAGGCCAGCCTCAGCCACTTAGTAAGACTCTGTTTCAGACTAAAAAAAATTTAAAAATAAAGGAAAAAATTCTGGGGATGAATTTCAATGGTAAATTGCACTGGGTTCAATCTCCAGTTAAAATAAAAAAGAAAGTTAGCCAGATGCAGTGGTATCTGTCTGCAATCCCAGTGGCTGAAGGACCACTATGGCATCTGGAGGCTGAGGCAGGAGGATCACGAGTTCAAAGCCAGCCTCAGCAAAAGCGAGGTGCTAAGCAACTCAGTGAGTCCCTGTCTCTAAATAAAATACCAAATGGGGCTGGGGATGTGGTCAGTGGCCGAGTGCCCCTGAGTTGAATTCCTGGTACCCGGCCCCCCCAAAAAAAGCAAAGGAAAGAAAAATATTTTATTTTTTTATTTTTTTTTATGTGGTGCTGAGAATCGAACCCAATGCCTCACACATGTTGGGCAAGCGCTCTACCACTGAGCCACAGCCACAGCCCTACCCCAGGACCTGGATTTTTAATCTTAGGCTGTGTCTCCTTGGGCAAATTAATTAACCTCTCTGAGCCTTAAATGGGGTAAAGGATAGCGTCTTCTTCCTCAAACATTTGCAGTGGTTGAGGAAGACGTCAACTATGTGGCTCAGCTGTAGAGTGTGTGTATGAGACCCTGGGTTCAGTCCCCAGCACCCCCACCCCCAAGCGTCATTTACCAAGGACTCCCAGTGTCTGCGTGGTGGATGAAATCAACGGTTCTTTTTACTGTGATCATTATCTGGGGAAAGGGCGCTGCAGCCTGAGACTTGGGATTTGGGGTCAGCATCTGAGGGTGGGGGTGGGGCAGGAACTCAGGGTGGGGGGCTGGTGGTCTTCCACGTGGGGGCCACATCCCCCCAACTTATGTTGTCTGTCCCTCCCGCAGGTGGAGATGGGGCCCTTTATGCACACGGTGGACGACGGGCTGGATGTGCGGAAGGCAGCCTTCGAGTGCATGTACTCGCTGCTCGAGAGCTGCCTGGGCCAGCTGGACATCTGTGAGTTCCTGAACCACGTGGAGGACGGGCTGAAGGACCACTATGACATCCGGGTAGGTGTGAGCCCTCTCCCCCGCTCAGGAGACCAAGGCAGGAGGATCACAAATTCAAGGCCAATCTCAGCAACTTAGTGAGGCCCTATCCCCAAGCAAAAGGACTGGAGATGCAGCTCAGTGGTAAAACACTCCTGGGTTCAACTCCTGGTACCAAACAAATTAAAAAAATAAATCAATCAATCAAAAGAAAGACAAAGAAAAAAAGAAAGAGCCTATTATTCCAGGAGGCTGAGGCAGGAGGATTGCAAGTTTGAGGCCAGCCTCCGTCATTTAGCAAGGCTCTATGCAACTTACCAAGACCCTGTCTCAAAATGAAGGATGAAAAATAAAGGGCTGGGGAGGTGGCTCAGTGGTAGAGGACCCTGGGTTCCATTCCCAGTACTAAAAAAAGAAAAGAAATACAGTAATGTTGGACCACATCCCCACATTCCCACTGTATCAGGCTGTTTTCTGCTGCTGTAACAAAATACCTGAGCCTGAGCCTGGATACAAAATACCTGAACTTTTTAAAAAAAGAGGTGGGGACCATGATAGTGTGTGGTGATTCCAGCTACTCAGGAGGCATGTGGCTCAGCAGTAGAAAGCTTGCCTAGCATGTAATCCATCCGTCCATCCATCAGTAATATTTAGCTGACCCTTCTGGAGGTGCGGAGGATGGTATTGGCATCTCCTTGGCTCTGGTGAAACTTCATAGCTGGGGGCTTCACAGTGCCAGAGATAGATGCCTAAGAGTTCAAATGGTAAAGCAGGAAAGGAGAGCTGATAGTGGCCTCCTGAAAGAGAGCCACGCCCACACAGCGGATTACGTCACCTATGGGCAGCCCTTAAAAGCAGAGTCTTGGCAGGAGCAGTGGCACATGCCTGTAATTCCAGCAACTGGGGAGGCTGAGGCAGGAGGATCGCCAAGTTGGAGGCCAGCCTCAGCAACTTCGTGAGACCCGAGCTTGGTTTTTGTTTTGTTTTATGGTACTGGGGATTGAACTCCAGGGATTGAACCCCAGTTCTTTTTATTTTCTTGAGACAGGCTTCCTTTAAGATGCTGAGGCTGGCCTTGAACTTGGAATCTTCCAGCCTCCGCCTTGTGAGCAGCCAGGATTACAGGAGTCTGCCCCCATGCCTGGCCTGACTTGCTTTTTATCACTCCCTCCCTGTGGAACTAACCAGGGTCCTCTGCTAACTACATGAAGCCCTTGCAAGGAAACTGCTCCCAATGACCTAAATACCTCCCATTAGGCCCCGCCTCTTAAAGGCACACTACCTCTCAACACTGCCACATCCAGGTTCGAGCTTTCAGTCCATGATTCTTTGAGGGACACACTCCAACCTTCTCCAAGTGCCGGCAGCCACCCTAGATACCAGGAGCCGGAGCTGGGTCCCTGCTGTGTTGGGACTTCTGCTCCTGCTCCTCTTCAGGCCCTCTCCGGCTTCTTTACTTACCGACAGGCTCTGGGGACCCCAGGAGCATCTGAACTTGAGAGCCCACCTGTCCCCTGGCACCTCTTTTCATCCACCCCTCCTCAAGGCCAGCCAAGTGTACTGGATAGAAGTTTAGTGTCACTCGTCACATGTTGTGGATGAGGAAACCGAGGCCCAGACAGCGAGCCACTCAGGCAGGGTCCTGTGGGGACTTGGTTTCACCCTGGACCCCAGGTTTGGGGTACAGAGTGTCTCCTCGTGCTCTGGGCCCGCTGTTTTTGTTCTTGGGCAATTTCACTAAGAACGCTCTGTCTCCTTCCTTCTGGGCAGATGCTGACCTTCATTATGCTAGCACGGCTGGCCACCCTGTGTCCTGTGCCTGTCCTGCAGAGGGTGGACCGGCTCATTGAGCCACTGAGGGCCACCTGTACCGCCAAGGTAAGCCCCTTTCCCAGCCCGAGCCTGGATCACCTGGTGGGTCACCTGCAAATCATTCAGTTTCCAGTTACTGAAAGGGCCGTCGTCCACCCCTCTCCATCGCCCCCGGCCAGGAGCTTCCTGTGCTGACCATCTCACATGCAGAGGGGCCAAGTTGTGGGTCAAGACGACACAACGAAGAAATCCCAGAGCCAGACTCCTAGGCCCCTTAGTGAGACCCTGTCTCAAAAAGGAATATTAAAAGGGGCGGGTTGTATATATTCACACTAATTCATGTCTTTATACATGTACTTTGGATAATAATGATCCTCGTGTTCCACCATCATTAATAACCCCCTACCCCTCCCTTCCCCTCCCTCCCCTCTGCCCTATCTAGAGTTTGTCTCTTCCTCCCATGCTCCCCGTCCCTCCCTACCCCACTATGAGTCAGCCTCCTTATATCAGAGAAAACATTCGGCATTTGATTTTTTGGGATTGGCTAACTTCACTTAGCATTATCTTCTCCAACACCATCCATTTACCTGCAAATGCCATGATTTTATTCTCCTTTATTGCTGAGTAATATTCCATTGTGAATATATGCCACATTTTCTGAAGGGTATCTAGGTTGGCTCCACAGTTTAGCTATTGTGAATTGTGCTGCTATAAACATGGATGTGGCTGTGTCCCTGTAGTATGCTGTTTTTAAGTTCTTTGGGTATAGACCAAGGAGAGGGACAGCTGGGTCAAATGGTGGTTCCATTCTCAGATTTCCAAGGAATCTCCATACTGCTTTCCATATTGGCTGCACCAATTTGCAGCCCCATCAGCAATGTATGAGTGTGCCTTTTCCCTACATCCTCTCAACACTTGTTGTTTGTGTTCATAAGAGCTGCCATTCTGACTGGAGTGAGATGATATCTTAGAGTGGTTTTGATTTGCATTTCTCTAATTGCTAGCAATGATGAACATTTTTTCATATATTTATTGACTGATTATATATCATCTTCTGAGAAGTGTCTGTTCAGGTCCTTAGCCCATTTATTTGATTGGGTTATTTGTTTTTTTTGATGTTTAGCTTTTTGAGTTCTTTATTTACCCTAGAGATTAGTGCTCTGTCTGATGTGTGAGGGGTAAAGATTTGCTCCCAGGATGTAGGCTCTCTGTTCACCCCACAGATTGTTAAACACTGTTTTTCGAGTAGCAAACCTGTTCCAGAGCCGGGCGTGGTGATGCACACCCAGTGGTTTGGGAGGCTGAGGCAGGAGGATCCCAAATTCATGGTCTGGGCAATTTAATGAGACCCTGTCTCCAAATGACATTTCTTTTAAAAAAAGCATTGGGGGGTGCTGCAATTGCCTGTCATGTTGTGGGGCCCCAGGCCATGCCAGAATCAAACAACAAAACCTGAACTGGCTTGAGATGTGTTCAATCTTTAATCCCCTCTGACTGGACTATTCATAATTCTCATATATTAAATGGGAGAGATATTAAAATATTTGACTATTGGGTGTTCTTCCAGACCTCATGTCTGCAGCCTTATCTTTCTGTCAGTCCTCACAGCAGCTGTCAAGGGAAGACTGACTTACAGATGGGGGACGGAGGCCCAAAGAAGGGGTTACCTAAGCTCACCCTGTTAGAGGGCAGAGCCATTGAACCCAGGCCTGTGGACCTACAGGATTGTTTAGGGGTAGCGGCCAGCAATTAATTAGTAAGGTCAAGGTGGCTGGGTGTGGTGGTGCAGGCCGGTAATCTCAGTGACTGGAGAGGCTGAGGCAGGAGGATCCCAAGGTCAAGGTCAGCCTCAGCAACTGAGGAGACTCAGTCTCAAGATTTAAAACAACAAAAAAAGGAAGGAGTGCTGGGATGCAGGAGACCGGTTAGAATGAGGCCAAGATGCCAGACTGGAGCCTCAGGTGACTCTGAAGCCGCTGCAGGGACTGGCTTGAAGGTGGGGAGGACCAAAAGGGAGGCTGCCTCCTGGGTGGTGAGGCCAGGATTGAAGGACAGCTCCTCCCATTTTCCCCCACTGTAGGTCAAAGCCGGCTCAGTGAAGCAGGAGTTTGAGAAGCAGGACGAGCTGAAGCGCTCCGCCATGAGGGCCGTGGCCGCCCTGCTGACCATCCCCGAGGCGGGCAAGAGCCCCAGCATGGCCGACTTCTCGGCCCAGATCCGAACCAACCCCGAGCTCACCGTCCTCTTCGAGAGCATCCAGAAGGATTCCGCCTCAGCCCCCAGCACGGACTCCATGGAGCTCAGCTAGTTGTCCTGCTGCTCAGGAGAGGAGTCCAGCGAGCCCCGTCTCCCCCTCCGCTCCAAGACCGGGGCCTGACTTCTGTCCTTCATCTCATGGGGGGCTCTCGGGCCCGGGTTGGGGCTACAGTGCCTTCTCCAGGGACCCAAGCTCGCAGGCCCCCAGCCCCAACCGCGAGGCTGCCAACAGTGGGCCCTTTCACTCAGGATGTTGTTAGGGGGACAGTGTTTTCCAGTGACCTGTCACCCCTCCAGTTATTCTGGCTCCTTCCAACTGGGGAGTCCCTGCCTCACTCACCTGCACTCAGAGATGCATAGCATTCAGTCACTGTCTCCCCTGGTGTCCCTGGCTCCCCACCCCCACCAGTCCTCCTCCTCTGGAAGTGATCTGGGGTCTCTGCTGCCATTCAGGTAGTGCTCTGGCCAAGAGTCTTAAGAATGGGGTGGCAGGTGAGTCATGGCTGTAATCCCAGTAACTGGGGAGGCTGAGGCTGGAGGATTCCAGGTTTGAGGCCTGTCCTCTGAGAAGTTAGCAAGGCCCTGTCTCAAATCAAAAAGGCTGGGGATGTAGCTCAGTGGCTGAGCACCCTCAGGTTCAATCCTCAATGTGGAAAAATATCAGGGTGGGGGTGTCAGCCGTAGGACATTCCTCCAGCACGTGAGGCTGTGGGTTCCATCCCTAGCACAACCCTCACTCCCAAAGAAACCAGTTCAGATACTTGAGTTATTCATTCTAAATTTCAAAAAATGAGTTAGAAGCAGTGAACCCCAAACTCAGAGGTATGAGGCTTTTTGTGCAGGGAGGATACACAGGACAGGGACCTGAAGGGTTGACCCTAATGTTTCATATCTACCTTCAAATGATGTAACCAAATCAGGAAACAGGAAAGTGCGAATCACTTTTCCTTCACCACTGAGGCATAACCAGTTTGTGTCCTGAAGATTTGAACTTCAATACTAGACTTTTAGTATTGAAGTTAAATAAAAACAGGCCAAAGCTTTTTTTTTCTGTGATATGCAAAGCTAATAAAGGATAGATCCTAAATTGCTACCAATTTCTCCTCACAATTCCTATTCCCAAAGCTGAACCCCATCTTCAATATCCTTCCCAAGTCGATCTAAAGAAACCCTGAAAAATGAGCAGTTTGTGCATCAACACCAACCTACAACACACTCACCTACTGGACCTCGTGGCCGGCACGCCCGGCAATGGCCTGTCTCTTGCGACCAGCATGCCAATCCTGCTAGATCAGCTGGGATAGAGGGGGGCGAAAGGCCTAGAACCATTTCTGTCTTGTCCAGGTACCAGGCAAGCACGGCCACATGAAAATACTGTGTCTTGCAAAAGCAGAATCAAACCTTGTTGAGTACACAGAATTCAAGATTTTGAGCTTCATCACCCTAGTCTTATTGGGGACATCTTGTAACAATTGTGCCTGACAGGCAGGGTGCTGTGGTGCACACCTGTCATCTCAGCTGAGGCAGAGGATCACGTGTTGTGAGGCCAGCCTGAGCAAGCCGCTACCAAGCAACTCAGACCCTGTCTCTAAATAAAAAACAAATTAGGGCTGGGATGTGGCTCGGTGGACAAGTGCCCCAGAGTTCAATCCCTGCTCACCCCCCCAAAACGTACGCAAAATTGCAGTTTCTTCATTCTCACGAGGGCAGGGCTAACATGACCACTTGGTCCGAGGCCAAGCCTTTCCTCCTCTTCCCCAGCCCCAACTACAGCTGACCCAGGCAACCCTGGGCTCCCCGTGCAAGGGCCTAGTGCCCCTGGCGAACCCCTTATCCAGAATCTTCCATTCATGGAGGATCACACAGGTGACAGGCCAAAGAATCACCTCTGTGACAAGCTGTCCAGTGAAGTCAAGAAAGCGAAACAAAACCAAGGCAGGAAAAGCCAGGTAGCAGCTTGCGGCTTTATTTAAGCACACAAAAAACGTGCGCGCGAACTGTCTATTCATTTTCTTCACTGCGCAGCCTGGCGTTGGGATTGGTGACTCTGATGGCCAGCTGGGCCGCTCTCTCCACGATGGCTTTGCGGTTCTTGGAGGAAACGTTGTGGGCGATCTCCGCACAGTAAGATCTGGAAGAGAATCAAGCACAGGAGTGAAGAGCAGGCCCAGCCCGGCAGGCACCTGGGAAATGCACTCGGGGGTGCTGAATGAGGCCCACAGATCCCCAAATCCTGGTGGGAGTCACTCTCCTAAGTCCTCACTATGGCCCCGTGAGCCACCTCCGTTTTAGATGAGGAAACCAAGGTCCACAGTGGTGGACGTGAATTCCCAGCTCACACAGCAAGAGACTGACACGTCTGGGAGGAAGCAGCCAGACTCCAGGTTCAAAGGCTGCCCCCACACCCCGGCTGACCCACCAACTCCAGAGTGCCACGGAGCTTGGCTTTGTCCATAGAGTCCTGGGACTTGCAAAGTGAGCAAGGGCAAAATCCAACAGTCTGAATAGAGCCAAGAGTCCCCAGTTGGATTACCGAGGACAGAGCCCACCAGCTGCACTTGGTACACTGTTCTAACCCGCCATTCCTCAGGGCTCTCAGAGCCACACTTTGAATGAGGACCCAAGCACTCCAACAGCAAGCAGTGAAGGCAGAGAGCTCCTGTGTCAGAGAGCAGGGCCTGATAGTCACGCCTAAAGGCTTCCTTCTCAGGACATGTCTATTGTACTGCACTTTTCACCTGTCTTCATTTTCCTCAAATGCTTTAGGTCTTTGCCACCTGCATACACAATAGCCACAGTGGATGCACCTACTGTTTTAAGGTGCAGCACGTTTCCCTCACGGCCACACAGCCGTCAGTGAATGGCTGTCTTGACGCCTGGTCCCAGCACTCTGCCGCCTTTCCACATGTGTTCCAACTGTATACTGCCTCAACAACCAGCTATATAAGCTTCCCTGCTTCGGTTTTAAACACAAATGCCCAAAAATGGAGATTAAAAAAAAATATGCTGTACTTCAGGAGGTTAAATACTGCAGCTGCTCTTGGAAACAAGATGGTTTCAAACAAGATGGTGCACATGAGGCTCCTGGCCTCGGTCTCCAGTCAGTATCCCCACCCTGCTTAAAGAAAACCCTGTGTTTGGGTACTGAGTTGTAGCTGTCCACCTGGCCGGATGGTCATCGCCTGCCACTAAGGAGAGCTCTGGGAACGTGCACAGATGACACCAGTTAGCCACTCTCCCCATCTTCTCCACTCCCTCAAGTGTCAAGGGCCCCTCCCATGACAAACTGCTCATTTCCCTGCCGTAATCCTGACTGCAGCAGCCCAAGTCTCCCACGGAGCTTGCCCAAATGCCTAACTTGCATCAAAACCTAGAACCTAGCGCCTGTGTCCCTCCACGTGCCCTCCGCTTTGTGCAAGCCCTTCTCTCCGCCCATAGGCCTCTTCCCCAACTCCAGATGGCACCTGGCTCTAAAGCCCTGACCCAGGCAGGCGGCCGCTCTTCCACCTCAGTGGCCAGATAACTCTTGCCACAGCACAGATGGAGGTGTCCCCTAGGCCTGAGGTTGTGAGTGCTGCAGTGGAATGAGCAACCCCTCCGCACAATTGCTGCCCAAGACACGTAGACTCGTGAGCTCTGCAGCAGGAGGGACCAACTCACTTGTTACACATGAGCAGCACCTCCAGCTCCTTGACGTTATGCACCAGGAACTTGCGGAAGCCACTAGGCAGCATGTGCTTGGTTTTCTTGTTGCTCCCGTAACCAATGTTGGGCATCAAGATCTGGCCCTTGAACCTCCTCCGCACCCGGTTGTCGATCCCTCTGGGTTTCCGCCAGTTGCGCTGAAACAAGGAAGGTAAAGGTGGGTTGGTCTCTGGGCAAACTGCCAGCCTTTCTTTTCAAGGAGAACAAATGAAAGAGAAGATGCGAGACACTAGGTGCCCTTGGGTAACAGGACTTCCTCCTCCTTTGGTGGGGAGGGGAAAAAATTCCTAGATTTACCCACTGGAAGTGGAGACCCACACTCTCACTCCTAAGCAACAGGAAGGTCAAATAGAGCAGGCTGAGATGTGGGGGGGCTGTGTCTTTGGGGAGATGAAGGGCACGGGTGTCCTCACTGTTCTTAGGACATGAGTTTTCACAACCAAAAAACCAGGGACAATCTCTGTCTGCGTCTCAGCAGTTCTAAGTCCACCTCAAATATGTGGCATAAATCTAAAGCTCTTGAAAGGCCCAGGGCAGCCCAGGGTCTGTTATTTAAATTTAGTTTACTCAGCAGGAGCCCCAGTGAGACCTGGGGAGACCCCAGTTCCTATGCAGCGCTCTCAGGCCAACCACAAACCAGCTCACCTGTCAAAAGCTGCTTAGACCAGGTGAGGCCACACACAGTAACTCCCTCCTACACCCCAACACTCACACCCACCCCAGAACCACATACGTACCTTAATTTTGACATATCGGTCTGACTGGTGCCGGATGAACTTCTTGGTCCTCTTTTTGACGATTTTGGGCTTCACGAGGGGTCGGAGGGCAGCCATGGTGCCTAAAAAGAAAAGGAAGATCCCCGTTGAAGCAGAATCCTCCCGAGGGGCTCCTGCCCAGGGCTTGGCTGGGACCTGAGTGGTGTCGCAGAGTGTCTTCCAATCACCAGTTACTGAGCAAGCTGGGAATGGAATGGGTGCCTCTGCTAGGCTTGCTCTCCCTCCTGTTTCCGAAGCTGGCAGAATACTAGGCACTCTCCAGATGCGATCTCAGGAGGTCAGGGGTCACCTCAGCCACTCAGAGCCCCCCAGAACAGCTGACTGACATCAAAACAGAACCCAAGACCTTCTCACTTGCAAAGGATGGCAAACTCCGACACCCCGAATTCTCCCCACCCCCAGATCGTCAACCTTTTTCTCATTTACAAAATGTACAAGACATTGGCACATTGCATGCCTGCCCCGTGCCTGGCACAAAATAAATGTTCAACAAAACAACTCCTGAAGGGTGCTGCAGCCCCGATACCCTCAAAAGCATGCATAAAACCACTCTGCACCCCCAAAACCAGCCAACCTGAGAACCAGATTCTACCCAGGACTGTCAGTTACCGTCCCCAAGGTGGACTTCCCGGTCACCCCATCTCTCTCTACCACAATCCTGTCATTTTCACAGCCATCAATTCACTTTGTCCCCCACCGCACTAGGTGCCCCCTAGCACCACGCTCTCCTCGAAGGTAAGGGATCAGTGCCATTTTCCAGGGATCCCGACCCACTACGGGAGTTTGTTAATGACCCATCGAATGCACTCAAGGGTCATCTTTTTGTTGACAGTCGCTCAGGGCCACAGGATGGAAGCGAAGGGGCCTAGGACGCGACAGTTAAATAAATGCACAAGGGCACTCTGGCCAGGGCGCGGTGACCCGCAGATCCCAGCTGAGCTGTCACCCGGGACTCGGGTCGCTCCACGGCCCCCAGAGACCGCGTAGTCTGGCCTCAACATGCACCATGAGCTGTCAGGGATCAATCAAGCGGTCCGCAGGTCCGACTGGCCCAAGGCGGCCTCCGTAAGAGAGCAAGCGGCCCTGGGAGGCAAAGCGCCATCACCGCACCAGGCCGCTTGGCTGTTCCCATGCACGTCCTAGGAGGCCGGCAGAGACAATACCCACAAAGCCGACCACGCAAAGGAGGCGGCCTTCTCACCAAGGGGTGAAGGGGCCCGGTGGTCACCCCCCAAATGGGGATGGCGACCGATTAAGACTCACCGAATACGAATGGCGGCCACCTCCGAAGGCAGCGCCGAGGAAGAGAGAGGAAGACGGCGCGCAAGGGCTGATGGGACGTAACCTGAGGGTCCTGGAAGGGAAAAGGTGGGCACTTCCGGCTCCGGGTCTTTCGAAGAAAATAAGGACGTGACAGAGGAATAACGCTACAAAAATGCCCAGTGCACCTGTGTTTTACTGGACATTAATATGTAGGAGTAGAAGTGAAAATGTATTTTCCCTTCCCTCCGGACTACATGGAAAATTTGGGAATGCTTTCAGAACCAAGACCTAGGACGGGGATCTACTTCCGCCAGAAATAGAAGCCAAAACCAGCTTTTAGACTATTTCCGTCCGCGTTTCTTCTCCCGGAAGTGCGCCTCCTAGTGGTCAGGAGGGAACAAAACAGTCACTTCCTAATCATTAAATCCAGAAAATGGTCCTCCCTAGCTGCAGGGGTTGGTTCCAGGATGTCACCCCACCCCATAAAATGGCATAGTATTGCACAGAACCTCTAGCTGTATCTTTTAAATCATCTCTAGATAACTTCTAATACTAATGCAATGTGAGTTCTATTTAATTGTATTGTTTAGGAAATGACAAGGGGAATAAACAGTAAGGAGGCTGTAGCCGCTCACATTCCATGGGATTTCATATCCTTATCACAATTCTAGAAGGTGGATCTATTATTTTCTTCATTCAACATGGGGAAAGCAAAGTTTGGAGATTTGACTCACTCTCAAGTGCACCCTTCTAACCACGTGTCTCTCCTGCCCAGTTTTAAAATTGTTCTTGATTTGTTTTACGTAGCTTTTCTTTTTAAGATCATCATGAGAATCAAATTCAGGAGGAAAACAAACAAGAAACCTTGGTTCTGCCACTCAAACACAATGCACATGTCCTTGGTGATCTTGCTAGTAGTTGTTCCAGGAGAGAGATGGGGACAGACGCTAAACCGGATTGTGTTAATGACTGAGAGGTGAGGGGAGGAGAAAGCCGTGTGTGTTGACAATGTCACCAGGAGGTTTTTGGCTGTGAAGAGGAGTTTGAGGAGACCCAGAGACTGGCAGTGTCTTGTCTGGGGTCACACAGCCGGCAGGCAGTAGGGTCAGGGCTGTTATGTCTCTGGCTACCCCACATCATGAATGATGTCACCCTGCAGCTGTGTGATGTTCAGTGGGATGGGGAGTGTGGGGACACATTGCAGGTGGCTGCCTGTGGGAGGCCTGTCATGACAGGGAGGGCTCATGAACATGTCTCTAGTTTCCAAAGACCCAGGATATTTGGAAGCAGGAGCCCAATGGCTCAGTCTTCAGGGATGAGGATCATGCTATCATCTCATTTAACAGCGGCGGGGACATGAGTGTCATCCTGTCTGTGGCTTCCCACGTGCACTGACATCCCATGAGGAGAGGCGGGAGGTGCCATGTCAGTCATTGCTGTCAGTGTCCCCAGGAATGTCCCTGCTATACGTCCCCAGCCTCCGTCTTCTTGAACACCCCTCTGGCCAACTGTGTGACTTTCTGGGGACACATGTCCCCTCTGAACACTGGGCACCCTGTGACCCAGGGAGAGCTGGCTGTCACGATGGCCTCCGGCCTTAGCCTAAGCAGCTCCATTTTAAACCAAACCTGCAGTCTCACCAGGCAAGCCACCGAGCCCCCAGTATGTCACCCAGGCACAGCCTGATGAAAGCAAGTCACCTTCCACAGCCCTGGTAAGACTCAGAGGGAAGTCCCTGTCATTTGTCTCCGCGCTGATAAGAGTCAGAGGTGAGAGATCAGGTCACCAAGAAACCCGGGAACAGCTGATAGGGACTGAAAGGGTGGGCAGACGCTCCCAATTTTTAATATAAACATGGGAGCCAATGGACGGACATTAGAGCCGGCGACACTGATGCCCACAGGCAGGGGACCCTGAGGACGACCTGGACGGACATGCCAGCTCTCCTCACGCTCTGCCTGATCCTCTGCATCGTCCTCAAGCTCTACAGCAACCTCTTGACCCTGGTGAGGACAGCGACTGCTCCCAGGACAAGCCTCTGTCGGTCCCTGTTGTGGTCACTGTGGCCTGAGTGCGCCTCGGCTGGACTGAAGGCCCCAGACTCCAGACTAACCCGAGCCTCACACTTGGCACGCGGAGGGAAGGCGTGTAACAGGTCGGTCGAGGTTAAGTGTGTTGACGGCGCTGAGCATCGACCTAGAATTGTTGGCTGTGAATGGATCGTGCCTGTGGCAGTGCCCAGCATTAAGGACGGTCATTCTTTGGGGCTGAGGACAGAGCTCAGCTGGTAGGTCCCGGGTCCCATCCCCAGCACCACACACACACGGCCCTATAGCGTGGCATCGTGTTAAGTGACTTGAGTGGATACGCATTGAAAAGGGCAGAAGCTCGTGGACATTCTTTATCTGTCCCCTCGACTGCGGATGTCACACTTCTGCCCACTGGGACACTGGCCCAGGCCGTCCCCCTGACATTATTTATTTTTTCTGGCTCTTTGACACTCTGGGTCCGTGGCGCAGGGCCCTGGCTGTCCTGGCTGCTGGCTCCGGGTGGCTGTGGCGGGGACTAGCTGATGAAGTACACCTTGGTGCAATCATAGTGGACACGGGTCATGTCCCTGGTGTCCCTTAGGGGCCACCATCGGTTAGGGTGGTGGACGGCCCGGTAGACTTGGGGCTTGTGTCGGACATGACTGAAGAGGGCCAGACTGCTCTCCTGGGCCACGGTGGGCAGGTAGAGCCGCAGCTTATCCAGCAGGTGACCCGGCCAGAAGGAATTCGGGTGAGTTGTGGGGGACCCACTGGGGCTCTTCTTCTTCAGCCTCCTGGGGAACAAGAGGACACAGGGAGGGCAGTCAAGGGGGACAGGCCGGGTGGACGTGGAGTGCCCCCAGGTTGGGTCAGCAACGAGCACCCAGAGGCCCACAGAGGCTGTCCTTTCCTGAAGGTCACACCTAAGCAGGTGGCTTGACCCCAGCCATGGACATTCTAGATTGTTCAGTGATTTACTTATGTGCTGAGGTGTCGGGCACAGGACCCAGGCCTCCTGCTGCCCAGGCCCGACCACCGAGCCGCACCCCCAGCCCCATGCAGGGTCATTTCAGGGTGGAGTTTGGGGTCCAGCCTCTGGGGCAGGGGTTCAAGTCCCCACTCGACCCTTTACTAGGACTTTGAGCAAGAGAGTCCACCTTTGTGGACATTGGTCTTCTTGTCTGTGATGTGCATATGCTGACAGCAGCGGCTTCGTGGGCTTGTGGAAAGGACTCAGATGAGTGAATCGTGGAACCTTCCAGAAGCAATGCCTGCCTGGGGCTCTCTAAGTGCTACTTCACTGTCCCTATGGTCCTGGGCACCGAGATCCCATGCTGTGCCAGGAGCCCTGGGCCTCGTGCAGAGGGGCCCAGCCCCAGGCCCCTGCCCTCCCACCAGGTAACAGAGCAAGGGACCAACCTGGCAAATTTCTCAAAGTCCGTGAAGCACATTTTCTTCGTTTTGAACGTTTTCCTACTGGAGGAGAGAGAGGGAGAGAGGGGGAGGCATTCTGTGAGGAGAGGGACATCCGGGCTAACGGGGAGCAGGCGTGGGGCCGTGAGGGGTGCACTCCTGAGGCTCAATCCAGGGGAACACGCTGGGGCTCGGCTCCCCAGACCTGGCCTTGCCCCTGGCCGGCTGGGTGACAGGGAAGTCCCATTCTCTCTCTCAGAATGCAGGACCCTTGGTGGTTCGTAGCTGCTGAATCTCAGTCCCTTTGGCCACCCCGACTCCGCCTGCCCCTGCCAGAGCCCAGGCCAGCTTTGTGGACAAGTGGCTAAAGCCTGAGCCTTCCCGCCTGGGCCAGAGACATCACTAACTGGTCACTGCGCTCTGTCCCACCAAGTCTCCATCCGGGGCCAGCTGTTTTCCTGTGGTTTGTTTTCTAGGCGCTGGGAATGGAGCCCAGGGCCTGCGGCTTGCTGAGCACACACCTTACCTCTGAGCCACCCCCGTCCCTGCCCACAGAACCCTTTATAAACTAAGGAGCAAAGGCAGCCAGTGTCCCTCCTTGACCTGGGGGCTGCGCCTCATCCCTGACACCCGGGGCCCATCAATGGACAAAACTCCCTTTCCTTCCTGAGCCCCTGGGTAGGAACTGGGGCCAGCCACCTGGGGACTGGGAGGCAGCAGGGGTCCTGGAGGCCACCACTGCCCGGCTCACGCCTCGCTCTCCCCCCCCAGGCCTCCCTACAGCTCCGGAGACGCCTCTCGGGGCAGCGTGAAGCCACCTAGCACCCGTGACTGAGTGTGACCTGGGTAAGGACGGGGGTCTGTCCTGGAACCCTCGGGGTGTGCAGGAGCTAATGTGCCCACTTTACAGATGGAGATGCCAAGGCGCCAGCAGCGAGGTAGAAAGATGGGGATTCCACCCCTGAGCCGCAGGGCGGGAAGGGAAGGCCCCAGCGTCCTGTGACTGGGAGAAGGTGACCCCCCTCAGGGTCAGGACCTTGCAAGTGGGTGAGGCTGTGCTCAGGAGGAGACCAGGGAAGGGAGGTGAGGAGGCCGGGACTCCAAGACACGCATGATACTGGGGACTGGCCAGTCCAAGCGAGCCCATTAGGTGACACGGGCACCCAGTACCAGTACCCAGTCACCCAGCACCCAGTACCCAGGCCCTGTGGCTGAAGGGCTGGCAGCGGGGCCCGTGTCGAGGGCGAGAAGAAACAGATCTGGAAGGAAGCAGGCCCGACCTCTCGGCCCCAGACTTCTTGAAGCGCTTGAAGGGAGCCATTTTCGGGGTGATCTTCCAGTCAGAGTAGAAGCCTCCGGGCTGCCGGATGGGGCGCACCTGGCCCTTATGGAAAATAATCTTGTCTCCAGGGTACAGCAGAGCTGCGAGCGGCAAGAGAGTCAGACAGGGCCATCAGGCCAAGATGGTCCCCCTAGCTAAGACTTTGGGGTCTGATGAGGCTTTAAAAATATATATATTTGTTCACATTTTTACTTAAAAGATGTTTTCTTTCTTTTTTTCTTTCTATTATGTATTTTATTTTACGTTTTTAGAGGTAACAGATGTCTACTACCTTGCTGCAGTTAGTGGTCATATGGGTATATGCACGAGTCCAAACTCACTGAATTGTATACACTAAGTGTGTGAAGCTTTGGTTTTGGTTTTTGATATATCAGTCATACCTCAAGAAATTGTTTAAAAAGAGCTGGACGTGGTGGCGCATGCCTGTCATCCCAGTGGCTTAGGAGGCTGAGGCAGGAGGATCGCGAGTTGGAGGCCAGCCTCAATAACTTAGAGAGGCCTTAAGCAACTCAGTGAGACAGGGGATAAAATATTTTATATTTTAAAATCTAAAAAACGGCTGGGGATGTGGCTCAGTGGTTGAGTGCCCCTGGGTTCAATCCCTGGGAAGAAGAGAAAGAAGGAGGAGGAGGAGGAGGGGGAGGGGTAGAGGGAGGAGGGGGAGGGGGAGGACAACATGAAGGAAAAGGAGAAGAAATAAGAATCCTCTTTCAGGCTTAGCTGCATGTTGGATCTCAGCCTCTGCTTTGGAGCATGTTCACAGTGACCGGTCCCCGTGTGGGTCCCAGAGGGCAGCGGCCTGTGGCTCCTCCCCTGGGGGGCAGGTAAGTCCACTGCCCTCCAATCCCCCAGCAGGGAAGCTGCTCAGAGGGGGACCAGTTGTTCTTTTTTTTCTGTTTGTTCGTTTGTTTTCTCTCCCGTTAGGAGACACAGGATATTCTTAGCTAAATTATTCTGATTGCCTCTGACAGTTGAGTACATATCCAAAAATATTGATGGTGGGAGAGCGTGTGGGTGGCCAGGTTTCTGTAACTTGGGGAGCTGAGGAGCTGTGGAATCCCACTCCAGCTCTGGGCCTGGCTTGGCTTATTATGCCACTGTTTCTAGTTTCCTGGGCTGTTGTGGTTCGATTCTTTTCTTTTTTTTTTTTAGATGCAAGCTGTCTTTTTGAATTTTGCTTTTACTAATGCAAACAACTTCTTCTTTTTTTTTTTTTTTAACCTTTGGTGCTGGGGATTGGCCTCAGGGTCTTGTGCATGCTCTCTGCTGGGCGAGTGCTCTACCACTGAGCTACACCCCCAGTCCCAGTCTGGCCTCTGACTGGGGATCCTACTGCCTCAGTTCCCCAGGTCATTGGGATCACAGGAATGTGCCACTGTGCCTGGCCAATCGTGTGTGTGTGTGTGTGTGTGTGTGTGTGGCACTGAACCCAGGACCTCATGTCTGCTAGGCATCTGCTCTACACCTGCAGACCCCAATATAACAACACATTGCTAGCCACAGTCACCCCACTACGTAATACAACCTCAGATCTCTGTCCTACACACATTATTTCACTTTCTATTTTTAAATGATAGTTCACCCCCAGATGGCAAAAAAACAGTGAACAAGGCTGGGGCTGGGGCTCAGTGGTAGAGCACTGGCCTAGCATGTGTGAGGCGCAGGGTTCGATCCTCAGCACCACATACAAATAAATAAGTAAAATAAGGGTATTGTGTCCATCTGCAACTAAAAATATATATTTTTTTAAAAAGTGCAGAGAGGGTTGAGCCCTCTCCAACTCCCTTCAGTGCTCATGGGGCATGTGGCTGTAATACATGATCAGGAAAGGGCCCTGTGTGGGCAGTGTGGCTCAATGGATAGGGAGGGGGATTGCTATATAAGGGTCAGCAAAGGCTGAGCCTGGCTGCACTGGGACAGCACAGGGGACAGTCGCAGGAGAAGCAGACTCATGAGGTTAATTAGATCTATTCTTAAGGCTTGACTTTGTCTCACAGATCTCCTTGGGAGAGTTTCTCTGATAAAGGCAGAACGTAAAAAATACTGGCCCAGGCTCAGTGGCAGAGTGTTTGCCTGGCAAGTGTGAGGCACTGGGTTCGATCCTCATCACCACATAAAAATAAATAAATGAAATAAAGATATTTTTAAAAAATACTGGCCCAGGGCCTCCCCCTTCCTGCCAGTGTTGAGCTGAGCTTGCCCTCAGACGGCAACATGTGAACACTTTATGTTCTAGAAAAAGCAACAGACGTTCCACTCTATACTGGTTCCTTGGGGAAGATGAGGAGGCTGAACTGTAAGAAGGTTTCGAAGAAAGGGAAGGGAAGATGTACAATATTAACATTTTCAAAAGGCACCCCTGATTTCTTTTCTCTCTCTCTCCCTCCCTGCACCCCTTTTTGGTTGGTACAGGGGCTGCAATCCAGAGGTGCCTTACCACTGAGCCACATCCCCAGCCCTTGTTATTTTTTGAGACAGGGTTTCACTAAGTTGCTTAGGGACTTGCTGAAATTTTCGAGGCTGGCCTCCAACTTGCGATCCTCCTGCCTCAGCCTCCTGAATTGGTGGGATTGCAGGTGTGCGCCACTGCACCCAGTTCCTTCATGTTTTTAAAGTGCAGAGACAGGGTCCTACCTGCTCATTTCGTAAGTCATCAGGGAACGGGCGCCCCAGCTCTCCTCCCTCCTCCTGCCCAGCGCCTGCCCTGCAGGCCACAGTGGCTTGGCGGGGTGACTTCTATCTGGAGAAGGACAAGCCCTGGGTGATCGCCACCCTCACCCTGCCTAGGGAACATGGCAGCTTCCTGAGGGCCAGCTGCTGAGCCTCACCTCTCATGAGGATGTCCTCGGTCAGCGGGAGGCCGTAGGACTCACAGAGACTGCAGCACTGCAGGTAGACCAGAAAGACGTCCTTGCGGGCCTTGTTGATGAGCCCCTGCATGTCCCCGGGAATGGTGGACGGGAGGCAGTGAGCGTCAACCTGCTCCTTCCCAGGATGCACCGGGTGAGAGTACTGGATGGAGGGGAGGAAGGAGGCACAGAGGGGGGCTCCCCTGTCTGTGTGCCCAGGACCTTCCTCCTGGCCCAAAGGCAGGAGGAGGGTCTTCTTCACCTCCCCCCAGAGGTCCCCAAGAGAGGGAATGGAAAAGCAGCTGTATTTCAGGTTCCAAGGACAGTGACCTTGGAGAAGAACCCCGCATGGTCAAGGTTACCCCTGAAGAGCCCTTGAGTTGGGCACACGGTTGTGTAACACGCATGGAAGGCCACGGTTAACAGACGCTCTCGAGGAGTTCTATTGAAAAATGGCTCAGGAGGCTGAGGCAGGAGGATCACCAAGTTCAAGGCCAGCCTCAGCAACTTAGGGAGGCCCTAGGCAACTTAGCGAGACCTTGCCTCAAAATTTTAAAAAGCGTAAAGGATGTAGCTTAGTGGTAAAGCACCTCTGGGTTAGGGACTTGCTAAGTTGTCAAGGCTGGCCTCCAACTTGTGATCCTCCTGCCTCGGCCTCCCAAGCCTCTGGGATTACAGGTGTGCACCAGCATGCCCACCTTCTTCTCCACAGTTTGCAAGGCAGGTATGGTTCTTATTACCCAGGTAAGGGGCGGTGGGGAGCTCAGGGAGGTGAAAACACCTCTTCCAAGGGTTCTTCCATCCAGCAGGGTGCAGGGTGCTTGAACCCAGCCTGGCCCTTCCCCAGTCCCCATGCCCCTCCCGAGCCTGGGGGTACCTTGTACTGGTGCTTCTTCTCGTAGTACCGCCTGTCCACCTCCTCCATCTCCTCCAGGGTCATGGGCCGTGCCTCTGTCTCCACGTCCACCTTGGGCACTGTCAGAAGATCCATCTTGGGAATGGTTGAGTCCTTTTGTTTACGGACAGAGCTCCTGAGGCAACTCTTCTCCTTATCCACGTCTAGTCGGAGAGAAGAGACAAGGAGGGAGGGACTGAGAGGCCGCTGGCCAGGGAAGCAGGCATCCAGTGACACTGAGCAGAGCCAAGTCAGCCCTCGGCTCCCGCGCCACGTATTTGGTCAGCGTCCATCTCAGACACGCCCCGTTGAATGTCCCTCCTTTCCCCCGATGGCCCCCTCATCCCCCTACTCCACCTCCCCAGCCTTCCTGGTGACATTCTCATCCTCTGTGGCCCTGTTTCCACCAGGTGGCTAATAGGATCTTTAAAAAATAGAAACCATGCCATGTGCAGTGGCCCACGCCTGTCATCCCATAGCTTGGGAGGCTGAGGCAGGAGGATCGCAAGTTGGAGGCCAGCCTCAGCAAGTTAGTGAGGCCCTGAGCAACTTAGCAAGACCCTGTCTGTAAATAAAAAAATAAATAAATAAAAAGGGCTGGGGGTGGGGCTCAGGGGTTAAGGGCCTTGGGTTCAATCCCTGGTACCAAAACAGAAACCAAAAAACCAACCAAAACAAAAAAATCAAACCATAGCACCTCACTCCCCTGGCTTCTCACTGCGCTGGAGCCCAGAGCCTTTCTGACTGGACCACACGGCCCTCTTAGAATATGGCCTTGGCTTTGGCTGACCCAGTCCCGGCTGCTCGCCCCTCACCCACTTCCCATGGCCGCCCTGACTGCCCCTGTCCTCCAAGCCTCTCCTGCCCCAGGGCCTTTGCCTTGATGGTTCCATCTGCCTAGGACGCCTTCTCCTCAGACTGACCTGACGCTGGCTCCTCCATCCCTGGGTCAGCTTCAGGGCCTGCTTCTGGGACAGGTCTTCCCCGGCCACCACCCTCTGACTCTGTCCTACTGTCTTCAAGCCATGGTCACCTTGAGTAACCCTTGACTCGTCAGCTGTTGAAGGTAGGGGCTTTGGCTTGTTCACGGCTGTGTTCCCAGTTCCTAGAACCGTGCGTGGCACATAGTAGGTGCTCAGCAATATGAGAATAAACGGGAAAATCCTTTGCTCCTGCCCTGATTCTGCCCTCAGTGCCTTATGCTGACACGAAATCTGGGCCTTACTTCCTTCTGTTGAGACTGTGGACAGGTGGGCATCTAGAAATGCCAGCACGTCCTCCTGCACCAGGTGCCCAAACTCTTGCCTCTTCAGACAAAGCCAGGGACACCCAACTCCACCTACTTGCCCACTGACATTACTACTTTTTAAATTTTTTTTTTTTTTTTTTTTTTTTTGGTGGTGGTACTGGAAACTGAGCCCCTGAGCCACATTCCTGGCCCTATCTATTTATTTATTTAATTTTGAGACAGTCTCACTACATTGCCAAGCCTGGCCTCCACCTTGCCATCCTCCTGCCTCAGCCTCCCCAATCACTGGGATCAAAGATGGCTCATGACGACTGTGAGGATGCTCAGGTTCCCTGGGCTCTGACGGGATGGAGGCCCTGCTCAGGAGGGGACAGCCGCTCTGCAGGGCAGCTTGGGACTGGGAAAATAGGGATGGATGCTTGGGGGGAGCTCCCCCGGTACCAGCGAGGATACTGGGCACCCGATTTGGTGTGGCAAGGAGTTAGTCCTGTCCCAACTCTTCACCTATAGGAGGCGACCCTTCTGCTGCCCTTGGTAGGGCTCCTGCAGGTTGGATCTCAGGGAGGGTGAGGAGACTCCCCACAAACATGGAGGGGACTCTGGGGCCTCCTGCGCCGCGCTCGCCCCCAGGACGGGTGGGGTACGCACCGTCTCTTCTAGTGCGCAGGGTGCTCCTCTGCCGACTCAGAGACCACTGCTTGTAGCTGGTGGCCAGGTTGTCCATGGTGATGCTATTGTGCCTCCCCAGAGAGCTCAGATAGATCACGATGTCCTCCACCTCCTGGCCACTCAGAGGGACTCCGGCCTCAGGAGAGAAGAGGACACACGGGATCTGGCAGGCTCCCGTGCAAACACCCTGCCCTGCCAACCAAGGCCTGGCCAATCTGGTCCACCCTCCAGCTCCTCCCTTTTGGGTTTCTCTGCAGCCACTCCCCATGTCCCCGCCACAGGAGCCCAGAGCCCTTCACAGTTCCCTGCTCTCTGCCCGCAAACTTGTCTCCTCCTTCCAAGCCCAGGCCACATGCCGCCATCTTACAGAGCCAGGCCCTGGGATCCCACCCTTCCTTGTACCAGTCTCATTTACCAGGTGGGTAGGAAGCAGGGTTTCACCTTCTGTCATCCTTGTTGACAAAGGGCACCTAAGGCCCCCTTAACTGAAGTAAAATAGGACCAGAAACAGTATACACCTGATTCTTTTAAGGACAAGGAGCAACTTTGGAGGGATATAGTGCTTGCCAGCAATACGGAAGGTTCTAGAAGTTTTAAAGGAAATATAATTGTGCTCCTCAATGTCTTTAGATAATTGTCGTTGTCTACTGAAGTCACCTTAAATGGAGATCAGGACTCTCTGGGGACTAAAGGATTTAATATCTTGCCTTTTTGTTTATGGGGACTAAAGAGTCTCACTGAGCAACATCCCAGCCCCGACATGGGACTCCTGACCCCATGACACGTGACTGGCACGACTGGGGAATTGGACTTTTGATTTTATTTATTTATGATCGATTTACACCAGAGCCAGTCAGAGTGGAAACGGGGAGAAGGTGGTCTTGGGCCATCACAGAGGGTCTGAGTGAGAAGCAAGACCCGGATGTGATTCGTACCCAGGACAGGTGGAGAAGGTTCTAGAAGGTTCAGGAAGCGGGACTGAAGGCCCAGCTCTCTCTGGGTTCAGTTCTGGGGTCTGATGGGCTGAGTTTCGGGTCCTGTGTAGGGTCTTTTAAGGTCACACTAGTGCAGGGGTGTTTTTTTTTAGTTGTCAATGGACTTTATTTATTTGTGGTGTTGAGGATCAACCCAGGGCTGCACACATGCGAGGCCAGCTCTACCACTGAGCCCCAGCCCCTGCCCTCCCTGTGTCCACTTCTGAGCTGACCCAGAACCTGGGGAGAGGGCCCGAGGGGAGGTGCAGCCTCCTCCCACCCGCTGAGGCCCAGCCAGGAGTGGGGGCTGCTCACTGCCTTCAGAGTCACGATGAACTCCTCCCTGGAGATCCGCTGCCTCCAGTCCCCGTCTGCCTTGTGAAACAGCTCCAGGACCTTGACCTTGTGGCTGCGCAGGAAGGAGTACATGTCTGACAGTGCGGGGGGCTTGGGCAGCCGGAGACGGGGCACCGATTTTGGAGAGGCTTTAACGGGTTTTACCTGGAAAAGGCCAGAGAGAGGGGCAGAGGGGGAGTTGAAAGGAGATGGACCCATGGGACGCAATCTCCAGGAAGACCGAGGCTGAGCAGCTCTCAACAGAAGGACAGAAGATGGAGAGCAAAGGAGGATGCAGGGCATCTGTGTTTTGCTGCAGAACACATGGAGACTGCTTGTGTGAGCCTCGGTTTCCTCATCTGGAACAAGAGGCTTGGACAAGGAGCACTAAGATTTCCCTCATATGCACATCTCTCCCGTCATGAACACAGCCCCAGGCCCCAGGCAGGTAGGCAATACTTTTTGGGGGGAAGAAATAAAGGATGCTGTGAATTAGATATTTCTCTACTTACAGATGAGGAATCAGGCACAGAGAGGTAAAGTGATGTGCCCAAGGTCACACAGCAGCTACAGAGCTGCATTTGTAACCCAAGTCCAGTGTTTATTCATAGATACTGTGTTGCTGGGAGAAAAGTGTGGGTTAGACCCATGACATTAGGGCTTTGGCTATGATAATAGCAAGATTAACCCTGAAGTTTCTAGTCCAACCAACCCAAATAATACCAGGGAGACTGCAATAATAAGAAAAAATTTCAACCACTGTTTGAATGCTAAATATTTCTTGCTTTAAGTCACTTTGGGGCAACTTGTTATGGGGTGACAGTCACACCTCTCTTTCCGGACCTCTGTTTGTTCCCCTGTGAAATGGGTTGAAGCATCCCCCTCCCGACCAACCCAAGGGATGAAAAATGACAACGTATCCCTAAAAACTTCACCGTCGTCATCTGACACAGAGGACAGCTCACCATGGCGGCCTTGAAAGTACGCAAGGCGAGGTCCCTCCGGGCGTCAAGCTCTCTGTGGATCATGTGCAGCACCTTGGCTTCTGAAGGCGTGATACTGGGTTTGTTCTCCAGCCACCGCTTCACGTCACCGAACGACTCTAGCTCCTCCCGGAGCCTCAGCCTGTGGTTCAGCCAGGTCTTCCTGTCCTCGGGCTGCCCTTGGATATCACCGTTTTCCAGGGCTTTGTAGCTGGGGACCGGTGGCGGGGGTGGCGTGGGCGGGAGGGTGGGATCCCTGGGCACCGGCTCCTGCCTCTGAGGCAGGATGATGATCCTCCGGCGGCTCTCGGGCAGTTGGAAGTCCTTCTGCTTGAACTGCCGGAAGCAGTGCTCAATGATGGGATCGGAATCAAACAGGTTGCTGACATTTTCCTCCAAATCTAACAGCTTATCCTGGTAGATCCCTTGGGAGAAAGTCAAAGAAAAGTTCCTTTTTATGGATTTTTTTTTTGATGTGATTGGCACTCACGATGGCAGGCACCAAGCTAAGGACTTTACCCACTTTCTCTAACGGACTCCTTTTCACCTCCAGCCCCCCGATTGATGCTCCCATTGGATATCAGAACGAACTTGGAAGAAGGAAAGTCTGATCTGATCCACTCATCTCAGGTACCACAGCACCTGTGGTAGCTTGAGTGCCTGGATCTGAGTCCTGGCCCTGCCCCTTCCTGGCTGCATGATCTTGGGCAAGTCACTTGACCTCTCTGGGCCTCACTTTCTACATCTGTAAAATGGGGATAATTAAAGTACAACCCTAGTGGGTGGTGGTGGTTTTTAGAATCGCACAGTTGATGAAAGCTGCTTTGTATGTGACCCGAGTTTCCCGTTCTGAGATTTGCTGTGTCCTCTGAAGGGCAGAAGAGTCCCTAAAGTCTCCCCCTGGCTGAGTACTTTTTATTACATGTTTTCTAGTCCAAATGTCACCCTGGTGCCTACCCACCACACCTTCCTCATAAAACTGCATCCTAAAGTTCCTTGGGGTCCTGTGTCCATCAATAGGAAAGCAAGACAGGCTGCCATGTGACAGAAGCTGCTGTCACATAGTCACAGGTGCAGACTGTGAACATGTTGCCTCTGGATTGAGGAGGAAAGCCCTCAGAGGTCCATTCCCTGCCCAGGTCTGAGACTCTAAAATGTCACTGGTAGACTTTGCTTCTTTTTGTACCCCCCTGGGGTACAAATGTCTCTGCATGACATTGTGAGTGTCTAATTGTGGTTTCTAGAAAGGACATCCTTAGATTGATCCAGAACTGGTTTCCCAGAAACTCCTACCCCTTGATCCTACTCCTCCTGATGGATGATCCAGAAAACACACTTGCTCCCATTTCTCTGGGAAAGTCTGTCTGGACATGAATGTGTTCATGAAATTCTCCCCTCTCTTGGCTTCTGATTCAAATCTCTGGCTAAGTCTCATGTCACCTCTCTGGCCACCGTTCTTGAGACCCTGTCTCCCTGCTCAGCCCTTAAATATCAGTGTTCTCTTCTCTTTTTTTCAGAGAATCTCCTCTGCTCTCGTGTTTTGATGACCTTCGTGCCAAGGACACCCATACCAATATTTATGATCTGAAACCAGCCCCTGTTCTATACATCCAGATGCTTCTAAGACATTTCATCTGGGTGGCTTCCAAGGATCTCAAGCTCAGGAGTTAGGTGACAACCAACCAAAAATGAATTTGTCTTCATGTCCCTGGGTCCAACTAGCCAGGTCCTCTGGGCTAGAGTGTGGCTCTTCTTCTCCTTCTGACTCGGGGAACTCCTTTTTTACCTTTAAGGCCTGGTGTAAAGATTTTTCTAGCAGCTTGGAACTGTTCCTCCAATGTCCCCTACATTCAGCAGATCTCTTACTTCTGGGGGACACCCCTGAACCCCGCATTCACCCCTTCTCATTCTGTAATTATCCATTTCTCTCTGTCCTTCTGAAGCTGCAGAGGTTTGCCAAGAATTTAGCCTGCGGTGACTGTCCTCAGAACCTTGAAGTCTGGAGGTGTCTTCCAAAGACTCGGCCAACCAGGCTGCGGCATGGATATCTCAGAAGTGCACATGACGAGGGGCCCTGACTCTCTGGAAACCCCTCACCCAGCAGGGACACGGCACAAAGAGATCTTGGTCTGTCGTCACCCTCACCCCCACTTCTACACGTCAGGGTGGGGGACCGAGGCTTCCTACAGCCGACATCCTGGAGGAAGTCAGCCTGGACTTACGCGACGGCTGCAGAAACAGACTCTGGTAGATCCTGAAGTAATAGTCCAGGGTCTGGCGTCTGGGATCCGGGGTGGGTGACAAAACGTCTGCGTTCATCGGGGCGTTGGCTCGTGGCAGGAGCCGGAGCTCCAGGAAACTCTCTCTTGGGTTTCGAGAAAGGCGCGCTCCTTTGCAAAGAGTAGCAACAACCCGTTGCCATGACACCCGGGGCCGGGAGCTGATTGGCCCAGAGCGCCCAGGTGGGAGGAGCGCGGGGCGTGGCCGCCCGCCTTCCCTCTCAGTCCCTGTCGCCCTGTCCTGGTCCGATCCTGAATTTGCAGGAAACCAATCGCGGGCTTCCCTGCAAACTAGGGTCTGGGCAGACGTCCACGCCTTCAGTTCTCGGGTCTTCTCACCCAAACAAGAGGCCCTACGAGCTCGGGGGTGTCTGAAGCACCCCTCAACACGCGCTGGAGGCTGCGGGCCACTGCTGTGCGATTCCATTTATGCGGAAACCCAGGACAGGGGGACCCAGCAGAGTGCCCACTCATCACTGCCAGGGTATGGGGGCGGGCTAGGAATGACTGGCAACAGGTTGGGGCTTCTTTTAGGGTGATGGAAAGTTCTGGAATCATTGACGATTGGACAACCATGTAAATGTAGTAAAAACTACTGATTTTTTCTTTTCCTGTGTTGGGGATGAAACCCAGGGCCTTGCTCGGGCTGGGGAGGCACTCTGCTACTGGACTACCTCCCTGAAGTGGCTAGGTGATGGATTTTATACATTTTACCCCCAAAAGGTAAAAACAAAGCCACTTCAGTGCAGTTTCTGTGCTGGGCACCATCTTTACTGGATTGCATTATCTCGGGGACCCTCAATGCCAGAGGCAGTCACGGTGGTGTTCCCTGGGGCCACCTGAAGAGCATTCTTGACAGGAGGCACCCTCTAAGCACTGGTATGTGTGAACTTAATGATCACAATAACCACGTGAGGGAGGCGGTGCTATCCCATCTCAGAGATGAGGAAACAGGTCCCTAAGTCAGGCAACTCCACCTGCAAGAAAGGGGAAGGCCCGCCTGGAGCCTGGGCAGCCCTTTGTGGTCCTGTGGAGCTCACCTCCATGGCTCATGCTATCAGTAGGGACATGGGGACGGGTCGGGATGTGTCATCAAGCCCGCATGCAGCCCTATCTGATGCTGGTTTGGTGAGTATATCACACCCTCCGACCCTGACTGTGGCCCAAGGCTTCTGAGACCCTAGTACATCTTTAGCTGCCATTGATAGGGACAGACAGCTCTGCTCCCCTTCATTGCTGTCTGCCATTCTCTCTTCCTCCAGGATCTCCAGTCTTGTCTTCTTTGTCTCCTTCCCCGACAGAGGGTTTGCCTTTGTGGATGCTGTTCAGATGTGATGGGTTAGTATGGAGTGGACTTAGGATGTCCTGGGGAGGGGAAGGTGTGGCCGGTTTTCGTGTTCTCTGGTCAAAACCCAGCCTTCTCTAAAAACCACCCGTTGTTGGGGAGACGGACACACTGCATCGGATCTGCTCACACACCACGCTACAGGGCAGTTTCCCGAACAATTCATTCATTTTTCCTTTATTCAGTCAATTTAATTTTCAAATTAAACCTTGAAATGGCAATTGGTGATTAAGACTTCATAATTTAGGATTTGTATTTTTTTGGGGGGGGAGAGTTGGCGAGTTCTAAGGAAAACATTTCAGTATTTGAACTGTATTATTACAATATCTGTAATAAAAATGGCATAAAACATTGGCGGTCCCATGCTCCACACTGGAAGATGAGATGGGTGCTTACAAAGGGATCAAGGTAAAGGATGAGCTGACTTTCACATTAACAAAATGGACGTGGGGTGGGGGCAGACCTAGCATTCCTGAGAGCCCGTGTGGAGCTATCAAGAACACATGAAGGTCAGCACACACCTATGATCCCAGTGGCTCGGGAGGCAGGAGGCTCAAAAGTTCAAGGCCAGCCTCAGCAACTTAGTGAGGCCCTAAGCAACTCAGTGATGGGGATGTGGCTTCGTGGTTAAGTGCCCCTGGTTCAATCCCCAGTTTCTTTGGAGTTTAGCTTCATTTTTTAATAAAAATATTTTTTTCCCTCACTTCTGTGAGGAATTTCAGTGGTTGCTTCCATGGGATTACATTAATAAAAATATTTTTATTAATTACCTGTCTAATACACTCTAAAACTTTTTTCTGTTTTGTGTTTCATTTCTTAAGACCTCCATTAAACACAACCAGTCACCTTTCCAGACATATAGTATTAGTCCAGCTGAGAACACAGTGTGTATTTGTGTTTTTTCTTCTTCTTTTAATTTTTTATAACTTTTTTTTAATTGTTGATGGATCTTTAGTTTATTTACATGCAGTGCCGAGAATCGAACCCAGTGCCTCACACTTGCTAGGCAAGTGCTCTACCACTGAGCTACAACCCTAGCCCTTCTTGTAATATTTTCTTTTAGTTGTCAATATACCTTTATTTTATTTATTTATATGTGGTGCTGAGAATCAAACCCAGTGCCTCACACATGTCAGGCAAGTGCTCTATACTGAGTTACAGCTCCAGCCCTTCTTTTCCTTTTGTGGTGCTGGGGATTGGACCCAGGGCCTCACACATGTGAGGTGAGCTCCCTACCACTGAGCTACATCCCCAGCCCCGGTGTGTAACATGTGAGCCAGCAGTGGATCTTGGCTGGTGGGTGTGCTACAAGAATTTTTGTTAAATGAAAATGTGATGGGACATTATGAAGTGGATGTTTATACTTATAAATTAGTTATAATGTAATTTTCAAATTATATTTTAAAATGGCAATTAAGACTTAATAACACCAATTAAAAAAAGGGGAAAAAAGAAATCTTAATCACCTATAGTCCTAAGGGCTTGTGAGGCTGAGGCAGGAGGATTACGAGTTTGAGGCCAGCCTCAGCAACTCAGCAAGGCCCTAAGCAACTCAGTGAGACCCTGTCGCTAAATAAAATATAAAAAGGGTTAGGGATGTGGCTCAATGTGAAGTGTCCCTGGGTACAATACCTGGTACCAATATAAAAAAAGAAAGACTTAATAATTAAGGATTTTTGTTTGGTAATTTCTTTCTAAAATAAATGTGTCAGTGTCTGAACTATAACATTACAATATCCGCAATAAGATGGGCACAGTGGCACATTCCTATAATCACAGTGACTTGAGAGGTTCACAAGTTCAAGGCCAGCCTCAGCAACTTAGAGACCCTATCTCCAAAATAAAAAATAAAAAGGGTTAAAAGGGTTGGGGATGATGGTCAGTGGTAAAGGACCTCTGGGATCAATCCCCAATGCCAAAAATAGTAATAATAAATTATTATTGTAATAGAAATGGCAAACTCTTTGATTCTTCCTAAGATAATTTTCAGTAACATCATTTTCTACAGAAAGAGAAAATCAAATCTTCCCTCTAGCTGGGTTGATGGAAATCTGCTTTGTATTATTGATGACCCAGAAAAGCATTTTTCGCTTTCACATTCCATTCCATTATTGGCAAAGTCATATACATTTTTAGGATTGTTATCAAATAATTTATTCTTTTTTTTAATAATCTCAAAATATGTTCTAGAACATTCAGTAATAAAGGGCCAATGGTACACCACACACTGAGAAAATACACACTGTGTTCCTAGATGGGCTAATTAAAATCATATTCCCGGAAAGGTAATTCGATTGCCTTTAATGGACTTCGTAAAAACTGAAGTGGGGGCTGCGGGTGGGTAGGGAAGGGGGGGCGGGGGTGCTGGCATGTGCAAGTCCCCAAGTTCCAGCCTTAGCACTGCAAAAAATAAAAGTCCCCCCTGCAAAAAACAAAAAAAACAAAAAAAACCCCAAACACACCCACTGTTTGCAAAACAGTGCACAAAAGACAAGTTTGGAAACTTCGAAGGGCTTTAAGACAGACTTAATTTTTCATGATTTTCCCAAAGCCAGTCATGGTATTTATTTAACTTGTGATCCTGGGGGTGCACCTGGAAAAAACACGACACATTAGGAGACAGGGGCCTGAGGTAAGCTAGTCATCAATACGTTTTCGTAAGATTGGCTTAGGAAGGTTTGGTGAGGATTAGTGCAGTATAATAATACACCTGTAATACAGGTAATAGGACTCACAGGTAAAATCATTAAGGTGACCCTGTTCAGTTTGCTAAGTGCTTTCTAGTTCAGTCCTGATTCAGCCCTGGAGGGTCGAGGTGGCAAGGACAAGTATCAGCACATTTTTTAGGAGGAGGTTCTAGAAGCTGAATGGACTGCTCAGGTCACAGTGGACTGCTCTAGTGCAGCAGGGATAAGACTGTGTCCTTCCAGCCCAGCTTGACCCGACCTTGCAGGGTGAATGCTTGAGGGCAAGTCACCAGTTGCCAGGACACTGTACCAGGCCACCCACCAGCTGCCATCAGGATACATTAGGGCTGAGTATACCCAACAGAAGGGGCAGCTGAAGGAGGACCCAGTTACCACCCAAAATGGTCTGAGACCACCACGAGAAACCCACAAGCAAACATTCTGGGCCCAACTGGCCTCCTCTTGTCAACACATAAACAGAGAAAGGCAGAAACAGGGTCAGAGCCATGCCCAAGGGTCTTTGGGGACTTGGGGAGTGTCTAATGACCCCCTCCCTGCTGCAGATGACCCCATGCCGCCAGCTCCCTTTGAGCTGGGTACAAATCTGGTCAGGACTGCAATAGCACTTGCATGTAATGAGTAGTTTGAGCCATAACCGTGGACGTTTTTTGCTTCTGGGACAAATGTGCAGGTTGGGCTAGGGCTGGGGGCGGGCCTCACCTGCTTCCACTCGTTGACGCAAAAAATCCTGTAAGAGTCGTTGCCATATTTGCCAATCCCATGAAGCTCGATCGGATATTTCCACTGCTTTGTCAGGTACTCATCTGAGAATACAACACCCCTCACATGAGCACGACTTTTAGGAAGCCACCTTCCATAAATGTGTGGTGACAGGGCGAGATGGAGAGTGTGGTGGAAAGGGACAGATAACCTTCAAATTCCTGCAGCACCTTTATGACTTCCTAGCCACTATTTTGTGCTGTGCTAACTCTACAGGGGTGACATCCTTAAGGACAGGGCTTTCTGATCCACTGACTTCTTCCCTACTTCTACCCACGTGGCCTGATGCTGCTGGACAAAGGTTTATTACCTGGGTTGGGGTGGAAGACGACAGTTTGGGGCAAGCAGGCTGTTCATAAATGCCATCAGTGCTTGGGCCCTAGTAGGGTAGCATCTGAAAACATCAATGTTCAAGGTGGCTCTATTTTTTTCCTTTGGGCCTAAGGAACACACCTGAGAACTTGATAATGGTTTTGGCTCGAAGATCGTAGAGACCAAGAGGCTTCAGCAGTTCCGACACATCTCTCCAGTCTGCTGTTCTTGCTACCTCAGCTGAAGGGTATTTCTCCAGAAATTCCCAAAGCACAGGAATTGCCATTTTTCCTGGGAAAAGGACATACCAGTGATTATGAGCAAGATGCTGGAAGGGCTTCTTTTAGGTTCAAGGAGTTTCTCATCTAGAAATCCCAAGCAAAGTTTTTGTTTGTTTAACTACTGACAAGAAGCTACTTTTTTACACTCAAATACCAACACTGCTATTTGGCCAATAAATAGTCCGAACTCTGCTGAAACTGGCCTTGTGTGATATTAGTTTTTAAATAATCAGATCACTAGGTAGCTAGTGGAGAATCACACAGGACACAGGGTGCATTCAATGACAAGAAAATGCTTTTATACAGGATACAGGGTGGAGAAATGCTCACTGGCTGATCTGCCCTGATGACCAAACCTAGTGTGGAAGTAGGAAATATCTGACCTGCCCCTTGATGCTAAAAAGGCCACTGGATGTCATCTAGTCTTCCTCATGGGGGAAGAGTTTGAGGGCAGAAAGGGAAGACCTTAGGTGAGGTCACAGACTTGAAAGGGCCCTTGAACCCAGGCCTCCCGGAGCCTCAATTCACTGCTCTTTCTCCTGATCACATTGTTTCTAAGACACCAATGAGAAGGATCCACAAACCTGATGTCCGATTGAGAAATATCGTCGCGATGAGAAGCTTCCAGGGATCGTGGAAAAGTGTTTCTTGGACAAGGTTAAAAGGTGACCGAGGAGGGGTCCATTTCTTAAAGGCTTTGCGTCGTGGGGGGCTGAGAGCTAAAAGACACACTGCATCAGAGTCGAGCACCCGACAGTGACTTAGAATATGACGTTTTCATTGGGGAAGCGATACCTTCTCTGCTATACTTGCTGGAAAAATATAAGCTTGTCTTCCTTTTTTCTACCTGTGTCCGCGGGATGGTGGTGTCTTCTGAAAAGGCACAGTGGACAGAGAACACGGAATTACGGTTTAGCTTAAAGAGACAGTCAAGGATCAAATGATAATAATAATTCAGGCATTGTTCTGAGTACTTACATAAATTTTAACTAACTGAATCCTACTAATAACCTCTGAGCCAGGCACTATTTTAGCTCTACTTTACAGATAAGGAAATTGAGGCACAGAGAAGCTAAGTCAATTGTCCAGTGACACACAGCTAGCATCAGAACTTCAATTCAGAGGCAGGCACTCTGGCTCCCAAGTCCAGGCCCTTGACCAACAGTCACACTCATTTCCTAGGATTTCTGTTTAGAGCTTGGAGTATTGAAAAATTGGAAACAGTATGGAATATTTTAAATTATGACCCATTTATTCAATGTGGTCATCAAAATATAAAATCATATATTTTATATATTTTTCAATATAAAATATTTTTAATATAAAAATTATATATATTAACAAATACATGATTATTTTCTATTAACTTCTAAATGAAAAAAGCAAGATTCTACATATGATCCCAATTTCATAAAAACATATGTATGTTTGCGCATACATAGCGAGACACTGACCCATGATGTCCCTGGATATAGGATGCCAGGACATCATGGGTTAAAAATGACATAAACCAGTTGAGCATGGTGGGCCAAGCCTTTAATCCAGCTACCTGAGAGGCTGAGGCAGGAGGACAGCGAGTTCAGGCTAGCCTCAGAACTGCCTCAAAATGAAAAAATAAAAATACAAAAATAAAAGACATAAATCAAAATGGCATAATGGCTATTGGTGAGTGGCCACTTTTCTTATTTTTAACAGTCCTATTTACTTACTTCCTCCACTCATACCCTCAAAATTTGAATTACAGTTAATAGTACCTTGCATATGAATAGCACGAAACCATCTTTCCCATTCTCGATTTAACTTACAATATTCTTGATGTGAAAAATGGGACTGGGAGGGCTATTATTTCTATTGTTCAGATGTAGAAATGGAGGCTCAGAAATGAAGCAGCTATCCCCAAATGATACTGGGACTGAGGATACTGGGACAAGTGTCCAGGTGTCCAGATTGGTCTAGTGTTTTTTACTCTTCTATTTTGAGTAGATCAAACCCAGTAGAAAGAAAAAAAAAATTAAAAAAAAAAAAAAAGGAACTGCTCTTACCAGTTACTTGCTAACGTTTTCTGTGGGTTTCTATAAATAATTACTAACTAGCCTCCTTTATAACTAGTTCACTTAGCAATTTCTAGCTCAACCAATAAGAAAATCTTTACTATTCCACTGGACACCTAGTAAGCTAAGGGTATTTCATCTTATTGAGAACCAAACTTATGGAATAGAATACTTTCATCTTAGTCATCCTTTTTAATATTTAATTTATCCATTATATTAGCAATAAATCTACATAAACCCCAATGCTGTCTTTTAAGATGCTCAGTCTTAAGGACAGACTGGACCCTCTGAGATTCCCAGGTATACATGGCCATCTTCTGTCACAGGGAGAGAAATCCCAGGTACAGAGGAGACATTGAATTATGGGGGGCTTCAGATCAGAAATCAAGTCCAGGGCTGGGGATGTGGCTCAAGCGGTAGCGCGCTCGCCTGGCATGCGTGTGGCCCGGGTTCGATCCTCAGCACCACGTACAAACAAAGATGTTGTGTCCACCGAGAACTAAAAAATAAATATTAAAAATTCTCTCTCTCTCTCTCTCTCCTCTCTCACTCTCTCTTAAAAAAAAAAAAAAAAGAAATCAAGTCCAAGCCCCCACTCCACCAATTTGGCCCCCACAGGATTATTAGGTACGATTACTATTCTCCTTTAAGGGAGGTATTCATTATACCATAATGGCATAATGAATAACTAATACAGGGCTGCTCAGAAGATGTCCTTTTTATCAATTATTCACGGAGGTATTTTAAAAGCCAAACAGCTCAGCTCTGAACTCTCTATTAAGAGCATATGACGAATAATAGATGAACTATGTGATTATACTTCTGAATTATTTAGAACCCTTAGGCCTTTTAGAGAAGCACTACATTATAATAGAAGACAAAAGTGACCGTGGTATGTACGAAATTAAATTGCAAGTCGCACTTCAGTAGTAAGTAACAGGAGATGTGCGAAGACACTGGCTATTGTCAGTTGGTGAATAAGAGGAATCTTCTGAGAATTTTTCACAAGTGAAGTCTTTTAGTTTTCCTTCTAGGTTTAAGATGACTGGCTGGAAAGGATGGGAAGAACATCAGTTAACAGGGTCTTAGGATGATCTGGAGAATAGATCTAAGATACAGCCCTGTTTCTTTGTCTAAACTGTGTCTTAACCATGGACAGACACGAAATATAAGATCTGGAAGTGGAGCCTCCTCAGCCCATGGCTAATAGCATTAAATGCACTGAATACCATGAAATATTTTCTCAGAAGTAAAACCTCTCTTGCCTTGTGGGCATTTGTTGTCTGTTTCAAAGCCACATTTTAAAAGGTCCATATGCAAATGCTCCTTCCTCTGCCCCTCGTCTCCTTTCGATCTGTTTTCCTCTGAGTCTAAATCCGTCTCCCCACACTTCTTGTTGTGTTCTGCTTCTTTGGTTGAACATAATTTGTTTGGGGCGCCAGAAGTGATTTGTTCAGAGTGAACGTCTGATCCTGAATTGGGTGAGTCTTCTTTCACGGTGCTCTTGACTTTATCGGTCACACTGAGGGTCTTGTCGCTCACTCTGGCATCAGAGATGCACAAAGTTCTGCCCAGCTCACTGTCTTGGGCGACAGGTTCTCTTTCAGCATCTGTCTGGTCACACGGAGATTCTCCTTTGTCATTACTTTCAACAAAACCTGAAAGACTCTTTCTGCACCGTCTTTTGGTTTTCTTAATTGGAATTCCTTTCAAAATTGTCACCTTCCTTTTGGACTTGCTAACCTTCCTGGAGTTACCATCATTACTACCCTCATCTTCTTCCAAAAGCCCCTGAATGGACTCAGGGCTGGACAGTCCCCTGCTGTCTTGCAGCTCTGAATTACTACTGGGCAGAGGAAACACTTTCTTCCACCTGCTTCGTGTCCTGAGGTTCCGGGTTGAAATGTGACTTTCATTCTGCAGTTGGGCTGTCGGAGCTGCGACATTGCTGTCTTTAGATCTTGACCTGATGCCCCTTTTGGAAAGTACAGTAAAATCAAAATCTTCTGGCTTAACAGAAGTCTCTCCATGTTTGTAAAGATAATTAGCAAGTGAACTTCTGGATCTGAACTTCAGTCCTTGAGGGCTAGAAAATGATATTAAAGGAAACTTACTACTAGCAAATAAAAGTGCCTATTTTTTTTTTTTTTTTTCTTTTTTGGGATACTGAGGACTGAACCCAGGGCCTCAGGCATAAGCACTCTATCACTGAGCTTCAACCCCAGCCCTTTATAAAACTTTTATGAAGGGACAGGGTCTTGCTAAGCTGTCCAGCTGGTCTCAAACTGCCTCAGCCTCCTGAGAAGCTGGGATTACAGGTGTGTACTACCATACCCTATATCAGTATGAGTGACTTTTAAAAAAGAACTGAACCACCTTTCAGATTTCTAACTGATAATTTCCAAATGTTGTCATGGGCATTTGTCATTTGAAAAGAAAAAAAAGAGTCACAAAGGGAATTTTCAAATGGTTTACTCTGTAACGGCACAAATAAATTCACAAACATAACTCAAATGCAACTGCACCATCAGTGTCATTCCCAGTGGAGGGACAAAATATATGCAACTGAGGTCAAATTACTTGATATAATTAACCAGTCACAGTGAACAAACAGAATCCATTGGTAAGATGGCAAAATTAGCAAGAAGCCAAGATTCCTCTATGTCTCCCCTCTACCTGTCTAGACAGAATTATCTGGCTGCACTATCTTTATTTACCACCTTGCATGCTCACCTGATAAAGTAGACATCAAATCTTCCTGCTGTTTTCCCTGATAATCTTTGTTTCACGACTCTTTCCCATCCACATGGGACAGGTTTATGGCACTCGGTCACTGCGGGGTCACTCAACGGAGAAGAGGCGATGGCTTCTTGTAGCAGGGGCTCACACTCGCTGATTCTTTTTATCGCTATTGGTCTTTCATCTTCTCCCACTCTTTCCGATCCCACAGCCACATCTTCCTCGCTGGAAAACCAAGCACGAGTGATCAGCTCTTTACAATGAGAAGCTCCAGCTGCTTGCTAGAAACTTTCTGGGTTAATCATTGCATAGACCTATTTTAAAGTTTTCTTTTTGGTACCAGGGATTAAACCCAGGGGCATTTAACCACTGAGCCACATCCCTAACCCCCCCCCCCCCTTTTTTAAATGTTTTATTTAGAGACAGGGCCTTGCTAAGTTGCTTAGGGCCTCACTACATTGCTGAGGCTGGCTTTGAACTCGGGATCCTCCTGCCTCAGCCTCCTCAGCTGCTAGGATTACAGGCACGAGCCACTGCACCCAGCTATTATAAAGATTTCTGATGACACCTGACCTAAGTTGGAGAACAGGAACTAATAGCTGACCTGTTAACCAGTGATGACAAGGACTGCTTAAAGGAGTGAGTCAACCCCCCTCTTCTGCAAACAGGGGAAAATTTTACATAGATGTGTATTTTTCTGAGTAAGAGCCTCTATCATTTCCATCAGAGGTTGCAACCCTTTAAAAGGTTTCTGCCAAGAATTTTCAAATCTCCTTGATTCTTCACCTTCACAATAACCTTGTGAAGTACATAGGACAAGATTCACTCTCATTGTATTGATAAAACTGAGTGATAGAAGGTTAAAATACTGGCAGAACTGATACCAGAACCCAGACCTACTGTTTGGTCTAACACTTCTCTCCTGTACTATTATTGAAAAAGTTCAGCAAAGTGTATCTTAACCACTAAATGATACATTTTAAAAGAGATCATCTAATCCAACATCTTTTCTACAAACGGGGAAACTAAGAAAGAACTAGTGTTGTGTAATAAGTATTAGAATCACAGTCTTCTGATGTAATTTAGGGTTAAATCCTTTTGGGGAGCTGTAGGAATCTTCTGGTAGCTTACTTAAGAGTTAAGGAAACTGAAACTTGGTGGAAAAGACTCAAATCTGTGAGTCCAAGAGCAGATCACTTAAGCTCCCAAAGATTTGTTTCTTCATTTGTAATATCATTGACAAGATTAAAAATTTGGGGGGGCTGGGATTGTGGCTCAGTGGTAGAGCACTCGCCTACCACGGGCAGGACCTGGGTTCCATCCTCAGCACCCCATAAAAATAAAGGCATTGCGTTGTGTCCATCTACACCTAAAAAATAAATATTTTTAAAAAAATTTAAAAAAATGTAGGCAAGAACTTTTAAAACCCACTTTTAAAACCCACTTTGGGGCTGCCCTGCTTACTGAACACATCTCCTCCATGATATTTGTAGGAGTTTCCAACCGAACTACACCTCTTTTTTTTTTTTTCTTTAGGGATTGAACCCAGAGATGCTTTACCACTGAGCAACGTTTCCAAGCCCTGATTTGATTTTGAGACAGAGTCTCTAGATTGTGGAGGCTGGCCTCCACCTTGCGATCCTCCTCCCTCAGCCTCCGTGTGCCACCGCGCTCTCTACCTGTACCACAAAAGTTCCCTGCTCCTCCCAGCCTTCTAGTCGCCGGAGTAAAGAAAGTCTGGGACAACCCCAGGGCTCATCCTACAGGAGGAGCGACCTTCTCCCGGAGTTATTAACTAAGCCCAGGGGCCTCCAGGTCTTGGTCGACCCTCTGCCAAAGACCAGAGGGGCCCACAGACCGTCCACCCGCCGTTCCCAGTTTACAGGAGGTGGAACTGCGGTTCGGAAGGGGAAAGAACTTGCCGGAGGTCACACTGCTGCTCTGGGCCTGGGAGGTCACTGGAGGCCATCGAGGGGGCGGGTCCGCCGTCCCCCAGGCTCGGCGTCTCCATCCAGGCTGAGCCAGTCAAGCGGGGCCCAGCTGCAGCGACAGGCAGAGACCTGCAACGGCCTGGGGGCGAAGCAGAGGAAGATGTGAAACCTCCTTCGATTCAAGGCACCGGGATGCCACCAAAGCGTTAAGGTAAGGTAAGTCTGTCACACTCCACAGCCGCTTTCCGACCGCCCCTTGGACCGCAGCCGCCATTTCTATGGCTCCGCCAATCAAATCCCTGGTCGAGGAGGACGCTCCGCCTCCTCACCCGCGCCGACCAATCGCGTACGCCGTAGCTATACTCCCGCCTTCCAAGTTCCGGTTTCATCGGCGCTTTCGCTCCTGTGCGCGCGCTCCCTTGTAGACATGCGCCCTCGGAGCTCTGCGGGCGCACGCGCGTAGGTGTTGTTGTGCGCATGTGCGTTGCCAGGGGTAGCGCAGGTAGCCGAAGTGGCCCGCGTAGCGGCGCCTGTTGCTGAGGCGGGGGTAGGAGGGGCCCCGAGGCGGGAGGAAAGCTGCGATGAGGTCCGTGCTGACGTGGAAAGAAAAAATCGATCAGTGGTGAGAAGCGGGGCAGTTGGGGAGGAGCGGGAGGCCGAGCCCGGGAGGGGATGGCGGGAGCCACTTGAGTGAGCCATCGCGGTTGCCAGGGGCAACGGGCCTGCGGCCTGGGCTGAGGGCGCTGAACCCCAGGTCCTTAAGGGCTTGCAAGGTTTTCCAACCCCCTTGGTGGGTGCAGAAACTGAGGCTTGGGGATGGGGCAGGGGGTTGTGGCCTGTGGAGGCGACTTTATACGTAACACGATCGGGGGTCTGAATCTTTGCTCAGAATCCGTCCAGGGCTCAGGTCGCACCTCCTACAGTTGAGGCTGGCCTCCCACTTGCCATCCTCCTGCCTGAGCCTCCCGAGTCGCTGGGATTTCAGTCGTGCAACACCGTGTCAACCCCCCCCCTCCTTGCCTAAATATGATTTTATATTTCCCCCGGAGACTTAATTGCTTCGTATATAAAAAAAAATCAATATTATTTACTTTAAGAAAAATGTTCAACTTCAAGCAGGGAGAAACCACCGTGTTTGTAAGTGTAGCTGGATATCGTTGCTAGGGAACCTTTACACCTAAAACCTCGATTCACAAGTATGGGGAGAGAGAGCTACTTCAGATGGGCACAGAACCAAGATTTTCTCCTAATTAGAATTAAGTCCGGAAAAGAATCGAAAGAGTTTCTCCTTGTGATTCAGTGTTATTGAATACCCTTGTTCCGTTTTTTTTTTTCTCACCTAAATCCATCTTCCAGAGGGTACATTTTGGCAAGCACTGACAGACTGGATAGTTCCCAGCAGCTCAGAATCTTTCTCGTATTTATCTGATTATATTTATTTATTTATTTATTTCAGTCTTGGGGATCAAATCCAGGGATACTTTGCCTGGACCAAAAGGACTACCCCTAGTCATTTTCTTTTCTTTTTTTTTGAGACAGGGTCTTGCTAAGTTGCCCAGGCTGGCCTTGAACTTGAGATCCTCCTCCCTTACCCCAGCTTCCCTAGTCACTGGGATTATAGACATGCACCCACCATGCCCAGCTCCCAAGTCCTTTTTAATTATTTGTGTGTGTGTGTGTGTGTGTGTGTGTGTGTGTGTGAGTGTGGGATAGGGTCTCACTAAATTGCCTGGACTAGTCTTGAACTTACAATCCTCCTACCTCAACCTCCCAAATAGCTTGAGATTACAGACATGCACTTCCAAGCCTGGCTTAAGCTTTCTATTTTTTTTGCAGTGCTGGGGACTGAACTCAGGGCTTCGTGCATACCTGATAAGCATGCGTACCGAGGTACATCCTCAGCATTAAGGTTTTTTTTTTAACTTTTAACGGAAATTGAGTAAAAAGTCAAATTCTTTTTTTCTTTCTCCCCCTATCATAGAAGTACCCATTGCACAAGCTGGTGATAACTGGCAACTGAACATTTGGCTTCCGTGTCACAGAATAATCCGTGGTGACACAGACTGTGGCCACCTGAATTGCTCAGGCTCTACTGGGAAGGGGCAGCTGCAGCTGTGCTGCTGCCAATCATCACCCTGTAGTAACTTGGCCTCGGGTGCTCAGATCTCCCTGTTTTTACCAGAAGCTAGGAATCTGGGTTTTTTAATGTGCAATGCCCTAATTTTTCAATGTTGGCATCTAAAAGAAAAATACAAAGTAAAACACCATGTGGGCCAAACTAAACATTTGCTGGCCAAATGCAGCCTGATCTGCTCTATTTTCATCCCCTGGCACAGAACTGTCTCCCTTCATCTCTGTGGTACTTAGAGTCTGTCAAGCGCAAGAGTAAATTTTTTTTTTAAATCTATTTATCCCAGAAGCCCATAAACCCTTTAAAAGCAAGGGCTATGTCTTCATGCATTTCCACGTGATTTCAGAGCCTCGACAGGTCATTGGTGGTGGCAGTTTGGTGGATCGATATTTCGTGATTGAAGGAGCCAGGGAGTGAATGAGGATTGGCTGGCTGCTTCTCGGCCCATCACTGGTTGGAAGCGATTTATTCGAACAGCAGATCTGCAACAGGGGTGAGGCAGGAGGATCCCAAGTTCAAGGCCAGCCTCAGCAGCTCACAGAGACCCTGTCTCAAAATTAAAAAGTAAAAAATAAAAAGGGCCAGAGCTCAGTCGTAAAGTGCCCCTGGGTTAAATCCCCTGAACCAAATATATAAATGAATGAATGAAAAAATAAATCAGTAGTAGGTCCGGTGATTGTCAACCAGTGTTGGCAGCCAGATAGGTCAGCTGATAGCCCGGGTGGGTGGGTCAGGGGGCGACTGGGAAAGAGTAATAGAGGATCAAATTAAAAAATCTCACATGTCAAAGATCAGCCCTCCGTAGCTGAACCAGACACTGTCTCCTGATTTCCTTTGGCTCCTACCCCATCTTTCACGTAGTAGTTAGAAGTCTCTGTCTGTTATTCTTCATCTCATAAACCCAGTGTGACTCCTGTTAGCCAGGTGGTCCTTCTCACCCTCTTCTCCCCAATCTTGCTGAACATTTAAATGCCCAATGAACTTGCTTCTTCTCTCCCTTCAATGAGCTGATCTGGGTTCAGCTCAACCCTGGTGCTGTATTAGGCCAGCGCACCCCAATCTGGTGTCCCCTGGCCGTGTTTACTGAGCTCTGGTCGGCCAGCCGTGTTCACCTACATGATCTTGGTTCATCTGAACAGCCACCTGTGAATCGTTATCCCATTTGCAAATGAGATTTAATAAAGCCACATCCTTTGCCCCAGATTTCTAAGCAAATAAGGGGGGGCTGGGCTAGATTGCATATTGTTTGGAGAGGCCTCTTGGGACTTCAATTTTGCAGAGGGCTGGGGCAGGGCTGGCAGAGGACAGCCCTCAGGACTTGCCCTGTGTCTCTCTGCAGTGGAATCTGATGAGATCTCCCTTGTTCATCAAAGGGGACACGGGGAGAGAGCCATCCCACAGTCGAGCAGACGGCAGTGGGCGACCACATTTGAGGCAGAACGGCCACTTGGAGGGAATTCTTGTCCTGGAGGGGGCGTTAGACACCACCACAAAATCCTTTCCAATTCCGGGTTTCTGTGATCTCATGATGTAATGAAGGGATTCAAGATAGAGTTTTGTCAGTTGGTCAGAAACGTTCCTGATGTTTCTAGGACAATGCCACATACTTTGGGTCCACAAATGAACGCTCTAAAACATGATCGTTACCCTCAGATGGCATGTAATTAGACAGGATCAGATCTGAAACCCTGAAGATAAAGAAGACTCTGTGACTCGGAGTCAGGCTGAATTGGACAGATTGTACGTACAGTAAGAGTTTAGGCTGGGCCAATCCGTCTTCTGTATTATGCTTTAGGAATTTTTTTCACACTGTGAGGATGATAGTTCAAGGTTAGCCCAAGGGAGACCCTGGAAGATGATTTGGTGATTCAATCCCAAATGCCTTCCGAGGAAGAGGCCACACAGGGATCATTCGATGAGCTCAGGTGACATGTGTCTGAGGCAGAGAAGAATCAGTGTGGAGGACGAGCCCACGTGGGAGGTCCCCTTTTCTGACCCCACCTCTGCTGTGATTTTTAATCTACTGTCCTGCAGCTCAGAATGTGAAGTGCACCAGGAACATTTCTCCTGGACTCAGAAAGTGTGACAAACAAGGGAGGCCCAGTCTGTTAGCCACAGACCAGAGAAGGAGCAAGCTACGGGACCCAGGGCCTGAGTTTGCTCCTACCCAGAGGATCCTCAGCTAAAAGGGTGTGGCAGTTCCTTTTTGGTACTGGGGATTGAACCTGGGGTGCTTAACCACCGAGCACATCCCCAGACATTGTTTACATTTTACTTAGAGACAGGGTCTGTCTGAGTTGCTCAGGGTCTTGCTAAATTGCTGAGGCTGGCCTCCAACTTGTGATCCTCCTGCCTCAGCCTCGTGAGCCACTGGGATTATAGGCGTGTGCCACCACACCCAGCTGACAGTTAGTTTGCTACAGCTTCTCCCTCAGCTGTGACAGCACACGACAAGTTGTCTCTCTGTAATTTCATTTCCTCATCTACAAAAATAAACCAGCTCCTGTCCTGTTTACTCCATTATGTTAAAAGAATCAAGTGACATAATGTGAGCTCACTTCCCTTCTCACCTCCTGTCAAGGAAGCTTCTGGCTCGGTGGAGCCTACGCTGTATGGTCTCATTTATGGTAGAATCATAGGTGGACTCATGGTAACCAGAGGAGGGGACAGCGAGGGACAGGGAAGGGGGGATGTTGATAAAGGTCACCAGGTGTCAGTTAGACTAGAAGAGTCAGTTTCAGTGGCTTATTCCGCTGCATGTCAACACTCATGTATGGTCTATTTCAAAAAGGCTGAAAGAATAGATTTTTAATATTCTTATTGCAAAAAGTGATAAGTTGTTCCTTGAGGGAATGGATATGTCAATCAGCTTTCTATAACGTATACCTAGATCAAAGCATCATGCAGGTGAATGCCAGGTGCCATGGCGCATGCTTGCAGTCCCAGCGACTGGGGAGGCTGAGGCAGGAGGATCTCAGGTTCAAGGCCAGCCTCCCAGCCTCAGCAACTTAGCAAGACCCTGTCTCAAGATAAAAATCTAAAGGCTGGGGATGTAGCTCAGTGATAGAGTCCCTGGGTACCAATAAATAAAGAGACAGATAAAACTTTAACTTCCCCAATTCTACAAATAATGCCTTGAGTAGGTGATGATACTTTTCTTTTTTAATTTTGGTAAGGCATGAAAACCATTGCTAATTATTTTGTCGACTATGGCATGGGCTAACTGCCTGAGTTCGATTCCTGGCTCCGCCTCCACTTGGTAGCATTTTATTTTCAGGCAGGTTATTTAAGTTCATTCTTTATGCCTCAGTTTTCTCATCTGCAAAATAGGCAGAGGGTTGTTGTGAAGTTAAGCGAGCTATACCTGGTGCACGCAGCAGTACACGTGCTTAACAAATGTTAGCCGCTCTTCTTATTACAGCATTAGGGTGACAGATTTGCAATACTGGTGACAGTTGAAGAGAGTCGATGGCATTATAGCACAGTGGTTAAAAGCACAGGTTCTAGAGGAAGACCCAAGCTGTATTCTGGGCCTTTTACTTGCTGGCTGTGTGACATGGGGTAAAGTACTTGACCTCTCTGAACTGTGGTATCATCATCCACAAAACCGAATACAGTTGTCCCTCCCTATCTATGGGCGATTTGTTCCAGGACACCTGTCAGATACCGAAATCTATGACTGCTCTAGTCCCTTATATAAAATGGTATTGGATTTGCATAGAACCCACATTGTGCTTTAGATTGTCTCTGGATGGCTGAGTACCTAATATAACATACATGTTATGGAAACAGTTGTCCTAGTCTATTTAGGGAATAGTCACGAGAAAAAAAAAAATCTGTGTTCACTGAAGTTTTATTTTTTGAATCCTTTCAACCCCTGGTTGATAGAATCTGTGGATACAGAACCCACCACCCAGAGCCCCGAGGGCGATGATCCTTCCATCACAGAATTCTTGGGAAGATGAGATGACATTGTGGGTTCGAGAAGAGCCCAGCCTGGAGCTGTCTGTAGTCAGGGCCCGTCCTGTCAGGGAGGGTGTGGATCTTTAGATTTCTGACAAGGGCCAGGCACTTGACCACACAAAGCTTTTGCAGTAAGTTCTGACCGTGCCGTTTCTTGTCATCTGAACAAGGAGGCCCTCTGCCTGGGCCATTCCAGAACCTTTGAACAGGGCTCTGGCCTGGTTTTAGCCTCCTCTCTCTCCTGGCCTGGTAGGCAGCCAGTGGTTCTCTCCAACTCCATTATTTATATTCTTGTGTCCCCACATGCAGGTCTCTGCTTGGTCTGTCTTCTTTGCCCGAGAGCTGTGCCTTGTGTGCATGTCACCAAGTCCTGCCTTATTCAAAGTCTACGTTCTTCATGAAGCCCCTTCAATCCTGTCCCCAAATCAGAACACTCCGTCTTTCTCCTTTGGATCTTTATTTATTTATTTTTTTCTATATCAGGGATTGACCTCAAGGACTTAACCACTGAGCCGCACCCCAGCTCTTTTTATTTTTTATTTAGAGACAGTCTCACTGAGTCGCTGAGGGCCTCACTATGTTACTGAGGCTGGCTTTTAAATTGTGATCCTCCTGCCTCAGCCTCCCGAGTTCCTGGGATTACAGGTGTGCCCTACCACAACTGACCAAGAGGTCCTTGATTTTAAAACACCATTATTTTGTGTATCAATAAGAAAGCAAAAAAAAAAAAATGCTATCAGTTGAACTTGATGTATCATCAATTCTCAGACAAATTCCAAACTCAGAGAGGCTAAAATATGAAAAAAATGTATGCCTGAGTCAGCTACAGTGTCGCACGCTTGTAATCCCAGCAATTTGGGAGGCTGAGGCAGGAGGATCCCAAGTTCGAGGCCAGTCCAGCAACTAAGCGAGGCCCTTAGCAATTTAGCAAGATCCTGTCTCAAAAAATAGGAAGGGCTGGGTGATGTGATTCAGTGGTTGAGCCCCCCTGGGTTCAATCCCTGGTATATTAAAATGTATGTGTGTGTGTGTGTGTTTGTGTGTGTGTGTGTATTAGAGTGGATGAAGAGTTCTTGGTGAGGTGTCTGATTGACACCTTCCCACAGGTTGGTAGTTTTCTTGGGGACAGGGAGGGCCTCTGATCCTCTCATCTCCTCTCTGCTGGTGCCTAGCAACAGAGGCACCCAGTAAATACCAGTTGGACTCACTCACCAGCCTCTACACCTTCTCCCAGGTGTGCAGCCTTGACGGTGGCTACAATGTTGAAGAGTCGGTGCCCTTTACAGTTGACTCTGAATCACGTCTGTCCCAGAGGACGGCCAGCCGGGGTGGGGACTGTGATGGAGTGGCTGCCAGGGCGTGGTGGTTGAATGGAATTCACAACCCAATGCCATCCTTAGCCATTATTTTTCTCCCTGCTCCACACTGGTGTTTTCATAATGGAAATCAAGTCGGCTTTCCTGGCCATTAGCCGACCTCATTATTTGGGTTGCTAATTGTCTTTTTGTCTTGTCTCTGATTTAGTGTCTATGACCTTGCATTTAAGCCCGATGGAACGCAACTGATTCTGGCTGCAGGAAACAGATTACTGGTAGGATTTGGTCTGAGTTTCCTTTTTAAGTGCTCTGGAATTGGACCCTCCCCCCTATATATATATATTTTTTTTTTTTGAGATAAAAAATGGCCAGGGCAGAGAAACCAGCCATTATTTTTTCTTAGGGAAGGAAATGGGCTATTTAAAACAGGTAAGTAAACTGTGCATCAGATAGGAACCTGTGAACAGGGCCTCCTGGGGACCATTCATCTTCCCCCTTTGCTTTGAAAAGCGGGGAGGACAATGGATCCAAATGCTTTTGAAACTGGGCGGGTGTCCGTCCATATTTGTCCCCTTGAAAAAATTCAAGCAGCAATTCTGAAGGTCCTCTCTCTCCAGGGGACCACAGAGCCTGACCCCAACTTTTCCACGGCGGCCCACCTAAACAATTCCATATGGCTCTTTCCTATTTTTTTCCTATTTACAAAGGACATCAGCTCCCCCTGGAACCTGTCCCAGTGTATAAATGGAATCTTCAGAGAAGTCGTTCTGTGTGACCTAAAAACCTTTGTGATCTCCCTTCCTGCTACGTAAGCCCACTTCCTCTCCTCTGTTGTCTCCAGATCTGCAGACTGATTGATGTCCCTTCTCTGCTTAGTAGCTGCAGGATCTTTAAGCCCTGGGTGAATGGTTCCACAGACGGCCCTTCTCCAGGGTAAACAACCCAGAGCCCTCTCCTAGATTATCTCCCCATCCTCTGACCATTTTGGACCGTGTTGCTCTGATTTGCAGACGGTGTGTTTTTTACATCTCTGCATCCCACAGGCTGTAAAGTGTCCTGAATCCATATTCCAGATGGGCTTTGTAACACCCCCTCTGACTTGAAAAGCCAGAGTTCAGTTCTCTGATTTTTTTTTTCTTTTTTTTTTGGGGGGGGGGTACCAGGGATTGAACTCAGGGGCACTCGACCACTGAGCCCTCTCCCCAGCCCTGTTTTGTATTTTATTTAGAGACAGGGGCTCACTGAGTTGCTTAGGGCCTCAATTTTGCTGAGGCTGGCCTCCAACTTTCGATCCTCCTGCCTCAGCCTCCTGAGCCACTGAGATGACAGGTCTATGACTTTTAAACTCTCAGAAACCAACAGGAAACATCTCTCTCTGATGCTAACATTAGGGGCCAGGGCTAGCACTAAAATTTGACTGTGTCGTAAGCGGGCTGGTTTTACGTGTTGGCTCTGTTTAGGGGGGGCTGCCTTATTATATCCAGATTCACAAAAGAAGGGGGGAAGTTTGTGGAGAATTTCCATGGTCCACGTGTGTCCCTGGTCACATACAGCACAGCCCCAGGACCTGCACTTCTGGTCACCCGTGGCTAGGCCACGTTCTTCGTGGTGTCCTGGTGTGGATTTATCTGATACATGCAGCACGTTGACAGATGTTTCACTACAAAAGCCAAAGTCTCAGGAGCAGTCCTGCAAGAATTCTGAACACTAGGTGCCTCCTGGGTAACGTGTACTTCTGTGTCTTTCCCCAGGTTTATGACACCTCGGATGGCACCTTGGTTCAGCCCCTCAAGGGACACAAGGACACGGTGTACTGTGTGGCCTATGCTAAGGATGGTGAGAGGCTGCTCTGGGTCCCATTCCCCTTAGCCAGTCTCTATTTATTTTGAAAATAGAGCTACAGAGGCGAGGACAGGGCAGTCGCCTGCACTTCCGCCCTCTCAGGCCATCCAGAGCGTATCTTGCGGCCATCTGTGCTCTGGGCCCTGTCCAAGGTGCTTGAGATACTTCAGAGAACAGGACAGACAAACGGCCGGGGGGCTTCTATTCTGGGGGGCTGGGGACAGGTGAGCAAAGGCTTGAAGGCCCAGCACAGTGTGCATCTGGAGGAGAGAGACCCAGCCAGGGAAGGGCCACGACAGAGTCTCCCAGGTGCAGCTGTGTGTGCCAGGAACAGGGGCGGGATTGAGAGGTGACCAGACCACGGGGGCAGCCGCCAGGGCCAAAGGTGGCCTTGATGCTTCGTGAAAATGAGTGCGCTGAGCAGAGGAGGCACCCATGCGATTTGCACCCTGAAGGCCCCCTCCTGCTGCTGTGTTGGGAGCAGCCTGCAGAGAGGAGGCCGGGGCAGGAGGGTGGGAAAGCATCTCCCAGGCAGGGTGGAGGCCAGGGAGGCCGAGAGAAGTAATCAGGTCATTTGTTTTCCTTGTGCTGGGATCAGGCCTAGGGCCTCACACATGCTGGGCAGGGGCTCTGCCACTGAGTCACACCCCAGCCCAATGGGAGAGTCACCAGATTCTGAATCTATTTTGAGGGTAAAGCTAATACGATTGCCTGACAAACTGGACGTGGGGGGTAAAGAAAGAGGAGGCCAGGAGGACTCCAAGATTTTTTTGTTTTGTTTTGTTTTTGGTCCTGGGGATGGAACCCGGGGTGCTTACCCACTGAGCCCCAACCGCAGCCCTTTTTATATTTTATTTAGAGACAGGGTCTCGCTAAGTTGCCTAGGGCCTTGCTAAGTTGCTGAGGCTGGCCTCCAACTTGTGATCCTCCTGCCTCAGCCTCCCGAGTTGATGGCATTAGAGGCACATGCCACTGCCCCTGCCTGTTGGAGGCCCTCAGTCGTCTGTGTGGGGCGTGCTGGTGGGAGAGGTCGGGGATCCAGAGCGCCGTCTCCCAGTCCTGGTGAGAAGCAGGAGGGGCAGGACTCCTGGTGGGGCAGTGTGTGTTTGGCGTGCACAGGGCCCTGGTTTGATCCCTAGCACCAAAAAAAAAAAAAAAAAAAGTAGAGCAGAGGGTAACAGTTAAAAAAAAAACCTAGTTTTCTAAGAAACGCTCTCTGGGAAATGCTGGTTTAATGGGAATGTGACCATTTTTTTTTTTTTTCTTAAAAACACTCTTAGGCAAGCGCTTTGCCTCGGGATCGGCTGATAAAAGCGTCATTATCTGGACGTCAAAACTGGAAGGCATTCTCAAGTACACGTAAGTGAGCCGCCATTCGAGTGGCAGAGTGATGAGTCTGACTCGCTCATGGTTGTAGGAAAAGCCTCTTAGGGAAGATGGAAAGGTGAATTTGTTTGTTTTTTTTTATTTGATATGAACTTGAAACTAAGTCACTAAGTGTGGGAATGGCTGTGAATGGTCCTCACTAGGTGGCAGCTGGGCCGGTGGTGACATATAACACGTTCAGTTCCTAGGCCACCACAGGTGCCCCTCAGTCCCCACCTGGCCTCTTCCAGGGCCCCGCCTCAGGGAATGGCCCCATGCCCCAGTGTCACAAGCCAGGAACTTGGGCCCAGTGTGCTCCAGGCCTTCCCCACTGTCCCCCAGTTCCCTCGCTCCTTAGCCCCCACGTCCCTGCGGGTTCCCGGCTCTGAAGTCACTGTCCCTGCAGACTCTTCCCGCTCTCCTAGACTCGGGCAGGTCCCCTGGGGGCATTTCTTACCCGTGTAGCTCTATGTTCTGTTGGTGGAACACTCTCAGCCACCAGCCCGTAAGCTCCGGGAGGCCACACACTCTGTTGTTGCTCACTCTTGTCTTCTGGGGCCCAGTACAGTGCCTGGTCCACAAGAAGTACTCAGCAAACAACTTTCTTTCTTTTAATCTTGGTACCATCTTTTTTTTTTTTTTTTTTTTTTTAAGAAAGAGTGAGAGAGAGAGAGAGTGAGAGAAAGAGAGAGAGAGAATTTTTAATATTTATTTTTTAGTTCTTGGCGGACACAACATCTTTGTTGGTATGTGGTGCTGAGGATCAAACCCGGGACGCACGCATGCCAGGCGAGCGCGCTACCGCTGAGCCACATCCCCAGCTCCAATCCTGGTACCATCTTAAAATGTACCATCTTTTTTTTTTGGTACCAGGGATTGAACCTGAGGTGCTTAACCACCGAGCCCCATCCCCAGCCCTATGTTGTGTTATTATTTAGAGACAGGATCTGGCTGGGTTGTTTAGGGCCTTGCTGAGTTGCTGAGGCTGGCCTCAAATTTCATGATCCTCCTGCCTCGGCCTCCCAAGCTGCTGGGATGACAGGCGTGTGCCACCGCGCCCGGCTGACAGTTACCTGTTTTCTGCGTCTCCTCAGTCAGCCGTGGGACAGCGGATGCACAAGTCGTCTCTCTATAGTTTCATTTCTTCAGTGTCCCTTTGCCCCTTCTCTCAGCCTCAGAAGACACCTCTCTACTTTTTGTCTCTGAATTTGGCTGTTCCAGGTGCCCGTGTGAGTGGATCCCACAGGATTCGTCCTGTCATAGTTGAGTCACTTCACTTAGCGTCACATCCTTGAGATGGGTCTGTGCTGTAGCACGGGTCAGGGTTTCCTTGCCTTTTAAGGATGAATAATATTCTGTTGTGTGCACGCTCATGTGCGTGCGCCACATGTTCTTTGTTGTGTCCACCTGCTGATGGACACTCGGATTGCATCCAGCTCTTGGCTCCTGGGAGCACACAGGTGCCCAAATCAACAATGTCTGAATGGGAACCTGAGTTGGGGTCGCAAGGCCAACATCATGTAGAAGGAATGAAGCTGGGGCCAGATGCCGTGCGCGGTACCTGACGCCCTGCATGTTCGTGGTTAGGGCCATCAGCCCCTGTGCTGCTTGTGGGTCACTTGCAGGGGGCCTGTCACGCGGAGTCTGAGGCCGTGGCTCCTGGTCCCAGCCTTGGTTGACCCACTCAGGTGTCTGCGGGGGCCGAGTGTCGACCTGCAGCCATTCCTTCTGCAGGCACAGCGACTCGGTGCAGTGCGTCTCCTACAACCCCATCACACACCAGCTGGCGTCCTGCTCCTCCAGCGACTTCGGTAGGTCCCCACCTCCCCCCTGTCTGGGAAAGCCAGAGCTCTGAGCCCCACATGCTGAAATCCACCCATGACCCCCACGTTCATCCTGAGAGTCACCCCGAGAGCCAGCACTGCTCCTCCACCCTGGGAGGCTGGAATTTATTCTTTCAACTGTGCAGAAACCCAGGCTGTGGGTGACGATGACATTGAGTCTGGTAAGACACCAAAGGCCTCAGGCAGGGACTTGGTCAGGGCCCAGGCATGATTTCCTGTGGCCACCAGCAGGGACACTCCAGCTGACCCACCTGTGCTCATCCAGGTCCTTGTGGGCGTGACGTTCTTCACCATGTCAAGGGTGGTGCTGTCACGACTCCTGAGGGGCTGGAGGCCTTGAGTCCCTCTGGACATCGCGCAGGGACTGGGGTGGCACTGGCCCAGATGAGGTGCTCAGTGACATGTTCGTGGAGGGAGGGGCCTGTGGGAACCTCCATGGAAGGCCGACCCTGGGTTTCTGTCCCCTGTGTGTCTCTTTGCCAACAGACAGTGGGTCAGGGGAGCCAGAGACCAGATCCCGCTCAGCATTTCAGGGTCCTTATCCCAAAGGAAGGAGTGACCCGCGCCCGTCTGTCCCGCTGATAGGGCTCTGAGGTTCACAAGAGAAGGTGACGGAGACGGAGAGCAGTGTGTACATACATAGGGGCTCTCACGGGTGTGAAAGTGGATCCTCTCCTCTGTGCTTACTGAGAGGATTAGAAAGACAAGCCAGGCTCCCTGTCCTCAGGCCTCAGCTCTTGGAGGAAGGCAGAATGTGTAAAAGAAAAAAAAATCTTTTAAGTAAAAACAACATTTGCTGAGTGCTTGCTTACGTGCAGGCACCGTCCTGAGGGTTAAGCATGACTTCCAGGTGACCCCAAGGTCAGGTCCTAGTCTCCTTCACATCCTGCTCAAAGAACTGGGGCCTAGCGTGGTTCCCTGGTCACTGGAGGCCACTCAGCGGTGAGTGGAGGAACCAGGGTGTGGACCCAGGAGGCTGGTTGCTTCTAGAACCTTCTCTGTGAGCCCTCTGAGGGCAGGTTCCCTTCAGCTGGAGGCCTGGGCAGGCTCGGGGCAGCAGCTGTACCACACACAGGTGGAGATGTTGCAGGGCCAGGTGGGGGAGGACACCCTGGGGTGGAGGGGGACAATAACCTGTTGAGTGTCGCACCTGGCTGCATAAATACAGCTGTGCGCTGCGTGTCCCTGTCATTACGCTTCACAGCTCAGGCCAAGGGTAGAATTTGCCAATGTTGTCTGAAGCTGGCCCTGCTGTGGGGCACTGAGCCAGGGCATCTGGGGGGCCACAGGGAGCAAGCCTAGGTACCAAGCGTCCCAAGAACGAGGCTGTGCTGTGGCGGAGTCCTGGGAGAGGAGACGGATCCTCAGCACCAATCATGATTTTATTTACTCATTAGATTGCGCAGCCCTGGGATTGAACCAGGACACTCTGCTGCTGAGCTCCATCTCTTTTCTATTTTGAGACAGGGTCTTGATAAGTTGCCCAGGCCGGCCTCAGACTTGGGACCCTCCTGCTTTGGGCCTCTGAGCAGCTGGAATTACAGGCGGGAGACACTCACCCAGCGTCCATCCCTATGGTTACAGTTTCCTAGTTTATTTCTTTGAGACCTAAATTGCAGACAAGTTTTGGCTAGAGCCTCACGAATCTATCTTCCTTTTTTTTTCTTTTGAAATAATTATAGATTCTCAGTAAGCTGCAAAGATAGTCCAGGGTAGTCTCACGCACACTTCATCTGGTTCCCCCACGAGCACGTCTTATGTAACGTTTGCACCCAAACCAGGAAACTGGGCCAGGCACAGGGTGTGTGTAGACTTCTGTCTTTTATTTATTGATTTATGTTTGGTGGGGGCTACTGGGAATTGAAGCCAGGTCACTTTACCACTGAGCTGTATCCCTGGTCCTTTTAATTTTTTTATTTGGAGACAAGGTCTCGCCAAGTTGCTGAAGAGTCTCACTAAGTTGCTGAGGCTGGACCTGGACTTATGATCCTCTTGCTTCAGCCTCCCGAGTCGCTGGGATTACAGGCATGTGCCACCTCGCCCAGCTAGCTTTTGTCATTTTTATCACGTTTTGATTATTACCACTGTGATACAGAACAAATCTACCACCACACAGATACCGCTTATCACCAACGCACCTCCTTTCCTCCTGCTACCCCCAACCCCTGGTAGCCATGAATCTGTTCCCTGTCCTACAGTTTTGCGTTCAAGAATATTATATAAATGGAATCATGTGGCACTGGCTCAGGGGTAGAGTGCTCACCTAGCATGTGTGAGGCACTGGGTTCAATCCTCAGCACCACATAAAAATAAATAAATAAAGTAAAGGTATAGTGTCTACCTGCAACTAAGAAAAAAAAACTTAAAAAAAAAATGGAATCTGGTATCTGGTGTATGACCTTCTGAGGTGGACTTTTTTCACTCAACAGAAAACCCTGGGAGACCTTCTAAATTGCTATACAGGTCAACAGTTTATTCCTTTTTGATTGCTGCATAGTATTCTGACCACTTGGTCCTTTGTATTCCTGCACATCCTAGGCCTGTGGTCTCCTGAACAGAAGTCTGTCTCCAAGCACAAATCAAGCAACAGGGTCACCTGCTGCAGGTAGGTCAAGGGCCACTTGAAAATAGGCTTTATGTTCCTTCATCTTTCAAACCAAGACTCAGGGTCCGTTGGTAGGGTGCTCGGGTGTGGGAGGGGATTGGAGAGTAGGAGGTGGGGCCGGGGCAGGAGTGCAGGCAGGAGCTGGGGGCTGTCCTGGGGGCCTGTTCAGAACCGTGGGCACTCGGGAAAAGACACTTGTCCCCAAAACAGGTGGGAGTTTCAGCGGGGCCTCCGACTATGTCAGGAATGCGCAGGACGGTAGCCCAGCCTGCACCGCCCCCCCCCACTTCTTTAAAGTCAAGGCCTCCTCCTCACGTGTTCCTGTCCCCTTCTCTGTCAATCATGTGCGCAGCTGGACAAACGACGGTCAGTACCTGGCCCTGGGGATGTTCAACGGGGTCATCAGCATCCGGAACAAGAATGGCGAGGAGAAAGTCAAGATCCAGAGGCCCGGGGGCGCCCTGTCCCCAATATGGTCCATTTGCTGGAACCCATCCAGGTACCCTCCCAACTGTCCTCCTTTGGGGACAGACACCTGAGCGGGCGGAGTTCGCTCTGTCTTCCCAACGTCACTGTATTTTGAAAATCTTCTTGACCCACTGGACGGGTTGGTGTGGAATCTCTTCTGTTCCATTTAGATCTCATTTTTTTTTTTTTAAAGAGAGAGACAGAGACAGAGAGAGAGAGAGAGAGAGAGAGAGAGAGAGAGAGAGAGAGAGAGAGAATATTTTTAATATTTATTTTTTAGTTCTCGGCGGACACAACATCTTTGTTGGTATGTGGTGCTGAGGATCGAACCCGGGCCGCACGCAGGCCAGGCGAGCGCTACCGCTTGAGCCACATCCCCAGCCCCATTTAAGTCTCATTTTCCAAGGGCCTGTCTTGAGTTCTGGAATGAATCCCAGAGATGAAGCCAAGCAGACTGAGCTCTGCAGGCCAGCCCACGGGGTGCGTGTGTGAGCGTGCGTGCGCGCGCGTGTGTGTGTGTGTGTGTGTGTGTGTGTGTGTGTGTGTGTATACACACACGCGTGTCTGAGTGTGCCTGGGGTGAGCGACTCAGGACAGCCATCTCCCTGTGCACTACTTGCTTCCATCTTTCCTGTGGCTGTTTCTCTCTTCCCTTCGGCTGAACTTTCCAAGCTTGGACAGACCACATGCCCACCTGTTGGTCCACAGCCTTTTCAGTCACGAGCCTTATTTTTTGATTTTTTTACTGTTTTTGCCCTTGCCAAAAAAGTTAGAATTAAGTCCAAACGGGTCCCTACAACCTAGAGGTCTGCAGACCACTGACATCTACCTCATCAGACCTCACCCCCACTTCCTTCCTGTGCCCAGGTGACATGAGGGGGACTAGTATAGCCTCAGAGGCTCTTTGTGTAATCCCATGATGTCCTTAAACCCTCAACCCCACCCCAGAGTCCTCAGAGGTAAATCACAGGACTTGACTGTTAGCAGCTCAGTGTCACCTCATAGGAGGGCCCTTGCTTGGTTCAGGAGGCCACCCCACTCCACTGCCTCTCCCACACCGGCTTTCTGTGCTGCTTCCTGGTCCATCCGGCCTGGCCCGGCCCCGCAGCCTGTATCTCATGCCATCAGCAGCCATTAGCCTACCCCACAGTTCCTGCTGTTTGATTTTGTGGCCACAGATGACTCTGTGGCTTCAGGCTCCCATTTTTAATTCATGAGAAGCAGGATGCCCAGCGTACCTGGTGGCCAGCTTTTCCGGGTAGGGTCCAGGGGCCGTTTGACAGGCTTAGGAGTGCCAGCCCACGTGCTGCCCTGGGCCCTGTGATTGTGAACAACCACTTACTATCCACAGCCGATGGGAGAATTTTTGGACGAACAGAGAGGACGAGGACGCTGAGGAAATCATTGTCACCAGATATTTTCAGGAAATCCCTTCCACTCTGAAGCCAACAGTGTACAGTAGTCAGGGTAGTGAGGCAGAGGAGGAGGAGCCCGAGGAAGACAACGACTCTCCCCGGGACGGCAGCTCGTGAGTGTCCCAAGGAGCCAGGGCCCTCCTGTAAGGGCCAGGGAGCAGGGAGAGGCCAGCGTCCCCAGCAAGGGAGCGCCCACCCAGCACTTGAACGTGAGCCATCACATGATCCTGTAAGAAATGAGGGACTCTTTTAAAAGAGCAGAGATTTTTCCTGCTTTTCATTTTCCAGTTAAGGAACATTTTCCAGTGACCTTAAGAATCCTCTGAGCCCAGCATGGTGGCACAGGCCTGTAATCCCCTGTCATCCTCCACCCCCGCTCAGGAGGCTGAGGCAGGAGGACCGTGAGTTGAAGGCCAGCCTCAGCAACTTAGCGAGGCCCTGAGCAACTCAGCGAGACCCTGTGTTTGAATAAGATATAGAAAAGGGCTGGGGCTGGGGCTCTGTGGTTAAGCTCCCCTGGGTTTAATCCCTGGTACTAGGGGAAAAAAATCCTTTGAAAACTGATTTTAAAAAAAATATCTGCATAGTATCCCCTTGTGGGTGTCCATGATTCAGTTACCACTTCTCCCATTCCTGGCCTGTCCCCACACCGTACCTCTCCTTGCATGGACGAGGACACCCAACAGAGAGGATGTGCTCAACTTCCCAGTCCTTGGCCACCAAGCCTGGCAGCCCAGTGGTCTCTCTTGTCCCCCGAGATTTCCTGTGGGGACAGCTCCAGAGGGCAGAGGGGGAGAGCAACCCACCAGATGTCCTGTTGGCCAGTGCTGACCTAGCTTGGGACTCGCCACACTGCATCCGAGGTGCTCGAGATTCTTCAGGAGGACCCAGGGTCATGGAAGGAGAGGAACCAGGAGGGCGTCAGGTCCATGAGGTTTTGTCGTGGTGAAGAGTCCCACGGCCCTGGGGAGGGGCAGGAAGGTTTGAAAGGTGCCAGTCCAGCTCACAGGGACACAGCCACATGGGGCCTCCCCAGAAGGCAGCCTCGGTTGGTCCCGGGCTGGTTGAGTTTCAGCGCTGCCTGCCCAGAGCTCACCTGCAGATCCCTTCCTGCCCCGCCCCTGTCTCTCAACCTTTCTCTTTCCCCCTTTTATTCTGAACCAGTACCTATGACGTTTTCCACTCTGCCACTTTGGGCTGGGTTTTTCAAACATCTCTTGTGACACTGCCAGGTGACCGTCAGGCCCTGAGCTCCGAAAAGCTGGAATTAGTAAAGGGGGTCACTTTAGGTGGTTGGAGACCCGGCCTTAAAGACTGGAGATGCCTCTCTCTTGAACTAGATTCCCAGGTAGCCCTCTCCCCCACTCAGCCTCAGCCCCTGATCCCCAGAGGTCGCAGTTGCAGAACAGTCCTTGGTCTTCTGAAAGTCTAAGACCCTTTTTATAATCAGATCCAAAGCCACACATGGTGCTGTACTCCGCAATCCTAGTGACTTAGGAGGCCAAGGCAGGAGGATTGCAAATTGAAGGCCAGACTGAGCCACATAGTGAGACCCTGTCTCAAAAAATAAGAAGGGAAAAAAAATCCAGTAAGAAGCCATTGCACCCGTGTAAGGTGCAAGAGAACCTGGCTCTAGGGGTTGACTTTTCCTCTTTAGGAGGCGCAAGTGAGTTTTGCCTCTGTTTATCAAACACCAGAGAGTCTGTGGCCTCTCTCTGCAAACACAGTTCCCCTAGTTTTTAGTACATAAGAAAAGGTGCTCTTGGGCTGTGACCTTGCTCCTTCTTAGTGTTGCTCTCAGCCACTTGGCAGTGTCCCAGCCCATCAGCAGGGGAGCCACAGACCCCAGGAGGCCCGACCTTGCCCTGTGCTCAGCCCAGTGGACTGGTCAGTGGACTGAGCCAGACTACAGCCTTGGCCTCACAAGCGGGGCTCCCTGCCAGCCTGGCCGGGCTTGCTGCTTCCTGTTGCTCACTGGGCCGTCGGGACTGCGCTCCTCAGCATTCTCGACCCCCCTTAACCTCTTTTGTCTTCTGTTGATTAGAGAGGAGCATAATGACATCCTGGCTGTAGCTGACTGGGGACAGAAACTCTCCTTCTACCAACTGAGTGGAAAGCAGGTATGGAGGGCCGTGCGGACGTACGGTTGTTTCCCGGCTTGGCCCTTGTGACTTGAGCTGCTATAAACATGGATGTGGCTGCGTCAAGGTCTCCTTTTTAGAAATAAGCAGGCCACGACCAGAGCGATGAGATATTATGCCCAGGGTCCCACACAGCTGGGACATAGTGGAGCCTGAGCCTGAAGTCTTGATTGCTTTGAATTTAAAGTCTGTCTTTTGGGACTCAGAGGTGAGCCCTTGTCTGAAATGCGTGTGACCACCACCACGAGAGACCAGCTCCCAGTCACCCCCAGTGTTTATGGCCCCCTCTGGGTTGGCCCCCGCATGGGGGAGTGTAAGCGCTCCTCTGTGCCCTACAAGAGCTCACAGCCTGGTGGGGACACACCCAATGGCAGACAGTCCCAGTGAGATGGGATCCATGACATCCCCTCCAGACAGCTGCCCAGCCACCACAGGGACCCCAAGTACAGAACATCCGCAGGAGTAGGTGGGGATCCTGCAGCCCTGGGAGGAATTCCCACGGATCCTGGGAATGGTTTCAGGCCAAGGCAGGGCGAGAACAGAGAGCTGCCAAGGGCGGCCGGACCCCAGAGCTTGTGGATTGAAGATGAGCTGGCAGAGGGGACACGGCTGTGAAGGACAGGGACACGCACTGGGCGTGACATGCCACAGTGCTGAGGAGCCCTAGGTGGCAGGCAGCTAGGGGCCTGGTCAGGGTCCTGCCTCAGAACAAGTCTTGAGTTCCACATTAAAATATAGGGACTTGGATAACAGGATGACGTGTCAGTGGAAAAAAGTGTCCAGGCTAGTGTGAAGGTGGCGGGTGTGGGTTGCACACTCAGCCCGGAAGGAAATACGCCCAGTGGGTGTGCCCTTGGTTTCAGGGCATCCTTATTCCTCCACGTGTGTCTGCTACAAGGAAGGTTCCAGATGGGCCAGCCCAGCCCAGGGCCATTTCCTCTACTCCTGTCTTACAAGTGCTCACTTGTTTTGTAGCTGAGTAAGGAAATGATTAAGATAGCAGATATATTTTTTTTGTGTGTGTGTGCAATGGCCGATTTCCCCAAACTCTTATCTTAATGACCTGGCGGCTGGTTTGCCAGGCCCTGGAAGCTCATCCACATGATGCGTGAGCATCCTCATTCAGCAGTGTGTGGCACACAGTCTCTTAGGCTTATGTAAAATTTGTGCATTTTCAGCATTTTAAGTGCATAAGAGGACCTGGCTTACCAATAAAGGAAATAAAGGGAAATCATGCTTACAACGAAGGCACAGACGTGGAAAGATAATCAGATGGCAATTCTAGAACTAAAAAATGCAATAACTGAAATACAAAATTCACTGGATGAGCTTATTAGAAATGTTAGAGATCACCGAACTGGAATCCCACCCAGGAAAGGAGAGAACAGAGAAAGTGTATCTGACGAAATAGTGGCCCACAGTGGCTGGAGTCTGTGCAGCTTCCGCCATAGCTCAGGCCTTTCCAGACACTCAGCTGAGTTTTTGTGCAGAACCTAGGCTGTCCCTCTGCCTCTCTGTTGTGGAACGTCCTGCCTCGTTTTTAATAGGAACCTCAGCCAGCCACAGTGGCTCACACCTGGAATCCAGTAACTCAGGAGGCTGAGGCAGGAGGATCACAAGTTGGAGGCCAGCCTGGGCAACTTAGTGAGACCCTGTGTCAATATAAAATGCAGTGGGGATGTAGCTCAGGGGTGGAGCACCCCAGGGAGGAGGGTGGGGGAGAAGCTCCCCTGAGTGTGCACACGTCTTCATTTCCACCTGCCGTTGGTTGCCTGCCAGTGTCTACAGGTGTGTGTTGTATTTGGGGTTCAGAGTTCATCACTAAGTTAGAGGACGGTCGGTCCCCCAGGAGCACCGAGCCTTTACCGAAAGGTGCTGGCCTCTCGTATCGTAATTGTTGAGATTTTTTCAGTTTTCTTATTAGATTTACTAACACTGTGTAGGTATGAAGGAAACTTTTGGTTGTTAGGCGTTGGAAATTCCTAAAAAAGACATGAAAATTGCACCTCTTAAACTTATAATTGCAGTTTAAATTAGTTTACGGGAATTAACTAAGTTGCAAATGTGGCTATTTGAGGGACAGTATAATCTGTTCAAAATGGCATTCATCAAACAAAGTCAACTGGCTGTTCCCTTTTACTAGAAATAGAGAGATACTTGCACATTGAGTTTAAGGCAGAAACTGGTTTCTAGAATTTTCTTTGATAAATTGATCATTAGTTCAATAATGTTAATAAGTCGTCTTCCCCCACAAAGGACCCCCACAGAGGGGCAGCAGGAGGAACTCTGGTGGCAAGAAGGGCTTGGGCTGCAGGGAGAGACAGGAGCTCAGATCTGTGACCCAGAACAGGGTGGGAGGTGCTGGGCGGGGGCCGGGGCCAGGCCGTGGGTGTGGGGCCTAAATCTAGGGAGGTTGGGATGTTTCCTGGGGAAGGTGACAGCTGGCTGGTTCTGGGGAGATGGAAAGAATAACATAGACATCAAGTCTCCACGTGACCCGGCCATTCGTGATGAGCAGGAGTGACGTGCTGATGGGCGCCACCCGGCTCACACATCGTGGGATTCCATTTGCAGACGGTGCCCACAGGAGGTCTCACTGCACACGGGAGCAGGTCAGACGTTTTGGGGGTGAAGCGAGGACAGAATTGAGCAGTTGGAGTTCCGACAGATCTGGGATTTCTTTTGGGGTGACAGGAACGTCCTGGTGTGTGACAGCAGTCATGACGGCACAGCTGTCTCACTGTAGGAAGCCGTTTGTCTCACTGTTGGATTGTGCGCTCAGCTTTGTGAAATCCTGGGGGGAGAAACTGATAGAAAACGAAGTCCAGGGGTGGACGGAACCCGCGTTGCGTGTGTCAAGAGCCACACACGGAGGGGGCCTACGGGAGAGAGACCACCTCCCGCTCCCAGGTTGGCTGCGAGGCTAAGACACACTTCAGGACAATTGGGTCACCTGAGGGTCACCTGTTGCCACCAGGAGTCAAGGATTTGGCTGGGTGAAGGGGGAGGAGGAGAGAGGCCCGGAGGCAGGGAGGCTGTGTTCACTATGGAGGCCGCCAGCCCTCCCCGTCCTCCCAGCTGCCCCTGCTACTCAAGTCCGGGGGCCAAGCCGCTGACGGTGGTGTGGTGATGGTGGACCCTCACCTGCTCCTTCCCCTGGTGTGGCTTTTCTTTCTCAGATCGGGAAGGACCAGTCGCTGAACTTTGACCCCTGCTGCCTCAGCTACTTCACTAAAGGGGAGTACATTTTGCTGGGGGGGTCAGACAAGCAAGTGTCCCTTTATACCAAGGACGGAGTGCGGCTGGGCACTATCGGGGAGCAGAACTCCTGGGTGTGGAGCTGTAAAGTGAAGCCCGATTCCAACTATGTGGTAAGAGGAGGAAGGCCCTTCTCCAGGCCTCTACCTGCGGAGGCCCTGACCGGCAGCCATGTTGGCCGTCAGATCCTGGTGTCTTCCTGCCCTGGGAGGGTGGACTGTCCCCCTGCAGAGCTGACGGCTGTCCTTCCCTGCAGGTGGTTGGCTGCCAGGATGGCACCATCGCCTTCTACCAGCTCATTTTCAGCACCGTTCACGGGCTGTACAAGGACCGCTATGCCTACAGGGACGGCATGACCGACGTGGTGATCCAGCACCTGATCACGGAGCAGAAAGGTAGGGCAGGCCCTGGGGGCAGGGGCAGGTCGAGGGAGCCGGTGACAGGGCCCTGAAGTGACAAGGAAATGTCTCTCCTTGGCCACTTGAAGACATCTGCAAACACGGATTCTTGCTTTTGGGGCCAGGGGCCAGGGGGACATGGGTGTCCTTGAGGCTATAAGGAAAGCAGTGGCAGTGACCTCTCTCTAGAAATATGCTCTGACTCACAAAACGTTTGCAGATCTTTTTGAGAAAAAGAGGGTGACTTGTGGCCTGCCAGAGCCAGGTGGTTGGCCACGTGGGTCAGTGTGGGTGTCTACCCTCTCGGGTCAAGGCCACTCTCTTAGTTCAGCCTCCCCTTGCCTCTGGGTGAGTCCTGCTAGAGGCAGGGCGGCCGACGAGCACAGCCTGGGCCTCATGCACCGCGTCCCAGTCCAAGTCCACGCGGGTGGCCCTGCTGGGTGAATAGGCCACATGAGCCCTTGCCGCAGCACCACTCACACCCACACTATCGCACACTCGTGGGTGCCCTCCTGTAGGGACCCAGGTTGGGCGTCTTCTTGCAGATCCAAGCTGACTTCCTGTGGTCCCCGTCCGGGAGCACCTATATTTGAAGGTTCTGTGATGGGTGAAGCAAAGTCACTAGGGCAACTGGGCATTTTTCCTACTTGGCCTGTACTGAGGCACGGCATCGTGTGTCCCCTGCTGTCAAGGAGGTGGGTGGGAGTGGCCAGAGGCGAGTTTGGTCACTTTGGTGGGTTCCCAATCATCAGGGGGCCATCCATGTTGTGCAGAAGAGTCGAGATTCACACTCAGCAATTAGCAACCCCAAAACATGTTATTTCCTGTCCTGGGTTGTAAGCTGGGGTCACCAAGATCATGTTGTGTACCACTTTGGATCCCAGTGCTCAGCGGAGCCGACTGTATGTATCAGCCACTCCATAAAGATTTTTTAAAATATTTTTTCACTTGTAGATGGACCTTTATTTTTTATTTTTTTTTTCTGTGGTGCTGAGGATCGAACCCAGGGCCTCGCCCATGCTAGGCAAGCGCTCTGCCACTGAGCCACCCCCCCAGCCCCTCCATAAAGATTCTTAATGAGAGCATCTCACTGTAATTGTCAATAGCATTAAGTAAGTGATAGCTTTTAATCTCTCTGCCTCCACCTTACTTAGCAGCCTTTCGCTAGAGCCTGACTTTTTTTTTTTTTTTTGGTCTCTGACAGTTCGTATTAAATGCAAAGAGCTTGTCAAGAAGATTGCCATCTACAAAAATCGATTAGCCATTCAGCTGCCAGAGAAGATCCTCATCTACGAGTTGTATTCCGACGACTCCTCGGACATGCATTACCAGGTGAAGGAGAAGATCCTCCGGAAATATGACTGCAACCTGCTGGTGGTGTGCACGGACCACATCATCCTCTGCCAGGTGGGCCGCAGCCGGGGGCTGGTGGCCCTCCCTGCCCCCCCGAGCCCCTCCCCCCCAGCTCAGGCTCTGGATGCTCCCTTTCTGTCACTCTGTGACTGTGGTCATTCACTTTACTGGCAGGTCGACCAACCAGCCTCCCCCGGGGAGACCTGAGCCATGAAGTAGAGCAGACCTGTCTCCCAGGTGTAGGCCACTTTGGGTGACTGCGCTTAGATCTCATGACTTCAAACAGAACTTGGTTCCTCCCATAAAATGAAGATGATTTTTTGATCAGCACCCACACGTAAAAAATCCGGATCAACTCAGCAGTCAAAGAAGTTTTACCTGCAGAGAGATTGGTCTTTTCATTGAAAAAGTGTTCTGAACATTTCTAAAAAGTGTCGAGGTCAATTCCAAGAGAAATTTGGAAAAGCCTTCCAGAGAAGGCGACTTGAGGTGGATGAGGTTTCCACCTTCGCATGTTGGAATTCATTAAAAAAAAAAAAAAAAAGGAAGAAATCCTTTGGAAGTTTCTGGAGTTTAAACTCTGTCTATTTGAGAATTAGAAGACAGGGTGTGGGGCTGGGGATCTGGCTCAGGTGGGAGAGCGCTTTCCCAGCACAAGGCCCTGGGTTCAGTCCCAACACCACAAAAAAATAAAATAAAAAAGACAGGGAATGGCAAGCAGGTGTACTTTGGGGTGCTGCCTGTGGCTGTGAGGTCAGCTTTGAAGAAGGGGTGAAGGCAGGCTCCGAGGAGGAGACCCCACGTGGGGATTAACCATTGCCAATCCCCAGGACGAGGTGGGGTCGGTGAGGCACCGAGCACAGGGCCACCTTCCGTCCCCAGGTGCAGGGGACCCCCTGGGAGGGCGGGGAGCCTTCTCTGGAGCTGGGTTTGCTTTCCAGGAGAAGCGCTTGCAGTGCCTGACCTTCACCGGGGTCAAGGAGCGCGAGTGGCAGATGGAGTCTCTCATCCGCTACATCAAGGTGATCGGAGGCCCTTCGGCCAGGGAAGGCCTGTTGGTGGGCCTGAAGAACGGACAGGTGAGCCCTCCCTCACGTCCCTCTGCAGGCAGACACAGGCCGCTCCTCTGGGCCACCGAGATGGTCTCCCAGGACAGCAGAGGGCCTGCCTGGCGCATGGCAAGGGACCTCTTTATGAGACTGCCTGCAGGCGTGTGGCTCGCTAGCTCTCTGGCAGGGTTGGCGGCCCGGCCCTCAGCTGCACGTAGGACGGATTAGTGGCTTGGGGTCACCCGGAAGGTGCGTGATTATCTGTTGGAGATGCAGCTTTGGTGGATGGTGGGGGAGGGAGGTGGGGACCGGTCCTGGGTCAGATCCCTATTAGGGCGGGAATGGATGACGCAGGGTGTCCTGGCCGGGGACCTGGCAGTGCCGGGTCCTCAGCACATGACCACATGCTATAAGCAGAGGGGACCCTCTGGGCAGGTAGATGCAGGAAATGCAGGTCACACGAAATCAGACAGATTTCTGGTACGTGTGTGTGTGCGTGTGCGAGTGTGTGTTCTGTGCTCAAAATAAGGACACTTGTACGTGGGCTACATAGCAATTTCAAAGTGAAAATATAACTGCATTAGCCCGAGAGCCAGGCTGTGTAGCAGATGGCTGTGGCTGAGGCTTGTCAGGTCCTTTGCTGGGGACAGAAGTCCCAGAACACGAGACCGAGCCGTCGAGCAGCGAGACCACAGCAGTGTGGGGGGAGAGCTTGCTCGAGTCTCCTCGAGGTGGACTTGGGGGCAGGTCACCCTGGGATCGTGTGGTTCCTTAGCTGCTCACTGGTGACCCTGGCCCAGTCGCTTTCCCTCTCTGAGGCTCTAGTTTTACAAATGAGGATGATACTACCTTTTTGGTGGCAGTGTCCATCAGTGGTGGCTGTCACCATCGGCCTCACCACTGTGACTTCACACCAGGTGTCTGATCGGGGTCTGTGGTCACCTCTTTCTGTGTTAGTTGGTGACTCACTGGTGTCCCCGCACCCTGCACTTTGAGTAAGGCCGTGACACGTCCCCCATCCGAGCGGACACTGGAGAGCGTTTGGCCACCTGGGTGAACCCCGCTCTGGTCTCCTGAGGATAAGCCCCACCCCCTTCCCCTTCTTTCCCTGAGCGAGTCCCCTGCCTGCGGGCCTCCTGGTGGCGTGGGGGGAGTTGTTCTGAGAACACATGGGACTCCGCGGCTGGCCGGGTGCCAGGCCCTGGTTGCCATGGCGACTCTCCCTCTTCCTCTGAAACCCTGCCAGATCCTGAAGATCTTTGTGGACAATCTCTTCGCCATCGTCCTCCTGAAGCAGGCCACCGCCGTGCGCTGCTTGGACATGAGCGCGTCCCGGAACAAGCTGGCCGTGGTGGACGAGAACGACACGTGCCTGGTGTACGACGTCCACACCAAGGAGCTGCTCTTCCAGGTGACGTGGGGACGTTGCTGGACGAGCGCTGGCTGCGGACCCCCCAGCCACTGCAGGCCTGGGGACACTGCAGGGCCTGGACTGGCCTCTCCCACCTTTGGTTTCCCACCAGCCGCCCAGCCGAGTCCCACCTGGGTTTCCTGAGAAACCAGGGAAAATGAAGTGATCCTAAAAAACCCGGCTGGCTGGGCTCATGTCCAGATGGGGCTTCTGATGAGCTTCCAGCAAGCTGTGGCCACCTCTGGCGGCTGCCTGTGTCTGTGGGTGACCTCAGGCACAGTCGAGCTACCGGAGGGTTCTGTCATGGGAAGGGGAGCGAGGGCAGGGTGGAAGCCCACCCTTGTCCTTGTTGCACCAGGGGCCGATGAGCCAAGGACACAACTGCTCGGGCCTTTGGGGCCTGGGCACTGCTGACACATCATGGATCCTGTGGCTGGGAGGAGTGTGTCACTGCAGAAGAAGGCCCGGGGCTGGCGCCTGGCGCCTGGCTGGCTTCCTGCTGGACCCAGGCCTCGTGGCCTCCTTGGGGCTTTGCAAGTGGTCAGGGAGTGAGTTCCCTCTCCTGACCGGGCCCTCTCCCAGTGCCAGGGTTTCCAGTGTCATGGGGAGAGCCAGGGTTACTTGGCTGCCACTAGCACAGAGGTGACCCCCAGTTAATGTCAGCTCACATCCCAGACGCAGAGGGTGTTTAGGGGAGAGAAAGGGCAGCTGTTGTCTCCAGATGGACCTGGGCCTGCCTTCCTCTTGCCCACATCCATTACTGTGTGATCCTGAGCAAGTTGGTGGCTCTCTCTGAGCCTTGGCTTCTCCTTGTCTCTGAAATGAAACTGGAAATTCAGAATTGCTGCAGGAACAAACAGCATGCCACGGTGCCCAGCTCAGCCACGGCTCTTCCGAGGGGGGTTAACAGGCCCCTGTGAGATAGGAGGCCGGAAAAGGAGGTTCCCGGGCCTTTCCAGGAGGCTGACCCAGCCCCAGTGTTTCTGGCCTGCTGGTTCTTTCTCTTTTCCAAATAAAACCAGCTGTATTTTTTCCCTCATTATAAAAGCGATCCCTGCCCATTGCAGAGACGTAGGCATAACACATTCTCGGCAGAGTCAGGTAGAGAGGTGCACACCTGTAATCTCAATGACTCAGGAGGCTGAGGCCGGAGGATCAAAAGTTGAAGGCCAGCCTCAGCAACTTGGCAAGACCCTGTCTCAAAAGAAATAAAAAGGGCTGGGGGTGAAGCTCAGTGGGAGCTCGGGCTCCAATATCACCCCAGACACCTCCCCACACACAAAAAGGTCGCCAAGCAGCAGGGTCTGAGTCTCTGCCTGTCCCTAGGGCTCCAGGTGGAGGAGCAGTCTAATGGGGCGAGGCACCTCCCAGGGTGACAGTTTTTACAGAGTGTGAGTTGGAAAATGCAGAGACAATATATCATTTTCTAATTTTAAAAAGAACTCCCTGTTCTTTTCTGATTACAAAAAACAATAGGTAGTCACGGAGGGGAAAAAATTCAGGCAAACAAGAAACAGAGGATGAACACCCACCCAGAATCATTCACAGCTGGTCCTCTGGAGTCTTCCCCTCAGTCCTCTTCACGTAGAGAGATGCGAATCTGTTCTTTAAAAGAGGTAGAATCCTGGAGTGATCACCACGTGGGGAGAAGAATATTTTTTTCTCAAAAGTAATGCTTTTTTGAAAATTCCAATGCTACCACCATGCTGGGTGGTGCACACCTGTCATCCCAGCAGCTTGGGAGGCTGAGGCAGGAGGATCACGAGTTGGAGGCCAGCCTCGGCAACTTAGCGAAGCCCTGTCTCTAGAGGACGTGGCTCCGTGGTTGAGCGCCCCTGAGGTCAGCAGGGCCTAGAGGAGCCGCCACACTTTTCTGTCTGGTCCCTCCCACCTGCCCCCCATCCCCTGGTGCCTTTCAGTATGATTCGGTCTTCAGGACTCCTCTGATTGGAGCTCTGTCCCGCCCGCCCCGCAGGAGCCCAACGCCAACAGCGTGGCCTGGAACACGCAGTGCGAAGACATGTTGTGCTTCTCGGGCGGAGGCTACCTCAACATCAAGGCCAGCACCTTCCCCGTGCACCAGCAGAGGCTGCAGGGCTTCGTGGTCGGCTACAACGGCTCCAAGATCTTCTGTCTCCACCTGTTCGCCATGACGGCCGTGGAGGTGCCGCAGGTAAGCCTGGCCCTGGCCTGGCCCCTGGGGGGCGGGGGAGAAAGCAGGGGACCCCGAACTCGAAATAGCCGGACCAGAAAGGCGGAGCTGGAGTGTGGGGCACAGTGCGTATGTAATACATGCACCACGGACAATTACGAGTGGAGGGTTTCCTGTGAACACAATGGTGAGGATTGTCTGTGACTCTTATCCTCAGAAGCATTGCCACCTAAAGATGAACCTGAGACTCTTGTGTTGACTGAATGTGGCCTGTGAGCCAGAGATCGGAACTTCTAGGTGGGCACAGTGGCACACGCCTATAATCCCAGGGTCCCTGTGCTGTCCTTCCATGACCACATCTGCTGGTCCCTGCCCACTTCCAACTTCAATTTTCTTTATCTTTTCTTTTGTTGGTCCTGAGGATTGAACCCAGGGGTGCTCAACCGCTGAGCCACATCCTCACCCTTGTTTATATTCTACTTAGAGACAGGATCTTGCTGAGTTGCTAAATGCCTTGCTAAGTTGCTGAGGCTGGCTTGGATCTCACGATCCTCCTGCCTCAGCCTCCCAGGCCTCTGGGATTACACACATCCACCTCCGCACCTGGCTCGGTTTGGTTTTTTAAATTGTTTCTGTTTCAGGATTTTTCTGACAGTCGTAGGGATCCAGGGATGCTCCTCCACTGAGCCGCCACCTCAGTCCTTTTATTTATTTTTTTGGAGACAAAGTCTTACTAAATGGCCAAGTTGACCTCAGTCCAACTGGTGATCCTCCTGCCTCAGCCTCTCAAGTTGCTGGGACCACAGGGGCCAGCCACCGCGCCCGGCTCCCAGCGCTGTGGTTGATCCTGTCACATGGCGCTCACAGCTCACCTGACTGGCTCCTGCCATTGGTCATGGGCACTGTGGCTTCTTTTCTCTTATAAGCAGTGGGCGCCTCTCTAGCTGGGTCTTTCTCTCTCCCAACTCAGCTCCTGGGTCCGAGTTCCTAGAGGTGAGGCTGCTGGAGACCAAGGGCTGTGCCTTTGGAGCTGTGTGGACATAGCTCTATGGCCTTTCGCCGGGTTCGGTGGGTCTCCCCGCCTCTCAGGCTGGACCCCCTTCTCCCTCTGAGCCAGTGAGGCCCTTGTGACTTGCTCCTGCAGAGTGACTGGGCCAGCGTCTGTTATTAGCCGGGCACTTACTCAAGAAGTGGTGGGGAACTCGATCTGAGGAAGTGGACAGAGAGAAGGGAGGGGGCCCGTGGGAGCGATGGCGGGGGAGGGCAATAACTGTCCCCTGGCCCCGGTGATGTCCCCATCTGCTCTCCATCAGCTGTCCCAAACCCGTGTACCCCACCCACCAGGAGCCCGCTCTTCTTCAGTGTGCCCGACAGGCTGTGCTTGGTGACAGGTCTTGGTCCCAGATTGCCACTGTGACCTCCAAGATAGCTGCAGTCTGCTGCCCCTGGACCTTGGCCGGGCCAGGAGGAGCCAAGGGGGCCACCCGGGGCTTCCTGTGCTGGGACCTTAAGAGTCCTGGGCCAGCGTCCTGCTGAGGCAGCAGGGCACAGTGGGCTGGGGGGAGGCTCGGAGACAAAGGCTGTCTATCTGTGGCCTCTGCCTCCGCCCCCTGCGGTCTAGGCCTCCAGATGGGGGAAAAGCCCCAGAACCGCTCTTGGGATTTTTGGTTTCCTCTCAAAGTTGACATCATCTTGTGCAAGAGCTGGTTGGTCAGAGCTGCCAAGTAGGGTAGCGAGCCCGCGCAGGCTCCTGGGGCGGGGTGACCTCATGCTGGAAAACAACAGCGAGGTGAAGTGTCCCTCCCTGGGTGCCCGTTCAGTTAGTGGCTTTTTAAAACTCCCACTCAGTTGGTGCCAGTGCATGTTCACTGTCTGTCTGTCGTGGTGATCCTGTCCCTGTGCCTGTCCTAGCATCACCAGGCAGTCAGCAAGGCCTGCTCTCTTACCAGGCACAGTGGCACACGCCTGTCATCCCAGCAGCTTGGGAGGCTGAGGCAGGAGGATCGCAAGTTGGAGGCCAGCCTCAGCAACTTAGCAAAGCCCTAAGCAACTCAGCGAGGCCCTGTCTAAAGAAAATATAGAAAAGGGCTGGGGAGGGGGCTGAGTGGTCAAGTGCCCTGGGTTCAACCCCTGGTACCAAAAGGAAAAAAAACCCTCCTGTCGTTAGAGGAAGAAACACCCAGACTCTGCGCCCTGGCCCCGCCACCTCAGCTGACTGTCTTGTCACTGTTTGGGGCCTCATTTTCTTTCCTGTGCCGTGGGGTTGATTTCTGTTGTCAGTTTTTGGAATGGATCCTTGCCCTGTGGCTCAGGCTGGCCTTGAGGTCTGTGGACTGGAGCGAGCCCCGGCCTTAGCGGGGACCCTGGGCTGCATCGCCGCGCCCGGCCTGGATCGGGGTTAATTATGCCCATCTTCAGGCTTTGCCTGGCTCCGTTCCCGTGATCATTTCTCCTTATTACAGACTGTCACGAACCAGCCCCAACCACAAAGCAGAACTCAGATGGATCCGAGGTGCTCAGTAAGAGGGTTAGGGAGGCAGCTCATGGTGCGTGGGGAGCCGCCTGAGCTCCCAGGAGGGGGTGAAACCTGAGCCCACAGAGGGCTGGGGGGGCTGGCAGGAGGGGGACGCTCTCCAGGAGTCCAGAAAGTTCCAGAAGGCTGAGGGGCTGGGCTGGGAAAGACAGGGAGGTGGCTTGCTCCCTCCTTGCCCCGTCCTTGGTCACTGTCAGAATCCCTCTAGTTTGCCCCTGGCAGCCTCAGCTGGGCCAGGCATCCAAACCCCAGGTGACACATTTACCCCAAAGGCGGCCAGTGAGGATCTGGCCCCCCGCCTGTGCCCAGCGGCTCCCTCCAGGGAGGAGAGGTGGGTGGCCTGGCACCGTGGGAAGGGTCAGCTATGTCCTGCTGTCTGTCGGGAGGGCAGACTGGCTTGAAAGGAAAAAGTTTTCCTTCAACGCTGAAGCTAAGAAATCAAGACCAGAAATTTCAAAGGCAAAGGCCCCGAAATGGAGAAAACAGTGGTCAAGCTCCACATTTGGGAACCATTAGCACAGAGGTCCTGGCTGACTGATCTCCCCTGCCCGGGAGCCCAGAAGGGCAGATGCAGTTCCCCGAGGCACTGGGGCTGGCCTGGGACGGGGACAGGGGCCTTCATGGACGACGTCAGGCCTGGCTGGGCTGGTTCTGGTGTGCGCATGCGTGTCTGCCTGCATGCTCAACGCAGGTGGCCTCCTGCTGCAGCACTGGGTCAGGTGTCCTTGGCCGTGCCTGGGCCTCCTGGCTGTCTCAGGAAGTGGCCACACTGGCCCACCCAGGGCTGTTAGGACAGAGCCAGAAGCACTTTGTAACCCCAACACCAAAAGCCTCTGGGACCCCTACCTGGACCTAGGGCAGGTCTCCCTTGGGGTGGGAGGTGGAGGGGTCAGGTCAGATTCCAGAAGAGGGGACATTGGGGTAGGGCCTTGACCGCCCAGTAGGCCTTCCCAGGCTGGGTGACACCTGATGGGAAGGCCGGCCTGGGCTGGATGGGCAGGGAGCCTGTGCCCAGAGCACGCGGCCCTGCTGAGGTCGGGGTGCAAGGTGGCTGGGCAGGTTGGGGTGCCCGATGGATCCCGGGGGCTGCCCTGTAGGAGGCCGTAACTAGGCTGTGCACGTCTGGAAGCAGGCTGCCTCGGAATGTGCCCTTTCCGCTGCCCTGAAACTCGACTTCTCCTTTTGGTGACACCCCGCAGTCGGCGCCCATGTACCAGTACCTGGACAGGAAGCTGTTCAAGGAAGCCTACCAGATCGCGTGCCTGGGCGTCACGGACGCCGACTGGCGGGAGCTGGCCATGGAAGCCCTGGAAGGCTTGGAGTTTGACACTGCGAAGAAGGTAAGCCGCTCGTGGGCCCGAGCTGGCACGGGGTCCCTGGAGGGTTCCCTCAGGAGGCAGAGGGGGATCCAGGTGACACCGAGGGGCAAAAGCATGACTTGGGTTGTGTCTCAGCTCAGCCATTTCCTCGCAGTGAGCCTGAGCAGGAAACGACCTTTCCAGGATTGCCTTTCTGGAAGGTTCTGGTGGTGGTAGGCCCCACCCTTGCACAGTTGTACAATCCAAATGGACAGGCCTTAAAGCCACACGCAGAAGCCTCTGGCAGGTTCTGGCTGTCACTCCTGTAAAGCATCTGACTAAGAGCCTGGCACATAATAGACACTCAATAAATGGTTCCTTTTTGATGAGCATCAGCATTAGGCCGTTGCCGACACAATGCTGTTTCTCTGGGTTCTCGGCCAAGTCCACTGGATGGGGATGGTCACACTTGGATTCCGACAGCAGGACGGCCACTTCCCACATGCCTACACGGCATGATTCACGGACTTGATTCATCGCGCCATTTCCTGGTTTAGTCAGTTAAAGCTGCAGAAGTGGCTTAAGCCGTTCAGCTCCTTTGTGGACTTTGAGCTCAAGTGTGTTTCCTACTTGGATTTGCATCGACAACAAGAGGTGGCAGAGGGCTGGCTCCCAACCCCTCCGTCCTCCTGCTCCCTCCTGTCCATCTCTCCCACAGTCGAGGGACATCTGTGTGCTACGCGCACAGGCAAGGCCTGGGCTCCCTCCCAGGGCCACCAAAAAAAAAAAAAAAAAGGGAAGTGATGGTGACAGGGTAGTTCTCTGTGGTATTTTTAGATCTGGTAAGTGTCAGGAATGTGGTGACACAGAGGGACTTCAGGAATCCCGAGGAGTGAAGCCTCTCCCTGGAGGGCTCCTTCTGTTCCACCATCAATGCCAGGAAGGGTGGAGCCAGCGCAGGCTTCCTGAGGGGGCTGGTTGGTGGCAGCTGGGGCGACATCCAGACCTGCCCCCAGACTGTCACCTCGTCACACCTAGAACTGAACGCCGCCTCACCTTAGTACCCCCGACCCCCCAGCATGAGCCAGGCCCTCGCGATGTTGCCTGTGTTGGGATGACTGGCAGGCTCTGGAGGGTGGCCCTCTGTTTACTTAATGTCCCACCCTGTGTCCTGGGAGCGCTCCCTGGGAGCAGAGTCCCTGTCTAAAGCCCACGGTTGTCCTTAGGACAGTGTATGTCTAGGTGTTCTCCATGACAGAATTGTGCCCACAGTCGTGCAGGCACAGGCAGAGTGACGTCTAGAAACGCTGCGAGACTTTGCCCCTGGACTTGGACTTGGGGGTTCACCCAGACCCCTGACCCTCTGTGCTGTGTGCGGCCCAGGCTTGTGCAGGCGGGTTCCTGCCGTAGCCCAGCGTGGCCACTAGATGGCAGGGGAGAGCCGCCCGGCCTGCCGCTGTGGCTGGCCCAGGCTGCCCACTCCCTCCGCGGAGGGTACTCAGGCCTTGTGACTCTGACCACCCGGCCAGCCACCCTGACTCTGCAGCATGCGTCATGGCTGCAGGAGCTCACACACAGATGAGTCTCCCAGGGCACTGCACGCAGCAGAACCAGAAAGACCCTTGCAGACGGAGTCCTGGGATCCCTTTGCTGGTGCAATGGCTGCCGTACCCTTTCTGCAGATTCTTCTGCAAGAAAAGCCACTTGCTGGGCGTGGCAGCGGGTGCTCTTGTCCCTGCAGCTGGGGAGGCTGAGCTGCGAGGATCACGGGGGGCCCAGAGCTCCAAACCAGCCTGGGACTCAGAGTGAGGCCCTGACTCCAGACAAGACAGACAGGGAGCAAGGCCACCAGCCAGGGTCCCGTCCTGCCCTCTGCCACCGCCCGTGCTCAGGGACCGGCTTCTCTGCAGGGTGTGCGCACTTGTCCAGCCCTCCGCTCAGGGACATGTAGTGACCTGGTGGCTCTGCCTGCCTCCCCTTTTTCAATGTGGGCCCCTGAACTGGGGAGGTGGACAGCGGCCTCGTCGTCGTCACCTGGGTCCCCAGTCACTAAGAGGGTGTCAGCCCTGCCGGATGGAGACATGAAGTCACATGTGGTCATCTGCGTGGCAGCCAGAGGCTGGTGACTTGCTCACTGCCTAAGCCTTCTGAGGACGAGGACGTCGTGCGTCTGAGCCGAGTCAAGTGGCCAAGGCCGTTCTGCTCAGTCGCTGCCTGCCCTGGGCACGCGCCAGCCCACTTCCCACAGGACAGTGCGAAGAAGCAAGCTGATGGCAGAGCATGTTGATGGCAGAACCGTGGGAGACCAGCCTGACACTGGGTGGCCTTCCTCGAAGCCCCTGGAAGAATCTAGAAGCAGCAAAAGAAGTGCAGCCGGCCCCAGTCCTCCTGGGCCCAGACACCTCGGGCAGCCAGGGGTTAAAGTCTAGCTTTGTTGTGGGTCCAAGCAAGGGCTGTGCTTTCTGGGTTTACGTAAGACGCGCGAGTGATTCACCCCCGTCCCCTCCTCCCCAAACCATCCTCCTTCCTTCTCTGCTTGTCCCTCCCCTCCCCCCCTCTGCGCCCTGCTGTGGGTTCTGGGTGCTGTGTGGGTGGCACCCCTGGGTCAGCAGAGCCGTCTCCTGCTTCCCATCCAAGCCACCGAGATGTGCCTGCGATCTCTGGTGGCTGTGCCTCACCCCCTGTCCCCAGCCCCGAGTCCACCTGCTCCTTCCTCCCTGCGGAGACCTGATCCCCAAATGACGGGTGCGCCCAGCACTTCTTTGCTGTCCGTTGTAAGGACTAATCCTGGGGGTCAGGCCGAGCCCTGCTGGGTGGCCCACCCCATGAGGAACCCACGCTCACTGTCCCTTGCCACAGCTCCACTGCCCCCCCCGGCCAGCCCCCCACTTTGGAAACCAAGCCAGTGGCTGACTGCGCCCTGTTTCTTCCCCAGGCCTTTGCCAGGGTGCAGGACCTGCGGTACCTGGAGCTGATCAGCAGCATCGAGGTAAAGGAGGGGCCGAGCCCACCCTGGCCTTGGGGCCCCGCCTTGCTCTGGGGACACAGTGGCCACCAGGGACCAAGCACCTGGAGCAGGGGGGACACGGTCTCTTGGTAGCGGGACAAGGGGGGCAGGTTCCTAAACTCTCTGAGCTTTGGTTTCCTTCTGTGACACGGGATCCACCTGACCCCCCGGGATGGCTGAGAAGATGCGTGGTTCCTCCACTCCTGGTTGGCACCTCTGTGGTGGTGGCTGGCTGGTCACCACCCTCTGGTGACTTGCCAGTACAGGAGGTGGTTCCCAAAGGAGCAGCATCTGTGCCCCACCCTAGAAACAGCCGAGGAAAGGCTGCACCTAGACCTGAGCACCCCGGGGCTCTGTGCCTACCCACTGCTGAGAGCTGGCCTCCTCCTCCGGCCTCCTCCCTTGGCCTCCTCTTCCGTCAGCCTCCTCCTCCTCTCACTTAGCTCGCGCCTGGTGCGGCCCGGAAGCCGGCTCTCAGAGCACCATTTGCCGGGTGGCGGCAGACACTCTTCTTAATCTCTGTGTATCGCAGTGCTGTCTGACTGTCTGTGAAAAGGCATACATATTTTTTCTCCTGAACAGATTTATTGTGAGGCTAAGAGAATGTGAGATACATTTGAATTCCCAGATGGAAGCAGGAGGGAACCGGCAAATGTCTTGTCCCTCTAATTCAGTTCAGCATAATCAACTCCTGTCACCGGCGAGCCCAGTGGGCAGAGAGCTGAGGGGCTCTCAATCCCGGGAGCCGGTGACAGCTGCCATTAGTTGAGCTCGCCCGTCCCCGTGCCTGATCCAGGGAGTCCTCACGACTCAGCAGGGCAGGCGCTGCCACCCCTATGCAAGGGACAGGGACAGCTCAGAGAGGATGTCACCTCTCTCGGGAGCCACAGCCAACAGCGTAGCTAGATTCCAAACCCATTTTGCCTTTTTTTCCAGACTTGTCCGTCTCTACCCCGGGTCCCCACCCCACCCCAGCACGGCCCAGGGCCTGGTCGTGTCCCTGTGGGACAAAGGGTCGCCCAAAGCCATCCCCGTGCTGCGCCGTGCTCCTGCTCTCGGGGCTGGCCCTTGGGAACCAACTGGCCTGGTCTCACTCGGGAGTCACAGAACGTAACTTTTGTACACAAAGTGGCTGGCCCCTGTGGGGACCAGCTCTGGTGTCCTGTGCCCTTCAAGATGGCCGCTGCTGCTGGCACCTGGTGAGCCAGGCAGCTGGAGGGCTGGTGACACTGTCTGAGGCCTGCACTGCGGCTTTGGGGCTTCAGTGCTGCTCCTGGAACCCAGCTTCCTCTGGAGGATCCTTGTGGAGAGATGGAGTGTCACTGAGCAGGTGGCAGGGAGCCCCGCTGGCTGGGGCTGGGGTTGTGGCTTAGGACAGCCGAGGCCTGAACTCAGCTGGTGACTGCTTTCCCGTCTCAGGCGCAGTCTCCTTCATTCCCAGCTACTAGGAGCTAGATTATTTGGTGACAAGCCTGAGTGGCCTGAAGGTCTACCCCAAAATGATCCTGTCACTGGGGAGCGGCTGCTTCCCGCTGTTCACACCTCACCAGCTCGCCCAGGAGTCTGTCCCCTGTCCTCGTCCTCCAGGGGGACGCGCTTGCTGGAAATCAAGCAAGGGGAAGGTGCTGGGTGGGGACAGTTCCCCCGTCTGTCATCGTCCCTGGTCTCCACTCTAGCCAGGCCCAGGAACGTGGGAGATCTTGGCAGCTTAGGTGCCATCCATGAGGGAGCAGTGCGCATGGTCCCAGCCGTCCAGTGTTGCCTTGGAAGAATGTTCTGGAAGGCAGCCCCGAGGGATTTCCCACTGAACAGCAAAGGTCCCCTCCCTGACCCCACGGTCTGGAGGGTGGCCTTAGTCGCAGGCCTTCCCAGCAAACTCGGGGGGCGGCACAGCAGCCCGAGCGCCAGGCCTGGGGTCCAGTGGGAGGCCGGGGCTCACCTTGCTCACCCGTGGGTGAGGCCGCCTCCTGTCCAGGGCCGTGGAGGCCATTCCTATGCCTCTGGTTTTGCAGGAGAGGAAGAAGCGCGGCGAGACCAACCAGGACGTGTTCCTGGCCGACGTGTATTCCTACCAGGGCAAGTTCCACGAGGCGGCCAAGCTGTACAGGCGCTGCGGCCACGAGAACCTGGCGCTGGACATGTACACCGACCTCTGCATGTTCGACTACGCCAAGGTGAGGCCCTGCCACCTGGGCCCGGGCCTGCCTGTGGTGTCCCAGTGTGTGCCCAGGAGGTGACACAAACACAAAAGAGCCACCGTCTCCAAAGGGGCCACCTTCAGCCACAGCTTGAGATGGGCCTAGAGCCGACCTTGAAGGCTGACCTCAGAGGGACCCAATGTGACAGTGAGACTGTGAGCCAGCCCTGGGTGGGTGCCAGTGTCGTGCCTGCTGGTATGGCAGGCCTCTGTGTCCTCCCCAGAGGGCAGCAGAGGTGCGCCCAGCTCAGCCCTGAGAACTGTGCACAGTGAGGGGCCAGGTGCGAGCACACAGTAGGTCCACTTGGGACCTCTCCCCACCAGCCCACGGCTGCCCGGGGTCCCTGCGCCCACAGTCTCCCACCCAGGAGCAGGGCCCATTCATAGGCTCCCTCTGTGCGTCTCTGTGACGGTGAGTACTCTGGGGCTGCTTTGGTCACAATTCTAAGTAGGTCACCCCCGCCCCCCACGGCCCAATAGTCTGAATCTGAGAAAATGTGGACGTGGCCGGTGTGCGGAGGACACGGTGCTTATTAACATGGCATGTTTTTGTTTACTCGAAAATTGCTTCCCAAGATTCAATCTGGTTTTTGGAAAATTTCTAAATTACATTCCCACGTCCAAATAAATTGTATGCTTTCCGGATAAGTGACATGTTTATATGGTGATAAAGGGAATTATAATGCTCTTAACTCTTAAGTAGTATGTCCTTATCAAAGTCACCAAGAGGAGAACACGGCCCGGTCTCATTCATCACCCATGCAGCCTCTTTCTGTCCCCTCCAGGACAGAGCCTTGGCCGTGGCCCTGGATGACGTGTAAATTAGCCTCAGGGACCGAAAGAGCCTTTCAAAACCCAGGTTGCTGAGCCTCCAAGGAGCCATTAAGACTCTGCTTCAATTAAGGCCCAGCCCTGGGAGCTAGACCCCAGGCCTGGCAGAAGGCCGCCAGAGCTGGGGAGCCACTGGCCGGATGGTCTCAGGGAGACACCCCAAATTTACGGCTCCCCGTTAGCCTCTGCCCTTCTTCCCTCAGCCACCCTGAGATCACTGCGTGCCCTCTGATGTCCCCTGGAAGGGCGTCTCCATTCTTCTGCGAAGCTGGTCACCACCCCTGCCCCACCCCCTGGTCACCCCCTTCAACCTCTGTGGCAGGAGGAGTAGACGTGGGAACAGCCACCAAGAGCAGAGTGTGACTGAGTGGCCCAGGAGGGCTGCTCTCCTGCCCGCCTGGGTGCCCAGAGGGAACAGGCCGGTCCGGGTGGCCCTGTGAGAGGGGGACGTGCCCTCCCCCACTCCCTGAGACATGGGCCTGTCTTGGGACGAGACCTAATATGTCATTTTAGAGGCTACATAATTACTCTGAAAGCAAATGGAAAAAAGAAAAAAAAAAGCTAATTGTTGGAGTGGGTTCCCAGCATACCTGACTGCCTCCCTGACAGGTGCTGGTCACGGAGGGAGGGAGGAGGGAGGGAGGGAGGAGGGAGGAGGGAGGAGGGAGGGAGGAGGGAGGGAGGGAGGGAGCCCTCTCTGCAGGGTGCGTGATTCTAACACAAACCGCTCTCCCTCCCTCTTTTTGAAAAGCCCCACCTTTAAAAATGACAGCAGGGACCCTTTCCTGAAGGGAAGTGGCTTCCTGAGGCCATTTCTGTCACATTCTCATGAGCTCACTCAGGGAAGCTGGGCTCAGCCCTGCAGCGGCCCCCTGACGGGATACAGGGTGACCTCTGGGCCTTCAGGACCACAGGCTCCTCTTCGGGACCCCTTCCCCATACTTGGGGCCTCTGGCTGTCCACTTTGGATCAGTCCCCCAGCCTGCAGACCCCATCTCCACACAGGGCCAGCTGCCATTCAGCTGAGAACCATTCACCAAAGGCTGTTTGGCTTCTTATCTGTCCCAGGCAGAGCTCTGGGGGGCAAAGCCAGGGGAGATAAACATCAGAAAACAGGCGACTTGCACTTCCAGTGTGATGGTGGCCAGTGTGATGGTGGCTGGGGAGGAACCAGGGGCCTGGCCAGGAGCTGTGCATGTGTTTGGTTGACCCTGGGGGGCCTGTGCTCAGCCCCAGCCTGCGGTGTCACACCTATCAGCAAGCCTGCTGGGCTGCATAGTTGACATGGTGCGACCAGCTGGTCCCGTCACCCTGTGGGAATGGCCACATGTCAAGCACCTGCACCATCTTCCTGAGCTGCAATTAGAGGGACAGTAGACGTCCATGAGTGTGAAGGGAGGGGACATGGAGGGTCTGCGTCCTTGTCACCAGCGGGCAGGCAGTGGGCCTCTCCCAGACACTCAGCCCCAGGCCCGGCTCCCTCTGCATCCTGGTGGCCGTGTGCAGGCAGAGCCCCGGCTGGCGGCCTGACGTCACGCTGCACAGGAAGCCCTCCTCATCCGGAGTGTGTGTTTGTCCTGCTTCCTCAGGATTTCCTCGGCTCTGGGGACCCCAAGGAGACCAAGATGCTGATCACAAAGCAGGCCGACTGGGCCAGGAACATCAACGAGCCCAAGGCCGCCGTGGAGATGTACATCTCGGCCGGGGAGCACATCAGGGCCATCGAGATCAGCGGGGACCGCGGCTGGATCGACACGTAGGTGGCCCTGCACACCGTCGTGTGGGTCACCTGTGGGGTTTGACTGACGGTGTTTCTGGAAATGTCGACACCAAACGTGGAAGTGACTCGGTTCTTTGGGAGACACAGAGATGGGACAAGGCAGTCGCCGCCTTCGATGGGGAAAGGGTGACAGGGACAGAGGCCAGGCAGACGCTCAGTGTCAGAGCACCTGTTCCCTGGGCACTCGCTACCACCCAGGGCTACAGTCACCACAAGCACCTGCTTCTGTCCCAGCCTCCTGAGTCGGCGCTTCTGCGGCCTGCTAGCAAAGGAGGGACCCACGGGTCCCCAAGGGCCCGACCACTGGAGAGTCGTGGGGCCGAGCCTCGGGCTCTGATGTGGGTGGTCTCTCTGTGTCTGAGGGGTATGTGACTGTTCCCACCCAGGCACGCCGTGGGACACCAATGCACAGCAGGCCCCAGGGTCCTCCAGTCAGGGACAGTGGGCGGAAGTCCACTCACACCAGAGCTGGCGGGGGACACTGGCCTGGCCACTTGAAGTGGTGGAGCCTCGGCTCTGAGGGCCGCAGGGTGTTCTGGAAGCCGCACTGTGGTCCCCAGGTAGCAGTGGCCAGCCAGGACCTGGGGAGGGGAGAGGGCTGGCCACGTGGCCCCCCGAGCCCACCAGGAGGTTGGTGTGGGGGCCCCTCACCAAGGGACCCTGGTGGGCAGCCACCACCGTCCTGTTGTCTGAGAGAAAGCGTCTCCAAGGCAGAGGCACAGGCTGGGTCCCCAGATCATTCTGTCCACAAAAGGGGGTGCAGACCAAGCCAGGCAGCTCTCGGGGCCCGCCTCTCCCCTCGGTTTTCCCTTACGTCACTTTCCTTGGCGAGTGCTGCGGGTCCACGTGACCCTGGGTCACTTACTGAGTTCCACAAGGAGCCACTTCATGCTGTGTGGCCCTTGTCCTGGAGTGGCCTAACAGGTGCCTCTCCTCCAGGGACACAGCTGCTGGGCACAGAGCTCGAAGGCCCTCGGCTGCCTGTGCCACTTCCCTAAAAATGTGTCCCTTCTCTGCGGAGTGGTGTTATTTTTGGACGCCATTATTATTCTGAGCGTGGCTGAGGCCGGATCCAGGGCCTTCCTTCCCACGGAGACGGGCCACGGGGGCCCTGCCCTCAGAGAACTGGGTCCACTCCAAACCCTGGCCTGGCCAGATCCAAGAGGCCCATTCCACCAGCCCAGGTCCCCAAGGGCAGGAGGCGAGCTGGTCACAGTGGCAGATACAGTGAGCGGCCCCTCCAGTGGCCAGCACCTGATCCTACTGGCCTCCTCCTCTAGAGGCCAGGCCCTGGGGATCTCACACCAGCCTCCATGTGGCCGAGAGGCTTCCAGAAACCCTGGGGGAGAGACTGCTTTCCTGCTCCCTGGTGACCCTGACCTCAGGTCTCCCCGTCTGTGACTGGGACTAGCAGCACCTTCCTGGTGCTTTGGACGGTCCCTGGCAGGGTTTCTGGGGCGCTCACTCGCTCAGTCACCACCTGGGCACATCAGCTGGGGAGCGCCTGTGGCGCCAGATCAGCAAGGTGAAGGGACAGAGTGTGCGTCCCCACACGGCCCACAGGGTGCCCCTTCCCCGCTGTCCCCAGGCTGATCGACATCGCCCGCAAGCTGGACAAGGCGGAGCGCGAGCCCCTGCTGCTGTGCGCGCACTACTTCAAGAAGCTGGACAACCCGGGCTACGCCGCCGAGACCTACCTCAAGATCGGCGACCTCAAGTCCCTGGTGCAGCTGCACGTGGACACCCAGCGCTGGGAAGAGGTGAGGGGACAGGGCGCCCGGGTGCGGGGGCCCAGGCCTCAGGCAGAGGTGCTCTCATGATGGGGAGCCTGGCCTGGCTGTCAGGAGCAGTGTCCTTGAGTGCCCTGAGCCAGAGAAGCTTGGGGGCCTTCTGTATACATTTCATTCATTCTGAGGCTCTTTTTGTGGGGAGCCCTCGACCCCTGAGCCCCTTCCCCAGCCCTATTTTGTATTTTATTTAGAGACAGGATCTCCATGAGTTGCTCAGGGCCTCACTTTGGCTGAGGCTGGCTTGGAACTCGTGATCCTCCTGCCTCAGCCTCCTCAGCTGCTGGGATGACAGGCGTGGGCCACTGCGCCCAGCTAGGAAGCTCTTTCTTGATGGCAGCTCTGGGCTGGGAGAGCTGGCAGGACGGCCCTGTGCCTGCTGCTGCCTGACGTGGAGGTGCACCTGTGTGGTATTTAAACCTGCCGGGTGGCATCTTGGCAGCGCTTCTCCTTCCCACCCGCCACCCCCAGCCTCTGCCCCTGGCATGGAGGACGGGCAGGCGAAGGGCACACTGGCCAGACCCATAGAAGTGCCCACCTGAGGCTCACTGCCCGCCCTGAGGCCCAGTTCTGTCCCTCCAGCTCGCAGGCTGGCTGTGTCCTGGGGACACTGCACCCCTGCAGAAGGGGTGGCCCCAGCCGAGGTGGCAGCCTGCTTCCCAGGGTGCCAGCAGGGCCCTTTCTGGGTGAGCAGTCTTCCTCTTGCCTGCCCTCTGGGTGACCCCACTTGAGGAGGGGACAGAGGACACTGATGAGAAAAGGTGGCACCAGGGACAGTGGCAGCGATGGCTTCTCAAGGGGAACTCACTAGCAGCACGAGCTGGAGACCTCGGGGCTCCCCTGGCCCGCCCGGAGGTCTGGGCCCAGGCGTCAGCACAGCCCCAGTCCCCTCTGAGCCCCCAGCAGTGACGAGGAGAATGTCAGTCCTGCTTCCCTAGGGGTCGCCTGCAATTAAAAGAAATCTGTTTGCAGGCGACAGGAGCCCACGCAAACCCTGAAAATAAAATGTTTCCGATTCCGAGCGGCTTCTGGGGTCCAGAAACAGCCTGTGTTGTCACTGGGAGCGGGCGCCTGCATATTGCTGTTAATTGCCTTTTGTTTCCAAAGAGCCAAGATGTTTCTGTGTCGCTGGGGGTGGCTGGGAGGGAGGCACTCCCCCCTCTGAGCTGGCAAAAGATGACATCCCTGATCCAGCCCAGGGCCACGTCTCCCCGGGGCTGCGGGGACTGCTTCATTAAGTCTGCGTGTGCCCCGCCCCCCAGGCCTTCGCTCTGGGCGAGAAGCACCCCGAGTTCAAGGACGACATCTACGTGCCCTACGCGCAGTGGCTGGCGGAGAACGATCGCTTCGAAGAAGCCCAGAAAGGTAGGCCACGTGGGCTGGCCTGGTGCCCCAGGGCCGGGAGGAGGCGCTGCCAAGACACGGTTCAGCGAAGCTAGCAGGCCTGTGCTGCGGTCCCCAGGCAGGTGGTGTCGCCTGGGATGGGCTGTCTGGGGTGAAATGCTTTTTTGCATGCGAGGCAAACAGAGCCACCACCCAGGCGCTGAGACACTTTGGAGCAGGAGTCAGGACAGGGGCCTGGAGTCTGGGCCTGTCACCCACCTGCTGCAGGAGCTTGGGCAGGTCCAGTCGCCCTCCACGCCTCTGTGTGACTGAGCGGAGCACCAGGCACTGCAGCGTGTCTTCCCCGTCACCCTCACAATGCCCTGCACAGACGCAGGGGCTAAACGTGCCCTGCACTGTCACCAGACCAGCAAGTGGCAGAGGCACAGCTGGACCAGATCTCTCCCACCAGGGAACCTGGCTGTTCTGCTGTCTGGGCAAGACGGCACCCGACTGTGGCCAGGTGTGTGGCAATCCATAGGGACGCGCCTGCACCTCTATATGGTGACAGTCACCCCTCTGGACACAATGCAGAGTCTGTGGCTCGCTGTGGGGAGAAGAGCCCGCGCTGAAGGACAGCCTGTTCCCCAGCACCGCAGCATCTCCAGAGCACCCAGTTGCTGACGGAGCTGCATGTTTGGGCAAAACACATCAACCTACCCATCTGTCTGCGTCGCCCTTCCAAGAATCCATCGCCATAGTAACTTGGTACGCAGACAGGAGCCTGGAGATGAGACGGAACAAAGGCCAGACCTTCCCTTTTCTAAAGGCGGAGGATTGGGGCCTCCGAGTGTCCACCTGTGGTCAAGTGTCCCAGCCATAAGCGCCTGACCAGCAGCGCTCAATATCCCGAGCCGTCAGCCATGTAGTAGGTGCCCAGGAAATTCCAGGTACACAGATGTAGGCATGATTAAGGAAGATTTTGCTTCTCATCCCAAATGTCTGGCTTCAAGGATGGAGACAGACCTTTCAAGGTTGACATCAAAATGCACTGTTGGCCAGGTGCCGTGGCGCACACCTGTCATCCCAGCAGCTCAGGAGGCTGAGACAGGAGGATCACGAGTTCAAAGCCAGCCTCAGCAACATCGAGGTGCTGAGCAACTCAGTGAGACCCGGTCTCTAAATAAAAGACAGAATAGGGCTGGGGAGGGGGCTCAGTGGCCAAGTGCCCCCGAGTTCAACCCCCAGGACCAAAGCAAAATAGTGCTGTGTCGAAGATGGACCGGGCCCGGTGTTCTGACCTTGGACGTGACCCTTATACTCTACCTGGCAAAGTGCATTTTGTTGCCTGATAAAACGGAGGCTGACCGTCCCTTCTCAGTCTGCTGTGGTGACCCAGTGACCTAAGGCACGGTGTAAAGAGCTCCGTCGAGTGTTGGGGCCCATGGGTGTCACCTCAGAGTCACAGAGCCCCTCCCTGGAGTGCAGCATCTTGTCACTAGGGACGAGCCAGTCTCCCACTCTGACTCTGCCCTGGGACTTGGCTCCCGGGGTTCCTCTCCCTGCCATGCCTCTCTGAAGTAGGTTGTCACCACTTGCCAGCCAAAACGGAGCGCGTCCCACTGTGCTTTTTCAGGATGTCTCCTCGGGTATTTATAGCCTCCGGCCGGAGAGGCGGCATCCCAGCAACCAGGCCCACAGATGCTCCCTCCGTGCGCGCGTGGGGCGTCCCACTTTCTGAGCAGTTCCACCGGCCCCCTCGCCCACCTCCCCTGGTGACAGAGCTCTGTGTCCCCTGCAGCGTTCCACAAGGCCGGGAGGCAGCGGGAAGCGGTCCAGGTGCTGGAGCAGCTGACGCACAACGCCGTGGTGGAGAGCAGGTTCAACGACGCCGCCTATTACTACTGGATGCTGTCCATGCAGTGCCTCCACATAGCCCAGGGTGCGTCCCTCCGCCCTGGCACCCAGATACCATCAGACCAGCGGGGACATTTTAATTAAAGCCCTGGGCTTGTTTACGGGGCGCATTGTCCCCAAGCCTGCCTCGCAGTGGACAATCTCCTGTGTCATCTCCTCCTCGTGTGGCCAGAAGCAGGCTGGTCTGAGGGCCACGCAGGGGTGACGCCTGGCAGGTCCCGCCCTCCCTCCCCAACTCAGCACAGCTGTCTGCTGCTGCCCGGGAGTCTGCAGCTGGCCCCGGCTTCAAAAAATTTAATTAAACGAAAAGATGAAGCAGAGATCATGTCACCATAACGCACCGCAGGCCCCTCGCCCCGCCAGGGGACGTGTCCATGATGCCGTCCTTCCCAGGACTTCCCATGATGCTCTGGGAGAGTCCAGAAAGGGGGGACAGGGCGGTAGAGGTGCATCTCCTCTAGACCACGGCCACACGCAGGAGGGGAAGCTCTGGGAACAGAGGCCATGGAGGGACCTGCACAAGTCACTGTTCCTCCCTGAGCTCTGTGCCCACGTACCCCACGGGGACCCCGTCCCACTCCCTCCAGGAGGCTGCTGGAGTGAGGGCCATCAAGCCCAGGGGGCAGGTGGCATTTCTCTTGACCTCAGATGCTTCCAGCTGAGAGGCCACCGTCTAGGTGTGGTCCCCAAGCACAGTGCTGTCCCTCTCCCTGGGGTAGGCCCAGTGTTTCAAAAGAGCTGGTGCTGGCAGTGCCACCGGCCGTCCCTGCTGTGGCTGGTCAGCGGCTCCAGACAGCCCCTGACGCATCTGCCCCTTCCCCCTCTGTGCCCGCTCCTGCCCGCAGCAGATCCTGCCCAAAAGGACGCCATGTTGGCCAAGTTCCACCACTACCAGCACCTGGCCGAGCTGTACCACGGCTACCACGCCATCCACCGCTACACGGTAAGGCGCCCCCAGCCTCCTAGGAGCAGCAGGCTCTGGGTGGACCCCGACCCACTGGGGCACAGGACCTGCTCCTCATGTCCCTGGGAGGAAGAGCTGGGTGTCCTCGAGTGCTGCTTGATGTGTGGCCATGATGGGGGGCGTCTGATGATGGTGCAGAGCCGGGCGGGCCTTCCTGCAGATCAGCTCAGCCTCTGATGAGCCAGGCAGCCGCCACCTCTCCAAAATGCAGGAGGGCAGAGTCCCCGGGGCCTTCTCTAGAGCCCGACTTGCTGTGTATCCTCAGGTGCTTTGCTCTCCCTCTCTGGCCCTCAGTCTCCTTCTCTGTAAGACCATCTGCAGACAACCGACTTCTCTGTAGCCTTTCCCTGATTATTTCAATGAAGCCATTTTAAAGCAGTCTCGTGGCATTGGGGGACAGGCTGCTGCCCAGGGGCCACCTGAGGCCCTGCCTCCCCTGGGCACTCCCTGCTGATCTGCACAGATCTCTTCCCGCAGCCTCTGCCTCCTGGGAAAGTCACGGGGGAGGATGACAGTCCCCACAGCTAGCTCTGCGATGGTCCCGTGTTCTTCTCCCCCAGCAGGGACTTCGTTTCCTTGTCATCTTTGGTTTTCCCAAGACGAGACCCTCTCAGGGGTCCTCGTGCAACCTGGGCCAGGCTGGAGGCCAGGGTCTGTCACCAGGGCCACAGATGGGACGGCGGGAAAGGGGGGCATTGCATCCTCGAGGCGCGTGGCTTCTCTCCAGGGGAGAGCTGCTAGTCTTGCCCCCACGTTCTCTGGGACTCTCCACGCTTGCTCACCCAGCGCCGCAGAACCAGAGGAGCCGTCTCCCTGGCTCCCAGCGCAGAGGGAGTGGCTGAGGGTTTCTGGGGTTCTGGGAGCCCACAGAGATGGCAGAGGGAAGGGAAGGGGCTGGGCTCCGCTCCAGAGGCGCAGAAAGCGAGCCCTCAGGTTGAGACCAATTAGGGGCGAGCCCTGGGGGCCCTGTGGTGAGCAGGGCCCAGCGCCCTGCCCTCCGCGGGGAGGTGACGGCTTTATTACCACTTAAGTGCTCGGGAGGGGGAGGCGGGGAGCTGGCCAGCCGAATCCCCGATGGCCACAGCGTGATTAGCAATTGCAGCCTCCGTCTGTACACAATGTGCCAGAATCTTCCAGAACAGGGCATTCTTAACCTTTTACAGGCCTCTTGGTGAGAATTCCCCGCGGCCTGCTGGGCCTTTCTGGCAGCGTCTGGGTGCAAGGGACCCATTCATTGCACTCATGGGTGCTGAGTGTCACCCATCAGGGCTGCGCAGGGGGCTCGGGATTGGCAGTGAGAGGCGCCTGGGTGCATGCTTGGTGGCCCCATGGCTCAGGCGGCTGTCAGACGGCCAGGAGGAGGCGCAGAAAGGGTTAAACGCCTCTGCTACAAGGACCTGCCTGTGTCAGTGGCCCTGTCCCCAAGTGCATCAAAGACCTTCTCTTTTAGAGCTAATTGGAGACAAGTTGAGCTCAGAGAAATGGAATCAGGACCCCTCAGGCAGCGCAGCTGGGCAGAGGCCTGGGCTCGGGACTCAGCCCTGGCTTTGAACCCCGGCTCTGCTCGGATAGGTCCCCTCCCTGGGCATCACCCCACGACATCCCCCGCGTGGGAGACCGTGTCAGACCGTGGCGGGAAAGCTCCCAGCACACAGTAGGAGGCTCACGCACTGAAGGGCTTCAGAATCCTACGTCTGCCTCTAGCCTGACCCGCAGCGCACTTGGGGTCAAGTTCACGTTCCTCTGCTCTCCCCGCAGGAGGAGCCGTTCAGCTTCCATCTTCCCGAAACCCTCTTCAACATCTCCAGGTTCCTGCTGCACAGCCTGACCAAGGACACCCCCCTGGGCATCTCTAAAGTGTATCCTCCCGTCCCCTCGCCGCCCGCCCGCCCTCTCTAATGGCCTTGGGAGGCCTTCCTGGCAGGAGCCTCTCTGCCCGCCTCCTGCTGCTGTTTTGCTGGGGAGAGGCTCAGCCGGGGCGGCCGCTGCCAGGAGAGGATTAGTTTTCCGAGCTCTGGGCCCAGCCCGGCCCAGGTCCCTGGCCAACACACTGTCCCCAGCCCCCCCAGAACTGCAGTGGGCGTGACAGACTGGAGGAGGCAGCAGGCCGTCGGCCCAGGCCCTCCACATTCTCTTGGGGCCCGTGGGGTGGCCTTTGTCAGCCAGGCCTACAGGGCCCCAGGTACCAGGTGACCAGGCTGCCAGCTATTGTGGAGGTGACAGGTGGCAAGGTTCAGAGAGTGTGTGTCGTGCCCAAGAGCGGACACAGCAGGGGCTGGGCTGCAGGGGAGGCGACGTCCATCCTTGCACACTCAGGTGGCCAGGGCAGGTGGCAGAGTGGATGTTCCCAGGACGCACTGAGGAAAGGCAGGGACGCCAGGGGAGGTGGCTGTGGGAGGACCCCGGGGGCCCAGTGGAGCACCTCGCTGCGGGTTGGCTTCTCCACCTGTGAGCAGAGAGGGCCCCACAAGGCCTGAGCATCATGAAAGCCACAGCTGTCCCCTGTCCCTTCCTCAGTCCACTCTGGCCTCAACCCATCCCTGCCGCCTTTCTGTGAGGAGCCCCTGGCAGAGGGCCTGGGGACAGCTGGCCTCTCTCATGACTCCAGGCCCATCATTCACCCCTGAGGGGAAGTCCCCAAATCCAGGGGTGCCCCCCCACCGAGGCCCTGCTGAGTGGGAGGCACGACAGCCGCATCTGCCGGCCTCAGCCCCTGCACCTGGCCTTTCCAGAAAGTTCTCGAGGTCAGCAGAGCTTGCCCCGAGCCCTGTCCTGTGCTGCGTCCTGGGACCTGCCTTAGAGGAGTCACCAGCCCCCAGCTGCTGGAGCTGAGGGGCCACCTGGCGACAGGAATGTGGGGAGGCTGTGGCTCAGAGGTCGCCCACTGGGCCCGGGGGAAGTGCCCGCAGTTCTGGCCGCGTCCCGGGTGGCGCCAGCTCGGCCCCCGCCCTCCTTAACGTGGCCCCTGCCAGGAACACGCTCTTCACGCTGGCCAAGCAGAGCAAGGCCCTGGGCGCCTACAAGCTGGCGCGGCACGCCTACGACCGGCTGCAGGGCCTGCAGAGCCCCGCCCGCTTCCAGAAGTCCATCGAGCTGGGCAGCCTGACCATCCGCTCCAAGCCCTTCCACGACAGCGAGGTGAGCACGCCCTTCCCCGGGCGGCGCTGCTCCTGCCCTCCAGGCGCCTGTGGCTTTGGGCCTGGGTCCTGTGGGAAGATGGCCGCTGTGGTCTGGGCTCCACACTCCATCCTGCTATCAGCTGGGGACAAGTGACACCTTCCCCACTGGTGGTGGTGGGGACAGACGGGCCAGCACAGGTGTCTGGAGGCGTAGGCAGGGATGGCTGCCCTTACTGTCCTTCCCACCAGGACAGCACCTTGCTGAGCCCTGCCTGGGAGGTGGCCTGGGCAGTGGCCCCCAGTGAAAGGCCCCAGTTACTCTTGTAGGGTGTCACCTGTGTCCCCAGCACGTGGCTTCTGGCCCCGGGGTCCCCTCCTGCCCACACCTCTTGACATCGGGTCCTGGAGGGCCAAGGCCGGGGACAGGGCAGGTGCGGGGTGCCACCTCTGCTCGGGCCCGGGCCACCAAGTGCTGCGTTGGCAGGAGCTGGTCCCCCTGTGCTACCGCTGCTCCACCAACAACCCGCTGCTCAACAACCTGGGCAACGTGTGCATCAACTGCCGCCAGCCCTTCGTCTTCTCCGCCTCGTCCTACGGTGAGTCCCGCCACACAGATGGCCCCCCCTCTGCTGCCCGGCCTCGTGACACGGGGCGAGCTCCCGAAGGCCTCTGAGGGTCATCACTGGTGACCTGGGCCCTGTGTGCCCCCACCCCGCCTGACAGAGCCACTGTTGGGTCCCCCACAGCCCAGCCGGCTCCTGGTGCAGGCCACCGTGACAAAGTGCCCAGAGCAGGGCGGGGCCAGGCCTTCAGCATTGGGGCCAGGCCCTCTTCCCTGTGGACACCCCAGAAGGCCCCTCCCTCTGAGGAGCCCCTCAGCTACTGGGGAGGTGCTGCTCAGGCCCAGCTCTGGGCCCCGGAGAAGCCTGCTGGGTCACTCTGGCTGCCCACGTGTGGCCTGCAGAGAGCGCTGGCCCCAGTCCCCAGGAGCCTGTCACCAACCCTCCCTGTGCCCCAGAGGTGCTGCACCTGGTGGAGTTCTACCTGGAGGAGGGCATCACCGACGAAGAGGCCGTCGCCCTCATCGACCTGGAGGCCCCCAGACACAAGCGAGAGAGCAAATGGCAAGAGGTGACCAGCCCCAGTATCCTGTGACAGTCGGGGCCAGGGCCGGCCGGTGGCAGCCTGCTGACCCCAGCCTCAGTGCCGCGGAAGGTCGGAGAGTCCCCCACAGCAGTGAGGAGGAGAGTGGGCTGCCAGGGTCCACAGCCAGACGGGGGGAGGGGCACCTGGTCTTCCTGGGGGCCTGTCCCCACCCTGGCTCCTCAAGGTGCCGCAGCCATGCCTAGTGGACGAGTGGCTGGCCCCGTGGCCAGCAGCCCAGCGTTATGGTCAGGTATTTCCATTTCGCAGCCCTGGGGACTGAGCCCAGGGGTGCTGGACAGCACTCACCCCCAGCCCTTTTATGGTTTTACTCTTTATTTTCAGTACTGGGGGTTGAACCCAGAGGCACTTGACCACTGAGCCCCGTCCCCAGCCCTCTTCTGCATTTTATTTAGAGACAGGGTCTCACTGAGTTGTTCAGGGCCTCACTAAGTTGCTGAGGCTGGCTTTGAACTCGAGATCCTCCTGCCTCAGCCTCCTGAGCTGCTGAGATGACAGGCGTGGGCCACTGCACCCGCCTTATTTTTATTTTGAGACACGGTCTCACTGTGTCACCCAGGCTGGCTTCAAACCTGCAACCCTCCTGCATGGGTGGTTACAGTGTGTGCCATGTGCCTGGCAGTCAGGTCACTCCTACAGGCCAGTGACAGGAACCTCAACTCAGAGAGCAAACAGAGGGAATAAGAAGCCAAGAGCAGAGGGTGCCCCTCCACATGGCTGGAGGCTGCGCGGCTCCTGCCGCCTGTACTGTCCCCTGGTAGCTTTGCAGTTCTGCCCATCCCATGGCATAGTGACGGAGGTGGTCACCTACAGTGCCAGCCCAGCACCCTCAGAAGAGTCGATTCTCCTCCTGACCACAGAACCCCAGGCCATAGTCCCTTGGAGCAACCTGGGGCCATAGCTGTCCTCTGGCAAGGGGGATGCTACCTGCCCAGCCCAGTCCTGTGTCCCTAGGCTGGACCCAGGGGGGCCTCTCACAGGAACAGGCCCACACAGCGCCTGGTCTTGCCATCTCGGGCGGCCAAGTCACCAGGTCAGGGGGCTCTGAGAGTCTGCCTCTAGCAAGCTCCCAGGCGACTCTGCCGAGCACGGCCATGCTGTGAGGAGCAGAGGCCAGAGGAGGACCCCAGAGTCAGCTGCCATCAGGCCTCAGCCCCGTGCTCCCTGCTCCGCTCCCTACTCGGTACTAGCAGCCTCCAGGGGTCGTCCCCACGAGAGCCCCTCAGCCTCTGCCACCGTCGTTGTAGAGGGGAGGACCCCAGGACATCTTCAGGCTGGCCTGAGCCAGCCCAGGGGTCTGTGGAGCTCCCCCCACTTGCGACAGCACCTGCCAACCTCCCCACCCATGGCCTCCCCCAGCAGGTGGCCCTGTGCATCCCCTGGGAGCCTGGGAGCAGGTGGGGAGGCAGCAGATGGCTTGGCAGGACCGATGTCCTCCCAGGCCTGTGCCCAGGACCCGGCCACCCTCTTTGCAGTCAGGGCTGGCTCCCTACTGGTCCCTGCCCCTCTGTCTCTCCTCCTGGGACCTGGTCGCCCCCCTGGGGCCTGACTGAGCACCCCTGGGAGGAGGGTGGTGCCTCAGTTCCGTCCTTGACCAGAAACCTCCAGATTCCCAGTCGCTGCGGCTGGACGAGGCCATGGACCCCATGGGAGGCGAAGACCCGTTTACCGCCAAGCTGAGCTTCGAGGTGCGGGGCCTCCGAGAGGCTGCCAAGGGGACATGCCAAGGAGGAGGTGGCAGCTCGAGGGAGGGATGGGACCACTTCCCCGCGGGCTGGGCTGCAGCTCTGGCCCTAGGAGGCACTTGAGGCTGCCAGGGCACCTGGGGTGGGAAGCTCCCGGGCCCTTCCTGGCCACCCTGGAGTCAGGACCACGGTGTCCCCAAGGCTGAGTAAGGGCCCTGCCCCACGCCCCACCCTGCAGCAAGGCGGTTCCGAGTTCGTGCCCGTGGTCGTGAACCGGACCGTGCTGCGCTCCATGAGCCGCCGCGACGTCCTCATCAAGCGCTGGCCGCCGCCCCTGCAGTGGCAGTACTTCCGCTCGCTGCTGCCCGACGCCTCCATCACCATGTGCCCCTCCTGCTTCCAGGTACTGCGCCCCCAGCCCGCACGGCTCCCAGGGGCTCCCTGTGCTGTCCTCCCACTTCCCAAGTGTCCCCTGGGGAGGAGGAGCATCTGGGAGGAGGGCACCCTCCAGGTGGGGTACCGGCCACTGCCCTGAGCTGGGAGGACACTGGCAGTCCACCTGCCGTCCTCAGGGCGTCACCTGGCCTTCGCGCTCTGCACCTCCCTGGACAGAAGGAGTGGTGGGCGGGGCAACGGAGGGCGCGGTGGGCGGGGCCACCGAGGGCGCGGTGGGCGGGGCCACCGAGGGCGCGGTGGGAGGGGCCACCGAGGGCGCGGTGGGAGGGGCCACCGAGGGCGCGGTGGGAGGGGCCACCGAGGGCGCGGTGGGAGGGGCCACCGAGGGCGCCGTGGGACACCTTGAACTTCCTTTGGGGAAAGGGCGCCTCAGCCCCGGCCACCCAGCGCAGCCTGCCCACCAGGCTCTTTCTGGCCTTGACTCCCACTTGGCGCGGGCTGGGACCCGACTCTCGCCTTCTCTCCCCAGATGTTCCACTCTGAGGACTACGAGCTGCTGGTGCTGCAGCACACCTGCTGCCCCTACTGTCGCAGGCGCATCGACGACCCCGGCCCCTGACCGCACCCGGGTCCCCTGACCGCCCTGCAGACCTGCAGCCTGCGGAGAGGAAGGAGGAGGGTCCCGGCGGCCCAGATGCAGTTGGTGCTCCAGGGAGGGGCCTGTTGGAACCGCAGGATCCCTACTTCTGGCACTTTGTGCCTTGTAAATAGCACCAGGGGGTGGGGAGAGGACGCACCTATATTTTCTAAGGAAAAAGAAAAGACCTGAGAGCTCGAGAGCAGCCCGGGTAGTGGAGGAGCAGCCCGCTGAGTCCGCAGGCCGCCCAGGAGGCGCGCACCGCGCAGCGCCAACAGACTGCCTCAATAATGGCAAATAAAAGGGCTACTTATTTTCATCAGTGTCTGCGTTTTAGCAAATCTTTGTATTGTCTGCAACTTAATTTCCTTATGCAAAAGTGCACCTGTTTCTAATTTGATCCGAAAGGAACATCGCCTTCGCCGAGCTCTTAAAATCTAATCTAATCCGAATGGCAATATGGGAAGGGGCAGGGGAGCTGGGAAGGTTTTTTGGTTTATTTATTCTGGTTTAATGGGGATCTGTCTTGACAAGAAAATGAGATACCTGGCTCCCAACAAGATGGCAGAGCTTGAAATAAAGGCGCCTGCCCAGAGCTTCTAGAACCTTCCCTCCACACCACCCCAGCTTCCCAGCCCCCAGGGAAATGTCTCCGGACCCCCTGAGCCTACCTTTCCCCTCCGGGTCCCCAAGCCAGTGGGTTCCCTTGGAGACTGCCAACTGCTAAGGTCCAAGCCAGGCCACTGAGCAAGGCGGGGGACATCGGCCCCATTTTGCAGCCAGTGGGGGAGGGAGGTGCCGAGGCCCAGGGGCTCCTCAGGAGGACAGACAAGGAGTTGTCTGTGGGTCAGGCAGAAGGCCACCCCCCAGGACTCCATCTCGATGACACCTTAGGTGAAGGTGCCCCGCCCCCACCCCGCCCCTCCCCACCTCCCTGCGCATCCCTCTTTGGAAGTGATGGGGGGGGGGGGGACAAAGAATGGCAGCCAGACAGTTGTGCCAACAGACTCCCCCGTCAGCGGCTAATGACTGGGAGCGTGCGTGCGCTCTCTCGCGCTACACATTTATTAATGTGTTAGGATTCCCATTAGCGGTTCCTCCAACTGAAGTCATTTGCATATGGCTGGGAGAAAGAAGCTCCCAACAGGCGTCAATCACAGTGACAGATCAGATGGTCGAGGCGGGAGCCAGGGGGGGGCCGCCTGGGGCTGCAGCCCCCCTCCTCTGGGCCCAGTAACTAGACCCAGTCCTGCAGCCCTGGGAGGCCAGGCTCCGCCGGTGGCACCCCCAGGACCCCAAGGCTGCCCAGGACACAGATGAGGAAACCGAGGCCCGGAGACTCTTCCTCCCACTGAACCAAGGCCGGCTCTGCGCATGCGCATGCGCATCCTCCCAGCCCTGGTCTCCCCCTCTGTACCCAAGGTCCTCCCCCTGGAGCACGGGAGGCCACCCTCGGTGTGCACCTGCCGACGGGGCTCAGGGGTGCTCCTGAGGACCCCTAGGATCCCGATGATGATGACAGGAAGGGGGACAGCACCCACAGATGCCCAGCTGAGGCCGGCAGCCCCTCTGGGGAGCCCCCAGGCACCCTCCCGGCCCACCTCAGGCTCCTCTGGCCTCACAGACGCTGGGACTGGGAGCAAATGGCCGTCTCTCCATTTAGCCATTGTCCCATCTGCTGTCCCCCGAGACCAGGAGGGTGGAGACCGCGGGATGCCGCTCAGGTCCTCAGTGCCCAGCCGGCACCCCACCCTGGAGGGTGTTTGGCAAAAGAGAGAGGAGGAGGAAGAGAGGAAAGAAGGAGGGACGGAGGGACGGCTGTCACCTTCTCTCATTCCCCTGACATTCTCCGCTCAGCCTAACGTCCACTGGTGACGCATCCAGGTGAGGCTAAGCCATGGGGGGGTGCTGACCCAGACTTTCCAGTGGAGGCTTAAGGGCTGTCCCTGTGCAAATCCTCCCCCAGAGTCACAGTCCCACACCAGGACTCCCAGTCCCTGGATGGCTGTCGCTGTCTTCAGGCCACCCAGTATTTATTGAGCACCTACTAGCGTGGGCTGCCTGCTCCCAGGCAGCAATGAGCCTGCGTTCCGGAGAGACAGGGGCTGTGGGTCAGCAAGAAGATGAATGAGCTCACTGAGGCCAGGGATTAAGTATCCTGTAAAAAGAGAGTCTGAGCCAGGCCCGTGATGGCACGTGTCTGTGATCCCAGTGCCTCAGGAGGCTGAGGCAGGAGGATCGCAAGTCGGAGGCCAGCCTCAGCAACTTAGGGAGGCCCTGTCTCAAAACAGAATAAAAAGGGTTGGGGATGTGGCTCAGAGGTTCAGCATGTTGGGTTCAGTCCCTTCCCCCCAAAATGAGCTTGGTGGGCTGGGGGTCTTGGTGTCTCTGTCCCCTGCGTCACCTTTCTGGGTTGCAGATTTGCCCAAGCCTCTGCGGGGGGCCGTCTCAGACCTGCTCCCCAGTCCTCAGCCCATGTCCCCTCCCTGGGCTCCCTGGCCTGCCTCCCTGTCCCCGGAGGGTCTCCACAGCCTCATGTCCACCCCCTCCCTGAGCTGGGTTCTGGTCCCTCCCTGACCCTCCTCAGCCCACCAGCTGCCCTGGCCAGGGCCACTCCCTTCTGGTCTTCAGATCCCCAGTGGCTGCTCGTGGGGCAGTGGGTCCCCACCCCAAGCAGCCTCTGCGTCAGGGGCAGGTGACAGCAGAGCCAGGAGGCGGCTGGGGAGACGATCCTGGCATCCCAAGTCCCAGACCCAGGCCAGGGACAGCGCCCTGACCCCAGGCTTCCGGCCAGTGTGTCACCTTGGCCCCTCTAGCGGGTCCCTGTGGCCCCGGTGGCTGGTGGTGGCGGGGGATTAAGGTGATTAGGAGCACCCCAATCTCCAGGGCGCTGACTCAGCCTGGAGCTTAGGGACCGAAGGTCACTTGATAAGGGCCTGGGGGCGGGGATGAGAGCCCGCAGTCCAGCGGGAGTCCCTCTCGGGTGGGATCCACAGCCATGAATGGCACCGAGGGCCCCGACTTCTACGTCCCCTTCTCCAATGCCACCGGGGTGGTGCACAGCCCCTTCGAGCACCCGCAGTACTACCTGGCCGAGCCCTGGCAGTTCTCCCTCCTGGCCGCCTACATGTTCCTGCTCATCCTCCTGGGCTTCCCCATCAACTTCCTCACGCTCTATGTCACCGTGCAGCACAAGAAGCTGCGGTCCCCCCTCAACTACATCCTGCTCAACCTGGCCACCGCCGACCTCTTCATGGTGCTCTTCGGCTTCACCACCACCGTCTACACCGCGCTCAACGGCTACTTCGTCTTCGGGCGCACCGGCTGCTTCGTGGAGGGCTTCTTTGCCACCCTGGGCGGTAGGTGACAAGGGACCTTGGAGATAATGACATTTTTGTGTGTGTGGCTACTTGGGATGGAACCCAGAGTTGCTTTAGCACATCCCCAGCCTTTTTAATTAATTTATTTATTTTTTAATTCTCAGATTCTCGCTCAGTTGCTTAGGGCCTCCATACATGGCGGAGGCTGGCCTCCAACTTGCGATCCTCCTCCCCCAGCCTCCCAAATTGCTGAGATATCACAGGCCGGCGCCACCGGGGGGCCCAGCGGGAATCATTATTCATGGCCTTCTCTTCTGCCCTTAGGATTACCCTCGTTTGGTTGATTATTTATAAAGGCCACTCTCTGGGTTAATCCTTTTTGGGGGTGATGGTGGGGTGGCCTTACGGTCACCGTCTCCCCGTCTCTGCACAGGCCACGGGCTGGCAGGTGACTGACGGCTGACTGTCTTGCAGGCGAAGTGGCCCTGTGGTCCTTGGTGGTCCTGGCCATCGAGAGGTACATGGTGGTGTGCAAACCCATGAGCAACTTCCGCTTCGGGGAGAACCACGCCATCATGGGGGTCATCTTCACCTGGATCATGGCGTCGGCCTGTGCCGTCCCGCCCCTCTTCGGCTGGTCCAGGTAACGACACCGAGCGGCAGGTCTCCCAGTCAGGACCCTAATGGCTGGACCTGATGTGAAGTGTCACAGGAAACTGAGGTCCCCTTCATTCCACTGTCTTTGCTGTTCCCATCCCCCTCCCTTCCCTTCATCCCCTTTTGTGTTTTGGGGGGCACTGGCTGATTTCACTTAGCATGAGAGTCTCCGGTTCCATATCCATTTACCAGCAAATGCCACGATTTTGTTCTTCTTCGTGGCCTAGTAATATTCCACTGTGTAGGCATACCACAGTTTCTTTATCCCTTCCCCTGTTGAAGGCCACCCAGGTTGGTTCCAGAGCTCAGCCATTGTGAAATGAGCAGCAGTCGACACTGATGTGGCTGCGTCACTGTTGCAGGCTGATTTTCAGTCCTCTGGGTCCACCCCGAGGAGGGGCAGAGCTGGGTCAAATGGTGCCAAACCTACACCATCTTGGCTGAGCCCCCATAATCCTCAACTAAGCCAAGGCCAAATTCCAATCCTCTTTGGCCTCCCACAGGAGGGTCCCCCCAACCTTGGGCCTCAGCACCCTGAAAAGCCCAGTCTGCCTCGGACAGAGGGCCACCTCTGTCAGTTGCCCCTGGCAACTGAATCCCATCTGACCTCCAAGCCACCATCTCCAGATGACAAGAAGTGGGGACAGTGGTTTGGACACCCAGAGAGGTGACTCAGGTGCAGAGGCCTCGGGTCCCTCTGTTCCGGGAGATTCCTGTCCTCTCTCCTCACTTCTCTCCCCGCTCCGTCCTCCTGGGGTCCACCTCTCAGGCTGGTTGGGTTCAACTCCACCCGGCTGGCTCCTGCCCATCTTCTCCAATTTGGCCCACACACCCTCGGTCACAGCCAGCGGCCACTCTGGATTTATTTAGAGACAGGGGCTCGCTAAGTTGTTCAGGGCCTTACTAAATGACAGAGGCTGGCCTCCAACTTTCGATCCTCCTGCCTCAGCCTGCGGAGCTGCTGGGATGACAGGAGTGTGCCACCACCACAAGCATCAGGACTCTTGATTTCCGTTGTTGCACAAAGGCCCCTTCAATGCATTTACGTCTATCTTTGGCCCGAAGACCCCAATTTGTGCCATTACAGAGCCCTTGCAATCCATGTCCCCTCTGCCTTGCATCACCTGGGGCCTCCAGAGGGCAGAGGCCTGGTGAATGGGGGCAGGGTGGGGTGGGGGGGTTCTGTGAGGGTGGGTGCAGCCATGGCTGCAGGTGTGTCGACAGCTCAGGGCTGGGGTGTCCCTTACCCGTGTCCCCATGCCCTGGCCCCTCCAGGTACCTCCCCGAAGGCATGCAGTGCTCCTGTGGGATCGACTACTACACGCCCAAGCCCGAGCTCAACAACGAGTCCTTCGTCATCTACATGTTCGTGGTGCACTTCACCATCCCCCTGCTCATCATCTTCTTCTGCTACGGCCGGCTGGTCTTCACCGTCAAGGAGGTAGAGGCCCGGGAGGCCGCGGAGCCCCGCCCACCCGCGAACGCGCATGCGCAGCCCCATTCTCCCTCCCAGAGCCCAGCCGGGGAGCTGGAGGGGAAGGCCGCGGAGCCCCGCCCACCCGCTAATGCGCAGGCGCAGCCCCAGCTCCCACCCAGAGCCCAGCCGGGGAGCTGGAGGGGAAGGCCGCGGAGCCCGCCCACCCGCGAACGCGCATGCGCAGCCCCAGCTCCCACCCGGAGCCCAGCCAGGGAGCTGGAGGGGAAGGCCATGAGGTGCTGTCATCCGAGGCCATCCGGTCCCTTGTCCCTCTCCCGTGTCCCTGCAGGCAGCCGCCCAGCAGCAGGAGTCGGCCACCACCCAGAAGGCAGAAAAGGAGGTGACCCGCATGGTCATCATCATGGTCATCGCTTTCCTCATCTGCTGGGTGCCCTACGCCAGCGTGGCCGTGCACATCTTCACCCACCAGGGCTCCGACTTCGGCCCCGTCCTCATGACCATCCCCGCCTTCTTCGCCAAGAGCTCCGCCCTCTACAACCCTGTCATCTACATCATGATGAACAAGCAGGTGGGAGGGGACGGTCCCCGGGCCAGGGCTGCTGCCCAAGGGGCACGAGCTGCAGACGGGGGCCCAGGGCCATCCTGGTGGCGGGCTGGGATGGAGGGACCCGGGGTTGACATTCCCACCGGGGAAAAGCTCGGGATCAATGCAGATTCCGGGGTCCCACCCAGAGCTGGTGGCTCCAGAGCTCACTCTGGTAGTGACCCCCCACCCAGAGCCTGCATTTCTCACAAGCCCTCTGGGGGCCCCTGATGCTCCAGGGTGGGACTGTCACCTGATGCTCCGGGGGGTTCTGGAAGCCTGGTTTAAAAGTCAAACGGGACAGCCTCCTTAGGCACATGGCTGGGGAGGCCGAGGCAGGAGGATCGCAGGTTGGAGGCCAGACTCAGCAACAGTGAGGTGCTAAGCAACTCAGGGAGACCCTGTCTCTAAATAAAATATAAAAAAGGCTGGGGACGGGGCTCAGGGGTGAAGCACCCCTGGGTTCAGTCCCTGGTACCAAAATGAACAAACTAATGTCAAATAATTCCAAGCCAGGGATCGGGACAGTCCCAGTCTCCATAAAACCGAACCAATCATATTCTGATGGCTAAAGGATAAAGGGAGCTAGTAACAAAAATGGTGGGTCTCTCTGTGGAATCCACTGTGGGGAGCTGTTCTCTGCAGCGAGGCACATTGGGTTCCAACGCCAGCTCTGCTGTTATGTGGCTGTGTGACCCCAGGCTGCTCAAGTTCCCTCTCTGGGCTTCATTCAATTTCCTCCTCCCTTGACAGGGCAGCATTCCAAAGGGTTTGTTTGCTTTTAAAGAATCAGTGAGAGCCGGGCGAGGTGGCACCCGCCTGTCATCCCAGCGGCTAGGGAGGCTGAGGCAGGAGGATCGCTCTTGAATTAAATGAGATAGTTTTACAGAATGCCCTTGGCACACGGAGGATGCCATGGGATGAGATGGGTGACAGAGTTACTTTGTGTGGCATCAGGGGTGTCTCCATGGCCTAGGGGGACTTATACCCAACAGGTTTCCTTCAGAGAGCCGGGTTGGAGAGGGGAGTGGAGGCTGTGGGGGGCAGGAGCAGGGCGGGGGGCCTCACCGACCAGTGCCTGTTTGCTCTGCTCTTTGGGGACAACCTGGCCCTGACTCCACCCCCTGACCTTCCAGTTCCGGAACTGCATGCTCACCACCATCTGCTGTGGCAAGAACCCCCTGGGTGACGAGGAGACCTCGACCACCGTATCCAGGACGGAGACCAGCCAGGTGGCCCCAGCCTAAGCCCTGCCAAGGACCCTGTGGCCAACGGATCTCGACAGATTGTAGGAGTCTCCCATCCCCCACGTCCCCTCCCAGCCACAGCCACCTGCCCAGGAGCAGCGCCTGTCGAAGGAGGTCACACAGACTCCCTGGGTTTGTTTGCTTTTAAAGCATTAACGAGAGAGACGGGCGCGGTGGCCCACGCCTGTCATCCCAGTGGCTCGGGAGGCTGAGGCAGGAGGATCGCAAGTTGGAGGCCAGCCTCCGTCATTTAGTAAGGTCCTGAACAACTCCAGGAGACCCTGTCTCTAAATAAGATATAATTTTAAAAAAAGGGGCTGGGGAGGTGGCTCAGTGGTTAAGTGCCCCTGGGTTCAATCCCCCAGTACCCTCTCCCCCCTCCAGAAAAAAAATGAGAAGAAAAAAACGAGGCTCCCCAATTTCAGGGGACAGCCTGACAACCAAGACCACCCCCAAACTCAGGTCCCCCGGTTCCCAGGGGCCAGCAGGATCTGTCCCCACTTCCCCCCAACTCATCTCTCAGGAACATGAGAACTTTTGCTCTCTGGGGAGGTGTCCCAGCTTAGGGCTCGGTGAGGTAGCACTGAACGGAGCACATAGTAGGTGCTTAATAAATGCTAGATGGACGAAGGAAGGAGTGGGTGAAGTAGTGGATGGGTGAAGGAGTTAACATATACGTCTGTCCTCCCAGACCCCTGCCCCTCCACAGAAGTGGGACAGGTGGCCCAGGACTCATTGCTCCCTTGGCTGAGTCTCACTTTGTCCCCCTGAGAATGAAATCCCAATTCCCTGACCCCAACACGCAGCTGCTGCAAACACCAAGTGTGAGTGCGCGTGAGTGTGCGTGAATGTGTTCAATCTCTCTGTAAATAGACTGAGTGGCTGTCCACACGGCTGTGAACGTCATTGGTAACATCAATCAATACAATTAACTGGATCATTTCTGCTTGATAGTGACCATTTGGGGACTGGGCATCAACACGATGGGGTTTCGCGCACCCTTTGCAGGATTTTTAATACCAGCCAGGCTTTGGGTCCAGACGTGGACTGGGGACAGGCCGGGAGCCTCGAGGAAGAGACAATAACAGGAAACCAGAATAGTGTCATCAGACCTGAGGAAACATTGGTTGTGGGGGCTGCAGCCAAGGAGGCCTGAGGTCTCCCCTCCAGTGTGGCGCCCCTGGCCCAGAGCCTCCCGTCCCAGTGCAGAATATGGAGACACTTTGGGTTTTTGGAAGCCTTGCTTTTCTGCCCAGGGCCAGTAGGAAACTTCTAGAAGCCATGCTAACCTGGCCAAACTTAATGGACAGCTGAGGCCCCAGGGTCACTTTCTAAGCTTGAGGAACCTAGAAACAAAAGGGTAGGAAAGAGCCCGGTGCCCTTCCCTGGGGGAGGTTCATGGGTCCCGGTTTCCAGCTGCCTTGATGGGTGAGCCCGTCTCAGGCAGCAGCTGGCCCATTCTCTGTCTATGCCCGAATCCTGGGACATCAAAACTGAGCTTCTCCATTTCCACGTAACGAAGTTCCAGCTCTCTCCATCTCTGCCCGGAGACCAGGACAAACGGAGGCATTAAAAGCTCAGCTCTTAGACTTTGCATAAACCGTGTTTTTTTTGTTTTTTTTTTTTCCTTTTCTCTGAAGCTTTTCCCCTGCAGGACGGATTGACACTGGGCATCTTCCACCTGATCCCTGGCCCTGGGGGTGCTGGATTGCCCAATGGGCAGAAGCAGCCCAGAGCCCCTTTGGGGGTGAGGGGTGGGTGTGCAGCCTCAGAATGAAGGAAACCCAACTTGGAAATCCATAGAGACCCAGGTGACCTGTGAAACCAGGAGCAATTATATTATCTAAGTTTTTTCTTAGCTGCTTAAATACTCCCTTGAATGCTGCAGATGGTCACCCACTTTGGCACTACCAGGCTCAGAGGTGGCCTTCCCGGAGACCCCATCCCCAGGGGCATCAGGATGGAGAAACAGCTGCAATGAGAAATCCAGGCACCAAGGCAGGAAAGCATGCAGGAGCCCCAGACCAAAGAACCTCAGTGCCCTAGGGGTGGGGCAGGGGACAGCTGGGGCGTCAATCATGGCCACTCTTTGCTATCTCCCTCCAGATGTCAGCCAGGATGCCTTGGGTTGCAACTCAAATGGGCAGAAGCAAAAGGGAGATGTTATTAGTTCATTTAAATTAAAAGCCCAGGGCTGCAGGCACAGCAGGATTCAGGGGCTCCAACCATGTGATCAGCTCTGTTTCTCCTTTCTTTCCTCTGTTTCATTGAGAGGCCGACAGTTCCCAAGAGCGAGCAGAAACAGCTCAAGGAACTCCAAGCTCAGCGAGCCCTGCAGAAAGTGGGCGTCTCTTTCCCCTTAGGACAACTAAGGTCCACGGCAGGATGCTTATTGGCTAAGATCAGGCCACGTGATCACCCCTAAGTGAATCATTGTGGCTGGGCTGAAGATTCATCCTCTGATTGGCCAGGTCCGAATCACATGATAAACCCTAAGCCAATCACTGAGGCTGGGCTGAGGTTCATCCTGTGATTGGCCAGGCCTGAGTCACCTGATAATCCCCTAAGCCAATCACTGCTGCTGGTGTGGGGGGTTATCCTCTGATTGGCCAGACCCAGGTCACCTGATCTCCCCTAGCATACAAGATGGCGTCAACCTGACATGAGCCCAGCAGTGTGAGGGCGGGAGAGGAGGATTCGCCCAAAGGAACTCAGGGGAGCTGTTACCCAAAGGGGGATCTTGGGGAGGCCGAGGAAACTGCAGCGCGATCAGCCCAGAAGGACGGGCTCTAAGCGCGTCAGGTCTCAGAGCGTGGATCCGCCACGCCGCCCTCCCACCCTGGGGCACGAGGCACATTCCTATGGCTGCTCCCTTGCTCTGTTGGGCCGGGGGTGGCAGTGAACAGGGCCGTGGCGTTTTAACTGCCCCTTTTGTCCTATCCCAGAGGTCCCCTACCCCCGTCTGCTTATTTTGAGGACTCGGGTCCCGGGAAACAGCTTCCTGACCAACCAGAACATTCTCTGTCTTCTCCCTGGTGGAGAGAATGTCCCCTTTTACCCCTGCATCTAGATGGACCTGGCCGCCTCTTACAGGGTGACTGCCAGACCTGAAGGGTGTGTCAGTTGCAGGAAGGTTGTCCCCACCTGGACCCCAGGCTCCAGGCAGCCAGGACACCTCTAGATCACCTGTTGTATACAGTCCATTCAACCAAATCCGAGCAAACCACCCCAGGTCAGAATGTGCTGGGGAACTCAGAGAGGGGTCAGATGGGAGCAGGACTCTCCGAGCTCTCTCACTCCAGTAGAGAGAGACACCTCCATGACAGCCCAAGTTGTCCCCCCAAAAAAGATAGTGCACGGTCTTCCCAGCTGCGTGGCCTCAGGGCAAGCCCCTGGACTGCCGCACCCCTAAGCTCCCTTAGGCAAACGGAGGAGAATCATGCCACTTGGTAGGACTTTCTGAAGGGACTAATGAGACGGTTGCTGTAAAGGATCCTGTGCATAGTAGGTGTTCAGTTAAATGTGAGTTCCCTCCCCAGGGATGAAAACTAAGTTCCAAAGAGACAGCCCCAGCGTGTGGTGGGAGAGAGACAGGAGGAGAGGTGAATATGATGGTGGCGGATCTCAGAAAAAATAGGAAATAAAAATCACAAACGTCCTGATCCTATAGAGGACTGGAATGATGCTTTAAAACCGCTTCGAAAGTCCATAAGTAAAGTCCACAGGTGGGAGCCCGCTGTCCCAAAGACAGCAGCAAAGTTTTCAGCTGAAGTTCAACCTCAGACAGGCCTCAGGGGAAGGAAAAAAAAAAAGTCTATCAAATGGCCCGGGCTCTCTCCCGCAGTCTGAGGCTCCTGATTACCATTTCCCTGTAAAATGGCAAATCCCCCCGAGGAATTTTTAGATCACGCTGCACATTTTAGAACTTCTTCCCCCTCGATGCAAAAATCTCTCCTGGCACAGCCCTGGAGCAGGGCTTCTGCAAAAGCTCATGAGAATGTTTATGTCACTTTTTTTTTTTTTTTTTTGTATTTCTCAATTCTTGGAAAAGCCCCACCAACGGAATTGAAATGGCTGCCCTTGGTTGGCACTGGATCCAGCACATGGGGTCTGGATCTCCTTCCCCTCGGCCCAGCTGGGCTGTGATACTGGAACTTCGCAGCAGGATAGCAAGGCCCCATACGGGGCCTCTCCTGCATGCCAGGTTTCATGGGTGGCACGGGGGTACCTCCAAGGAACACGACAGGCCCAGGCCCCAGAGCTCAAGGGTGAAGGACAGGTAAAGCAGAATTGTAACTTGGAATGCTGGAAGCGCCTGAGCGGTCAGACCAGGGGTGGCTGCATCCTAACCTTCTAGGGATCAGGGGAGGTGCATGGGAAATATTCCAGAAAAGCTAGACGGGGGTGAAGGTCGTTTTCTAGGCCATGTGTATCCGTTAGCTAATGCTGCGTGACAAACAGTCCCAGAATTCATGGTGTATCAGTTAGCTAGTGCGGCATGACAAACAGTCCCAGAAATCATGGCTTAAAACAACAAACCACATATCATCACTCACAACTCTGTGGATTACCTGGGTGGTTCTGCTGATGTGGATGAAGCTTGGGGAAGCTCTGTTGGGATCATTCAAGCATCTGGTCAACTGGAAGGTTGACTGGGGACTAGTTGGTTAGCCAACAATTGGCTGGACAGTAGGGGAGACTGGGCAATGGGCCTCTCAGCCTCCAGCTAGGGCTTATTTATGGGGCAGTGGGAAGTGCAAGACGTCACTCCCGCCATAGTCTGTTGATCAAAGCCAGTTGCAAGACCAGCTCAGATCTAAGGAAAGTTACATCACAGATAAGAATGGATATGGGCGGTGGTGAAAATGGGGATGTTTTTGCATGAATTTGACACACACAGAAGGTAATGCCCAAGTATCAGGGCACAGCCCATTCCAAGAGCCGTATCGTGGTCCTGCCTCCCTCTCTTCCTTCCTTGAACCCAGGGCCTGGTAGATGCTACACACTCTGCCTCTGAGCTACACCTCCAGACCCCACAGTGGGCTTGAGTTGTGGAGTTCAAGGGAAAAGAAGGTGCCGGAAGCCAGATGGAAGACCTCGACTTTTACCCAAGGGCAGTAGGGAGCCATGGGAGGTGCTAGACAGAAGAGTGAGGTCCGATTTCACTTTAGAACATTTTGAGGGGGCACAGCTTGCCTCAGTGCCAACCTCTGGTGATGGAAAGTCCTCTAGGAAAGTTCCAGCAATAGGGAGACCGCATGCAAAAAAGAAAAAAAAATGTAAGTCTCTTTCAAACCCATGCCTTCCAAATCCTATAGCTTCTTCAGGGGTGACCATGGCTGTGATGATGGTGTGAATCTTTTCAGACCTTCTGTGCCTTCACTCACACACACACACACACACGTTTTGTGTTCAAGCAGGAGCCCGGTCTGCATTCTTGCTCATCCATTTTCACAGCTGTATACTATTCCACAGGGTGCCTAGTGCTCCCTCCTCTTCGCAGGCATCTAGATGGTTTGGGATTTCTGCCAAGATCGCAGCGGACGTTCTCGCGTGTCACAATCATCGTCCCTCAGTGAATGCTGTCTCCCTAAAAGTGGAATGGGCAAATGGTGGGACATGTCCATCTTTTGTTATCGCAGACATTCTGGAACGGCTGCCGGAGCTGCCTGCCAGTCCCCCCTCCCGGCTGCCGCGTGTTTTGACACGTCTCTGGGTGTCGGTTTTGACAGACTCTTCAATATTTGTCATCTGCTCCGCGTGAAACACAGCCTCACCCTCGTTGCAATCCACCTCCTCATCTTCAACGGTTGCAGAAATAGTCTCCAGGCCCGAAATAATCCAACCAGGACCCTGCGAGCCCCGTGGAGGTTACTTCTAATATATAAATACAGATATATTTTTCCTTTTTCCAAATTATACAGCAGAGCCCCGAGGAGGGAGCTGTGGAGTTGCTGGGCCCCGGGGTCACCTCCCCCAGGCGGCCCTGCTCCAGTTTACACCCCGGGGGGCAGGGGCTGCCAGGCCCACGTCTCTGCCAACGTCTCAACTTTCGTCAGTTTGACGGGGGAAAATACTATCTGAGAACCGTCTCCGTTTGAATTTCTCCGAATGCCAACCAGGGGATGAGCCCAGAGTCCCATGTCGCCTTTTCGGGTGCATGGTCTCCTCCTGCTTCTTATCCATCCTCTCAATGGACATGATCCTTATTGATGAAAAGATTTTATGCTGCTCCACTCCTGGACCCCCTTCCTGATTTTTTTTTTATTCCCAAAAGACAAGACAAAAGGAAGGTATTGGCACCAGGCAACGGGGTTCTCTCCTGTCATCCCAGAGACTGTGGAGGCTGAGGCAGGAGGATCGCTTGTTGGAGGCCAGCCTCAGCAACTCGGCAAGACCCTGTCTCAAAATAAAAATATAAAAAGGGCTGGGGCTGGGGCTTGGTGGTAAAGCGCCCCTGGGTTCAGTCTCTGGGATAAAGTAAGAATAGAAGGGCCTTGGCTTCAAGGTGTCCTGAGAGGACATCTGGTCTAGGTAGCCCCTGTGGCCACACGCCTTTCTGAAAAAAGGAGGCCGGGGGTGGCCTGGGAACAGTGGCCCAGGCTGGAGCAGCTCATCTCCCACTCTGGCACTGAAGGGCCTCTGTGGTCGCCCACAAACTCAGGTGCTACCAATTCCCCATCCCTGTCTCCAGCCCCTGGTGGGCAGAGGGTGTGGGGGGTGGCCTCAGGCTCCGGGGTCCTTATCTCCCTGTCGAGGCTGAGCTCCAGGGAAGCCAAGCGACCCAGGACGGGGTGGCAGAGCCGGGACTCTGGGCCGAGGGAGCTGCTGGGAACCCTGCACCCTCCCGCCTCATCAGCTGCTGGGTGGGCCACGCCTCATCAGGGTAATTGGAGGGGGCGGGGCTGCTGAAGGTATAAGAGGAGGCGGAGGCGGCCCCGCGTCCTCACGTCTGGGCCTGCGTCCCCTGTCTGATGGCTCCCAGCGGAATTACTAGTGTCGCAGCCTCTTGCGCCCCTGCCAGGTCGTCTGGGCCTTCTGGTTCCCGGAAGTCAGGTGAGCAAGGGGGCGGGGCCCTCCTGGGAGCCCTTCCCCCTCCCCCCAGTCCCCCTTTGTCCCACTCTGGCCCTGGCACCGTCCCCAGAGCTGTGTCCCCACAGCCGACCACTTGGCCAAACACCTCATGCCCCAGCAGAGGCAGGGAGGCCTGGGCCTGGGGCTGAGGCCAGCCCAGGGAGGCCTCAGAGGCCAATGGCGTCCCCCCAGCTGCAGCCCATCGCCAGCCTCAGGGGAGGGGAGGCCCGGCCACAGCTGCCGGCCATCGAGGTGGACAGGACGGAGCAGGGGCCTCGGTGGCTGGGCCAGGCTCCCCGATTTCCAGGCCCCTGGCTACTGGACATGGAGGTAGCTACAGGGAGGGATTGGGGTTCCTGGGAGAGATGGAGCCCAGGTTTTGGGGGAGCATGGCTTTTGCTTTGGGCACCTGGGTATACAGCAGGCAGAGAATAAGTGCTGAATGAGGGGCTGGGGGAGGACACAGGCCCAGGGAACACCCTTGGGGGTGGCTCTCTGGGGTGGGAGGTGCTGGGGGACCTTTATCCAGAGCCTGGGCAGGTGCCCATCCCCATTGGGCAGGTGGGAAGACTGAGGCCCAAGGGGGCTGGGCCGGGGTGTCTGGGCTCCCAGGCCGCGTCCCACCCAGAGCAACCCCAGGCCTGGGCTCCTTCCCCCTGGAGGCCTGCAGGGGGGGCCTTGGGTTAGGCCTCTCCACAGTTTGCTTCTAGGTCTAGAGTTTGGGGTGAGTTCCCCCTTTCTCTCCCCCACTTTAAAAAACAAATTTAAAAAAATCTTTTGCAGCCAGAGGATTCCCGTTGGGAGTCCCAAATCTTGCAAATGATCCAAGTGCCGTGGCTCACGCCAGGAATCCCAGTGAGGGAGGAGGCTGAGGCAGGAGGTTGGCAAAGTTGGAGGCCAGCCTCAGTGACTTAAGTGAGGCGCTAAGCCACTCAGCGAGACCCTGTCGTCTCCCAATAAAATATAAAAAGGGCTGGGGACGGGGCTCAGGGGTTGAGTGTCCCAGAGATGTAAGTAAATAAATAATAATTAAAATTCAAAAAAAAATAACTTGGGGATCATTCACAAACTGCATAATTCACCCGTTTAAAGTGAACGGCCCTGAGGTCATCCAGCACGTGTCCGTTCAGTTTTTAAAATATTTTCATTTCCACAAAAAGAAAATCTGTGCCAATTACCAGTCTGTCCCCATCGCCACCTCTAAACCCCAGCCCTTAACAGCCAATAATCTGACTTTTTTTTTTAAAATACTGGGGATTGAGCCCAGGGGCCCTTGGTCACGGAGCCCCGTCCCCAGACCTATTTTGCATTTTATTTAGAGACAGGGTCTCCCTGAGCTGCTCAGGGCCTCTCTTTGGCTGAGGCTGGCCTCCAACTCTCGATCCTCCTGCCTCAGCCTCCGGAGCCGCTGGGATATTGTATATAAACAGATGCACATTATTTTGGGCCCCGGGATGAAGCTCAGGGTGTGGCTCCCCTTCGCCTGAGCTCTGCCCCTGGGCCACACCCCCAGATCCCCACGAGCAGATTTTGGTGGGATGCGTCTTCCCCGCCCCATGGCTTATGGGTAAAAGAAACCAGGCGGCGAGCCCTGCAGCCTGAGTTCTGCAGACACTGCCCCTGTGGCTGTCCCCCCAGAGCCCCCTGGGACATCCTCTGCATCGGTGGTTACATCTGGACAAGTGGCTCCGTTTATTTATTTATTTTTTTCAAAAAGCCCTCACCCTCCACCCATGGGACTCTGCAGCAGCTGGTGTCTAGAGGGTTAGACTGCAGGGTGCACCGGCTGAGGGCCTGCCGTCCCTCGCAGGCCAAAGCTACAACTGGGTCTTCCGCCGGAACCCCACGATGCTCCACATGGTGCTGGAGGCGCTGAAGGCCCGGGAGCAGCCACGGGGCATGTCGCGGGGCATGTCGGTGGTGGCCATCAAAGTCTACATCCAGAGCAAGTACCCGACGGCGGCGGCGGACGCAGGGCGCTTCAAGTACCTGCTGAAGCAGGCCCTGGACACGGGCATGCGGAAAGGACTGCTCACCAGGCCCGTCAACTCCAGGGCCAGGGGCGCCACCGGCAGCTTCAAAGTGAGTAGGGAGTCAGGAGGCCCCAGGGCCTTTGCACATGCTGCCGCCCTAGACCACGCGGCTCTCATCCGCTCTGCTTGCTCCTCCTGCACGTCCAGCCTCCGGGAAGGCTGTTCTCAGGGACCTCCCCTGGGCTCCTGGTCACCCTGTGGGCAGTATGTGTCTTCATTGCTTTTTGGGGACGTTTTCAGAGGTCGGTGACCGTGTCTCCGATATTGGCTCTAAGTCCTGGGCACCTTCACTGTTGCCCTGAGCAACTCGGTGAGACTCAGAGGCCGACCAGGAGCAGAAGTGTGGTCCCCAAAGTCCCCAGAGTGGCAGGGGCCAGACAAGGTTGGGGACACAGGTTTTCACCGTCTCCCATGAGCCTTGAGGGGTGCGGGGCGAACCCCAGTTATTTCCTCCATCTTCCCCTAAATGGGAGGCCCTGGGGAGCCCCAGCCTCCTCCATCTTGTGCAGACGCAGGAGGCCGAGGGCTTTTAGAGCCGGGCAGCCGCGCGGAAGAGGCTTTTCTCCCTGGCCTCTGGGCTTGGTTTATTTTTGTGCGTCTCCAGTTTCTTGGTTATTTTTTTCCTTCTGAGCTTTCAAGACCCAGTAAGTGGCTGACCCCTCTATTGGCCTCAAACCTCTTTTTGCTTCCTACTGGAAAAGTTGGCCGAAGCCCAGCAGGATGCGCACACGCCTGCCATCTCAGCGACTCGGGAGGCTGAGGCCGGAGGATTGAGAGTTGGAGGCCAGCCTCAACAACGTGGAGGGATGTAGCCAGGGATGTAGCCCCGTGGTGAGGTGCCCCTGGGTTTAACCCCCAGTGCCACAAGCAGGACCCTTTAGAGGGGTCCTGTCATGGCCAGGGTCCTGGCTGACCAATCCCCTTAGCACTTTTATTGACCTTGACGTTGACTTTGACGTCTCCGAGGTCAGACTCCCCGAGGCCAGTCTGGAAGGGGGAGCCGCGGGTTTTAATTTTCACTCTTTTGTTTTTGGTCCCAGGGACTGAACCCAGGCTGCTTCACCCCTGAGCCCTGTCCCCAGCCCTTTTTATATTTTATTTAGAGACAGGGTCTCCCTGAGTTGCTGAGGCCGGCCTCCAACTTGCGATCCTCCTGCCTCAGCCTCCCGGGTCGCTGGGATGACAGGCGTGAGCCACTGTCCCCAGCGTCAGGCATGATTGGGAGCCTGGTTCCAGTTTTGGGGGGTGACGCGGTGCTGACAGGGTTTGGAGGTGGCAATAGCTTCAGAGCTGGGCCGGGAGGCCGGGTCAGGAGTCCCCGCACCCACTGACGCGCCCACACCCTCTCAGGACTCCTGGACGCGGGGCAGGGGCACCCGAGCTGGCTCTGGTCCCACCCCACCCTCTCTCCCTCCCTCCAGCTGGTCCCCAAGTACAAGAAGAAAGTCCAGGCCAGGAAGAAGCCGGTCCCCAAGGTCCCCAAGATCCCCAAGGCCCCCAGGAGGCCCAGGGAGGCTGCTGGGAAGGGCCCTAAGAAACCAGGCGCGGAGCAGAAGGAAGCGTCCAGCTCTGGCCAGGCCGCCAGGGCCGTCCCCAGGCCAGGGCCAGCCAACCAGGGGGTCCCCAAGAGAGGCCGCGGGGAGGCCAAGGACGCCGAGGCCACCAAGCCTCCCCCCAAGCCAGCCAAGGCCACTCGGGCCCCTTCCAGTGCCAACGGGACCAGTGAGAAGGGGAAAGCCAAGGGCAAGAGGCGACAGCCAGGTGGGTGAGGGACGGGGACAGGGGACAGGGACCGCGGGGAGTGGGGCAGGGCTCCCCGGTGAACCCTGACGGACAACTCGGGGTGGCCCATGGGGTTACGGAGGCAGCTCAGGTGTTAGGACGGAGGGAGCCCAGGGAGGCCAGAGCCCCCCGTGGTCCCTGAAGAGGAATCCGGGAGGGCTTCCTGGAGGAGGTGCCCCAGGAAATCACGTGCAAAGGCCCAGAGACAGAGGAATGGGCGCTGTGGGGCGTCTGCAGCGAGCTCAGTCTGTCCACCGTGCGGGCAGGGCATCTGGGGTCCCAGGCTTTGGCCAGTGCCAGGGGGGTGGGGGGGTCCAGAGGCCCTGACTCTTCCCCTCCCCCATGATGTCCCCCCAACCTGCTCTAGATGCAGAGGCTTGTGGGAAACCCAAGGTGAAGAATGCAAGCTCAGACGTGAAGAACGCGGGTTCAAAGCCCGCCGACGGGCAGGTGGGCACCTGGGTGGCCCCCGGGGTCTGGTCTCCCCCCAACCCGCAGTTTGCTCTCCTCCTCTCTGGGGGGGTGGTCCTCCCTGTTTCATGGCCAAGGGGCTGAGGGGAGGGGAGATGAGGTCACTTGTCCAGAGCCTCTGAGCTGGGCCTCCCATCCTGGCCTCCCATCCTGGCCTCCCATCCTGGCCTCCTATCCTGGCCTCCCATCCTGGCCTCCCATCTTACCCACGTGACCTCCGAGCTGCACACCCAGCTCTGTCTCCCTGTCCTTGACTTTGCTTCTTGTAGGTCAAGAATGGAGTCTCCTCCCCAACCAGAAGGAAGATGGCAGCCAAGACCCCTAAAGAGAAGGCTGGCCAGGGGCCTGGGCAGAGATCAAGACCCAAAGCTGCTGCTGCTATCCCTCGGAAGGGTGATGGGTCCACGGCTGTCCCCACAGCTGTGGCCAGGAAGACAGAGGCCCCTGAGGGCCTGAGAAAGCCCAGGCTGCCCACCAAGTCCCCATCCTCCAAAGCACGCAGCAAGAAGGTGGAGGCCGGGAAGTAGAGGCTGAGAGGTAGAGGCCAGGAGGTAGAGGAGGCCGAGAGGGAGAGGCCGAGAGGTAGAGGCTACGGTGGGCAGAGACGGTGATTTTTCTCTGAATCTTTATTCTCTGATCAACCATTATTCAATTTTAATGTAACCTATTTATCAATAAAGGCTTCATTTTCTTTTTCCTATATCTTGGTGACAATGGGTGCTGAGGTTGAAGGATTGGGCCACTCGGTCCCTTTTAAACAACCACAGAGCGCCTGCCCTTTATCTGGCCAGTGCTGGGGAGAGGACAGGACAGGACCTGCGCTGGGCTGGGTGACAGTCCACAGTCTGGAAGGGGCTGGGCCTAGTCCTGGGGCCAACACCCAGTCTTGGGATCTGGGACCGCTTCCCATGTGTGGTTCTTCTCTGGTGGAGGGGTGGTCCTTGTCCCTGCCCCTCAAATCCAGCCTCTGGACAAGTAGGACGGGACCGTATCTGAACCCCCACCTGAAGACGTCGGTCGCTTTTACCTTTTGTGCTTTTTTAAAAAATTTCCTTCTGCTTCTCCATCTTGGAAGCTGGCCGCCATACTGTGAGGAAGCCCAAGCAGCTCGTGGACAGGAAGACAAGCACCCGGTCTTCAGGGCCAGACCCCTGACCAGCCAGGCCCGGCTCCCTGCCCTGTGGGTGTGCCATCTTGGAACGGAACCTTCTAGCCCTGGCTGAGCCAACCCCAATGTCACCTGGTGGGTTGGGGACCTGCCTCCATGGCTGAGTCCTGTCCCAGAAGCGGATTCAGGACCCAAGTAAGTAGTCACTGCTATTTTTAAGCTGTGGGTATTCAAAGGGCCACAGATGGGTACAGTGGCCCGGTGTGGTGGCCCACGCCTGTCATCCCAGCGACTCGGGAGGCTGAGGCAGGAGGATCGCAAGTTGGAGGCCAGCCTCTGCCACTTACTTAGTGAGGCCCTGAGCAACTCGGGGAGACCCTGTCTCTAAATAAAATACAAAAGGGGGCTGGGGAGGGGGCTCTGGGGTTGAGTTCCATCCCTGGTACCATAAAATTAAAAAAAAAAAAACAGGTGGGTATGTTGTGGAGGGCACTTACAGACAGTTAAGAGATTTGGCTTTTATGTCATGGCTCGGGAAATGTCCCCCGAAACCAGAGAGAGCCACCTCCACTTCCTGACAGCCTCTCTCCACGTTCCCAGGGAGCCGCATGCTAATCAGACATTCAGACAGGCTGCGGCATATTCAGTGACACAAGGATGTCACCAGATATGGGCACATGGGGGGGGAGTCGGGTTGCAGTTGGTGTGTTTGCCCCGATCCTGATTCTAACCCCTGTCCCCAGCCCCCTAGGAGCAGGGCTGAGGCCACCCTGCGAGGTGGCCCTGGGAGGCGAGGCGCAGGATGAGGACAGCTTGGCTTTAGGATTATTATTTTATTTTTCTTCTTTTTTTTTTTAAATGTGTGATATTTATTCTAGAATCACATCCTCCCCCCAAAAGGAGGGAGAGAGAGAAAAACCCTATCAAATATGCCAATAACTCAAATTAGAAAATCTGTTGCTTAATAAGGAGAAATCAAGGCTCAGAATAGAAAACGGGAAAGAGGAAAACTAGCTCCTTCCCACAGTGACTTCGGGGGGTGGAGGGAGACGTCTTTATTTTTATTATTTTTATTTATTTATTGGAGCTGGAGATTGTGTCTCAGGGAGGCTTAGCCCCCGAGCAACCCTGCAGCCCTGTTTAAATTTTTTATTGAGAGACAGGGTCTCCCTGAGTGGCTTAGGGCCTGGCCTCCCTTTGGCTGAGGCTGGCTTGGAACTGGCGATCCTCCTGCCTCAGCCTCCCCAGCTGCTGGGATGACAGGCGTGGGCCACCGTGCCCGGCTGTATTTTTCCTTCTTTCTTTTTTTATTTATTTATTTATTTATTTTTTTAGTTGTAGGTGGCCCTGGGGTGTCCTGTCCTGGGGGTGCAGCTGAACGGCACCCCTGCTTCGTTAGGCCCAGAGGGAGAGCCAAGTGGCCTGGGACGGGGCTCAGCCTGCGGATTTATTGTCCCCTCACCTTGTATTCCCAATTAAGGGACAACCTGTGCCCAGGGGAACAGAATCCAGCCTTGGGGACAAGTTCCCCAGCCCTGGGGCAGGGGACAGCAGCATGCAGCAGGTGTGACAAGGGTCCAGGGTCCAAGCCCCCTCAGGCCTGGCTCAGGCCGTCTTCCTAGGGACAAGGCCCTCTGCGTCCTTTGTGTCATAAACTCAGTGACAAACGGCCTCCTGTCCCCACGTGGCCATCTCAGGACAAAGGCAGAAGTCCCCATGGGATTCCGGCAGACTTTTATTATAAAGAAGGTTCCAGAGAGTTCCAGCCCCCCCCCCCCTGCCCCCTGGGCTCCTGGCCAGTCCTGGGCATGGGCTGGGTCTGCTCCCAGGGGGACCCACGGGCTGGATCAGCCACCCGGGGTCACCTCACACAGGGACAGACGGGGTGACGTTCCCAGGGTCCTGGGGAGGTCTGGGCCAGGCCTGCCGGCTCTCTGAACAGTCATTTCCAGTGTAGCGTTGGGCGCCCCTGGGGACACTCCCCGGGTCCTCTGACAAGTGGCCGCCGTTCACAGTTGGCGCGTGATAATTTTTTCTTTTTATATATAAAAGCTTAAAAAAAAAAAAAATTACCCCCCCCAAAAAACCCCAAAGTGGTGCTATCTTTAGAAACTTCCAGAAAGATGGAGTAGCCCAGCTACAGACTCTGTGCACCCTCGCCCCTCCTGCTCCCAGCTCCTGTCCCCTCCTCCTCTGTCCCTCAGGGGGGAAATCCTGGGGGCCTCCCTGGAGGCGGTGAGCACGGCCCTGGCTGCCAACAGCCGCTGCAGCCACCGAAAACCAGAAAACTCTGACCCTGAGTGTGGCCAGGGTCCTCTGGGGCCAAGGGACACGGTGACAGCTTTTTGGTGGTGCAAGCAGAAAGCCATCCGGGGCTCCCCCCTCTCTCTCCAGTTTGCATGAGGTAGTGTTTTGGGGGGCTGCAGCCTCCTCTCCCCGGGTTGAGGCCGGGCTGTCTTAGCAGCTGGCTGGTGCAGGGCGGGTCACTGTGCTGGGTGGACGGGGACAGCTTCCCAGAGACTGGCTGCCCCCATCCCAGAGTCAGAGCCCGTCGGAGGGGACACAGAGGCCTCCCTGGGGCCAGGCTTGGGGGCTCCAGGCCTGGCCTCCCTGGTCCGCCCTCCCCCTGAGCCTCCTCCTCCGCTCCTCGGTGTCGCCGCCCGACTTGGCCGGGGTCAGGCCTCGCTGTAGCACTCGTAGATGTTGTTCTCCATCAGGGCCACCACCTGCTCGAACTTGTGCTGCAGCTGCGTCCTGCGGGCCGTGGGGTTGGCCTCCAGGGCTGCCATGATCTGAGCAGGAGGCAGCAGGGGGTCAGCCGGGTGGCCCAGCTCAGGGGTCCCCGCCTTAGATGGTGGCAGAGAGCACAGCGCCTCTGTCCACCCACCAAGAGACCCACCCTAGCCGGCTGCGGCGGCCCCCACGCCTGTCATCCCAGCAGCTCGGGAGGCTGAGGCAGGAGGATCGCAAGCTGGAGGCCAGCCTCCACAGTTGGCGAGGCCCTAAGCAACTCAACCAGCCCCTGTCTCTCAGTGAAACCCCAAAAATGGCTGGGGACAGGGCTCCGTGGTGGACCACGCCTGAGTTCAGCCCCAGGTACGCCCCATCCCCAAAAAGACCCACCCTAAAGTGCAAAGTTCCCGGATGTGAGTGCTAAGGTGAGAAGTTCTCCTGCGTCTTCTATGTCAGGTGGGCAGAATGGACGTGGGCAGGTGCTACCTGGGCAGGTGCAGGGGGTCACTCACCTGGGGCCGATACCTCTTGGCGTATTTATAGATCTCTGCCATGGCCACGTTGGTATTGAACTCGTTCTGGTATTTCTGCAGGGGGAGGCCGGAGAGGGAGGCTGACCTCGCAGCTCCTCACCCCCCACCTTCCAAGAGCCCCTGGACCTAGACTTCCCAGTTCCCTTCTAGAAAATTCTCTGCGGCCCCCTCCCCTGGGACTAAGGTGCTGAGCAATTGTAGATAAGAAGGGGACACCCAGGGGGCCCCCCAAAGGCCCTGAGCCCCCCGCCCTCCTGCGCCTGCGCACCCGCGACTCCTCCGCCAGGTGCGCGTTCATCTCCTGCTCGCTGAGCGGCGTCATGTCCTGGATCTGCTTGTAGTAGCGCTGCACGACCTTGCGGTACTCGGGGATCTCCTTGGCGTACAGCAGCTTGTTGGTGGGAGAGTCCTGGGGACAGGGGGACATCTCAGCCAGGGCCACAGGCACAGCTGGGTCTCAGATTCTAAGCAGCCCCTGTCCTGGTGGCCCCAGAAGTGGCCTTAGGGGGCCCTCGGGGACTGAGGAGTCTTGGTTGGCACCCAATGTCCCCCATGTGCTGGCTTCAGACCAGGGGATCCTTGGTCCCCTCCCTGGGCTGCTTGGGACATGAAGCCCCTGCCCTGATCTCTCCCTGACCCTGCAGCCTGCTTTGGTGACACCCGTCTTGGGGACCTGGGTCTGTCTCTTGCATCTGATCTGATGTTTCCCGCTGCGTGATTCCAATGTCCCCAGCTCTGTGTCACACGCATCCTGCCCTCGCAGGGGCACAGACTTGGGCAGGGAGGTCATTTTCTCTCTCCTGCGGTGGCCCACGCCTGTCAGCCCAGCAGCTCTGGAGGCTGAGGCAGGAGGATCGCCAGTTCAAAGCCAGCCTCAACAGTTAGGGAGGCCCTAAGCAACTCAACCAGCCCCTGTGGCTCAGTGAAACCCCAAAAAATGGCTGGGGACAGGGCTCAGTGGTTGAGCACCCCTGGGTTCAGCCCCAGGTACCCCCCATCCCCCCCCCAAAAAAAGCCCCACCTTGCCCAGCTGCAGGTCGGAGATGGAGCAGGCGTCGATGAAGGCCTGGGCGATGACCGAGAGGCAGGCGTCGATGTGGTCCGTCTTCTCGATGTCGAAGACGAACTGGGGGTTCTTCAGAATGTTCACCCAGAACCGCAGGGGGAGGCTGGGAGGGGCGGGGAGGCCGTGAGCCCACCAAAGGGCGGGGCAGGGAGGAAGTGGTGGCTGGAGGGCAGCCCCGGGGGATGCTGCAGTCCCCAGGATGGATGTCACCTTTGGGAACTGAGGTTTGGCTCTCCCTGGCCAGCTGGGGCGGCTGGTCCACCCTGTGGCCGCCTCTGCCCCCTGCAGAGTCCCCCCTCCGCCCTGGCTCTCCCTCTGGAGCCTCAGCCAGAGCCTGGTTTTCATTAGAGGCCTCCCCTCCCCAGCCCCGCCCATCCCGGGCCCCGCCCACCACCAGCCCCGCCCACCACCAGCCCCGCCCCCAGCTCCAGGCCCCGCCCCAGACCCTGCCCCAGGCCCCACCCTAGGCCCAGCTCCAGGCCCCGCCCCAGGCCCCACCCCACTCCAGGCCCCGCCCCTAGCCTAGCAGGAAGTGCAGAGCAGCCAGGGAGGGCGGGGCCTCCACCCTGAGCCTCGTCCTGGGAGGCCAGAGAGCTGCTGACACTCTCCAACTCGGGGCCACCCAGTGACCCAGCAGCCTGGGGCATGTGGGTCCTGGGAGTTCTGAGAACCTTCTGGCACTGCCCAAACCCTGCTGGGTCATTAGCATTTGGGTAAGGATTTCAATAAATTGCTGATTAGGGGGAGACCTCCAGCTTCCAAGAAGGCTACAAACTGGGTCTGGGAACCAGAACAGGCCGGGTGGAGCCTGGTTCTGCCATGCCCAGGGCTGTGTGATGGGGGGCGGGGAGCCTCTGGGAGCCTCGGTGTCCTCTTCTGACAAATGAAGTTGATTCTGTTCGCTAACCCAGGTGGAGCGAGGGTGAGGATGAGGGCACCCAACACACACACACTGCTCCCTGGGAGCTTTTCGAGTGAATTCTTACAGTGAAGGTGGGTTACTACTGTTGCCCTGGTTTTATAGCTGGGCGAACTGGGGCACAGAGAGGTTAAGTCACTCACCCAAGATCACACAGCTCAAAATTATGGCACGGTAGGCATTGAACCCGGGCAGGTGGCCTCAGAGGGCAGGCTCTGAGACCCAGAGCCACAGCTCTGCCCCAACGATACGACGACATCTACACAGCGCTCCCCCTGCCCCCGCCTACCTGTTGGTCTTCCAGATGTGCAGGGTGTCCGGGTCCGAGATTCCCCTCTTCTCGGCCTGCTCTTCCAGGAAGTCGAAGAAGTACTTGACGGCCAGCGGGGGCTTGTCTTCCCGGATGCTCAGAATGGCCTTGAACAAGTCATCCAGAAACTTCTGCAGCGTGCCCTGGGGGGGGTGGGGGGCCACGGTCAGCCAGGGGCACTCTCAGAGCCGTGGGCCACCAGGGCCGCCCGTGCATGGTGCCTGGGGAAGGCACGTGACCTCAGTCGGGTCCCGTAGTGGAACCTCCCGGGGGTGGTGACAGATCCTGGGTCCCCAGCTGGGAACGGGAGGGGCCAGGATTTGGGCCCCAACCTTGGCACTCGAGCCACCACTGACCCCTGAGGCCCCCATTTCCTTCTCTACTGCCCCACAGGGGGACAGGGGAGCATGCACAGCAGACCCCCAGGAGCTGGGGAGGGGACATTGAGGCGGGGCCCACCTTGGTGGACAGCAGGCGGGTCAGGTAGATCTCGGGGAGCACCTTCTTCCTGTGGCTCTGTCGGTGGGATTTCTTGGGTTCCGCCAGCTCATCGGTGGGCAGCACCTGGAAGATGGGCAGTGGGCAGTGCCCAGCCATGCACACTGGCCACCGGGGGTGGGGGGGCCCTGGCCCCGGCTCTCTGCACATGGGCCTCTGACGTCCGCTGATCCTGGACGCATCCCCAGCTCCCTCAGCCCCGCCCAGCCCTTCCCAGGGCCTGGGAGCCATTTCTCAGAGGCCCAGGGTGGCCCAGGGCCAAGGCCACTCCCAGCCAGGGCCAGGCTCCCCCGGGTCCAGGCTGGACACTCACCAAGTGGAAATACTTCTCCGTGTCCAAGTCCTTCACTGCGAGGGGAGGAAGCACACGATAAATCAACAAGAGGGGACAGCAAGGCCCAGGTCCCAGGACCCTCCGCTCAACCTCAGAGTGGACCCCAGGACTCAGAGGAGCCCCGATTCCCAGAATTGGCAGCTGGGCAGCGAGGCCCAGGCCACCACAGGGCCTGGTGGCACGAACACAGCCCCAGACCCAGGGAGGCCTGCCAGCTCCCCTCCGCCTGGCCCCTGCCCAGGCCACATCCCGTGCTCCCGGGCCGGCCTCCAGCTGCCCACAGCCCATCGGCCTGCCAAGGCCCGGCCACAGGAGGAGTGGGTCAGAGGAGCCTGGCCCTGCCCTCCAGCCCTACCTCGGCCCAGGGTATTGTCCTTCTTGTCCGACAGGCTCATGGCCAGGGAGGCCCCTTCAGGGATCTGATGGGAGGGGAGAGGCTGAAGTCAGAGGCCGGGAGTCCGGGGAGGGAGTCCGGAGAGGGAGGCCGGGGAGGGGCGGGGCCGCACCTTGTAGTGGGCCAGCGTGTTGAGCTTCTTGCGGCCGTCCTCCACCACCGAGGTGTCGTCCAGGTCCCGCAGGATGTAGCTCTGCGTGCTCGACGCGAACCACTCTGGGGGCAGAGGAGCCGATCATCAGGGTCAGGGCCGGGAGCCAGGACCGGGAGGCCACCCAAGAAGAGGCCTCTCTCACCCTGGCTGGGCAGCCCCAGGCAAGCCAGGCCCCTCTCTGAGCCCCTGTGTCCTCATCTGGAAAATGGGGAGATGGTATACAACAAGGGTCCCCGGGAGCTGTCACCAAGCAGACGCTCAGGAAGCGTCCCCACTCCCCAGGGTCCTTCATGTTACAACTCCTGAAGTAAAAGGTCACCTGCACCAGAGGCCACACAACCCCCATGGCTCCCACTGTCCTGGGGATAAAGGGAGGGCCCAGCTCTGTCCAGGACTGGGCACAGCGTGAGTGACCAGGGACGCCCCATAGTTTTAGGAACCTCTCTTTGTGGTAGAACTAAAACTCCTATGCACCCTTCAAAACCCACTCTGAGGTGCCCTTCTGTGGGAAGCTCCTCCCACAGGGTTTTGGCCGGTGTCCAAAGCTTGGTCACATCGCAGGGACCGTGTCCCACCAAACCAGAGCCACTTGCTCTTGGGAGCCTAGTCTGCCATCGTGGGTGTCCCCAGGGACACTGATCATGCACATGTGCTCATTTGAAGGGGACTTTCTGGCCAAGGCCGAAGCCTCCAGGCACCCAGGCCCCTGCGCCCACCCCTACCCCTGCTCCTGCCCACCAAGGTCCACGTCCTCGGCCCGCGGCCACTGCGAATAGGGCACATTCTTGCAGAAGGCTTCCAGAATCTTCTCCTTCACTTGTGTCAGCGTGTCGGTGTCCATGGCTCGCACGCTCAGCGAGTCCATGCCGCAGCCCTGGAAGGACACGTTCAGGTTCTGCAGAGACAGACAAGGCAAAAGGGACAGGGGTCAATAGATTGTCACCCTTGCTACACAGGAGCCCAGGCAGGAAAGGCTCTGTCCTGGGAGGCTGTAAGGCTAGGTGAAGGCTGGAGACCAAAAAGAAATAATAATAAAAAAGAAAGACCAGAGGCCAGGACTGGCAAGCCCCGCCCACATGGCCACACCCACCTCAATCCCCACCCACACGACCCGCCCACTAGCGCTCCCCGCCTAACCCCGCCTAACCCCGCCTAAAGCAGGCTCAGCACCACATGGCCCCACCCACCATTTGGGCCCGCCCACACGGCCCCGCCCACAACAAGCCCCACCCACACGGCCCTCCCACTGGTGCTCCATGCCTAACCCCGCCTAAAGCAGGCTCAGCACCACATGGCCCCACCCACCATTTGGGCCCGCCCACTGCTTGGCCCCACCCAGGGCTGGAAAAGCCCCGCCCACATCAAGCCCCGCCCACTAGCGCCCCCTGCCTAACCCAGCCTAAAGCACGCCTAGCACCACGTGGCCCCACCCACCATTTGGCCCCGCCCACCGTTTGGCCACGCCCACCAGGCTCACCCTGGGCTTGGCCTCTATGTTCTCCCGCAGCAGCCACTCCTCGTTGAGCGTGTAGCGGGCCTTGCCCGTGATGGCGTCGATGGAGCCCTTGTTGATCTGCTGCTTGATGGCACACAGGAGCAGGAAGAATGGCTCCCCGACCGTCTCCTGGGTGGGCACAGGGCTGTCAGGGGTCAAGGCCCCGGGCCACCCTCCATGTCCCAGCCTCTACGTTTTGGCCTCACCCCATCCCATCTGGGGGCCCACTTGTCCCCAACACCTCCTTTGGGACCCCAGTGCCCAGGCTGACACCCCCTGCCCGGTGTCTCTATGGACCGGAAGTTCTTTTGCAGGGACCAACAAGCCCCCTGCACAGCTCCATGGACACTACTGAGGTTCAGAGAGGGCAAGCCATCTGCCCAGCATGGCCCAGCTAGGTCGTGCATCCACCCAGTCCTGAGCCCGTGGCTGGCCCTACCTGCCCGGCGGGGCCCTCCCAGGGTGAGGCGAGGTGGAAACAGGACCCAGAGGAGTTCACAAACGGCCCCCATCACAGCCTGAAGCCGTGCTATCTGCAGCCCCCCTGCTGTGAACCCCCATTTTATTGCAACTGCCCGGCCAAAAAGGGACTCGCTGCCACCCACAGTCTGCAGCTGATTTTCCAGCGACCCAGCTGTTCCATTTACGTGGACAGTGAAGTAGGAACGGTAAGTGTGTTTGAAAAAACGTTAAGTACATTTTAAGCAGATTTGGCAGCGTCCGAAGGCAGCGGGCCAGCTCTTAGTCCAGAGCCAATTCTCCGGATCTAGGGGTGGGAGCCACCGATGTCCCATTTTGTAGAGGAGAAAAGGCCTGTCGGAGGCCACATAAAGTGGCCAGGAGAGCTAGGTCCAGAGCCCCCGCAGCCCCCAGGGTCCAGGTCTGTCCCATCCCGTGCTTCCTGCTTCCCCTGAGAGGATTCACAGGACTCCAGAGGCCAGGGGCAGAGGATCTGCTTAACCAAAGGTAACCAAGGCCCAGAGAGGGCAGTGACCTACCCAGGGTCACACAGCTGGGTTCTGCCAAAGACCAGATGGAGACCCAACACAATTAAGGGCCTGGTTCTGGGCTCTGTCTAAGCCTTTGCCTTTCTCCCATGAACCCCAGCTGACCCTGTGGCCTCTTCCCTTGTAAAGGCAGCTGGATGGCAAGACAGGACCAGGGACTCCCGTTCTGCAGAAGAGTTCTAATAGGGTTCTTTTGCATTTGAATTTGCGATCCTCCTGCCTCAGCCTCCCGAGCTGCTAGGACCACAGGTGTGTGCTAGGAGGACAGGTGTGTGCCACCGCGCCTGGCTCCTGGGCCCCTTCTGAGCATCCCTTTCCATATCTGCACAAGGGCTAGGAGGGTCCCTGGGGACCCGGGGGGCGTGACTTCCGGCCTCCCCTGCGCAGGCGCGAGCGGCCTCACCCGCAGGCAGCTGTACATGCAGATGGACATCCAGTTGGTGAGCATCTTCTCCACCACGGACTCGGTGCGCCGCAGCATGAGCTTGGGGTTCTTGGCGGCCGAGGCGTCGATGAGGTCCACCAGCAGCTCCTTCATGATGCCTGTATAGTACTCCAATTTGCCGTGCAGAGCGATGGTCAGCAGCGAGGCCAGGCTGCACCTGCGGGGCCGCGGGGCATCAGCCAGGGATCGGCCCTGGGGTCCAGCCCAGTGGGTACCCATGCCCCGGGGACTGACCTGTCCCGCACGACAAAGTCCTTCTGCTGCTCCAGGGCGTGCACGAAGACGATGAGGAAGTGCTTGTTGTTGAGCAGGGACGAGAAGAGGCTGATGCCCTCCTCCATGTGCGGCCGGCAGCTCTCGGGGATCTGCGGAGGCAGCGGAGGCGGAGGCTGCCGTCTCCCAGTGCCAACGACGGGCGTCCCCGGGTTGCAGGAGGGGGACAGTGGGACCCGGGGAGGGGACGCCAGGTGGGGGCCTGGGGTACTCACGGTCCACTCTCCCAGCAGCGGGTGGGTCTCCTGCGGCGGGGAGCCACTCCCCTGGGGACTGAGGGTCTGCGAGGGCGACACGTAGCGCTCTTCGGAAAGGGAGGAGCACTGCGGAGGCAGATCCCAGGGTCCTCAGCGGCTGGACACCCCCTGATGACCAGGCCAGGCTCGCAGGGCAGAAAGGGGCGCCACCCTGGGCCTCTGCCGGGGGACACTGGCCCGGAAATCACAGCACCCAAAGGACCCCGGGGCCTTTTTTTTAATTTATGCACAGGGCTTTGCTAAGTTGTTGAGGCTGGCCTCCAACCTCTGATCCTCCTGCCTCAGCCTCCTGAGCTGCTGGGATGACAGGCATGGGCGAGGCTCTGGATAGTTAAGCAGAACCCAGAGGACAGGAGACAACAGGGAGACCAAGGGAATGCTGGCAGGGAATCCTGGGAGTCCAAGTCACCCTTAGTGACTTAGTGAGGGGAGGACACCAAGGAGGAGATGGGGGCTGGCAGCTGGTTCCCCTATGGACAGATCCCCTCCCTTGGCAGGACTGCCATGGACGGGAGTGCAGGTTTCGCACTGCTCAAGAGGCCCTGTACTGCATGCACGTGCCCTGGGTCAAGCTGCCCTGTCCAGGTTCAAGGGGGGGGGGGGCTCTGGCTGACCTTGGGGAAGAAGGTGCGGGTCACAAAGTGCTTATATTCCAGGAAGGGGATGCCCTGGCTGCGGTTCAGCTCTTTGGTCAGATCCGTCATGTCTGTCTGAAGCTCTGCGAAGCCTGGTGGACAGGCAGGGAGCTGTCAGGGGACTGTGCACCTGTCCCCCCCACCAGGGGACAGCCAGGGGACAGCCTTTGCCCGGTGCCACCCACTGACCTTTGCGGATCTCCTCGCGGATCTGCGATTCCATCTCCTCCATCTGCAGGAGCGTCTTCTGCCAGTAGCGCTCGGCGCGGCGGCTCTTGGTACAAAAGACAAACAGGGCTGCGGGCAGCAAAGCATTTATTGGCACCTGCTGTTTGCAGATCCCAGGCCTGTGGGGAGAGCTTCTCCCCAGGATCCTCAGGGGACAGTGCTCAGAAAAAGAACTGTGTGTGTTTAAAATCACGGTAGCTGTCGGGTGATAAAATGATGTGTTTTCTGTTTTCTTTTTGGATTTTGATATTTTCCATTCTTTGTTCAATGACCAAGAATTATGCTGAATTAAGAATATTTTTTAAGGTACTGGGGATTGAACCCAGAGGCTCTCTACCACGGAGCTGTACCCCCAGATCTTTTAATATTTTTTTTTTTATTTTGAGCCAGGGTCTTGCTAAGTTGCTGAGGCTGGCCTCCAACTTGCAATCCTCCTGCCTCAGCCTCCCAAAGGTTGGGATTGCAGGTGTGTGTCCCCACACCTGGTGACAGTGAACATGTTGACCATCTACAGAGGGTTTTACAGTCCCACCAGCAGCGTATGAGGGTTCCAATTTCTAGACTACATTATTTTACTTAAAATTTTTTTTTAAGTTGTAGATGGACAAATACCTTTATTTTGTTGGTTTATTTTTATGTGGTGCCGAAGATTGAACCCAGAGCCTCACACGTGCTAGGCCAGCACTCTACCCCTGAGCCACCACCCCAGCCCATGTTCAGACAGGGCGGGGCCTGGGGGGCAGGCCTGCCCTCCCTGTGTTCCAAGCCTGGGACTCCTTACCAACCACAGAGAGCAACAGCAGGACGCTGCAGATAACGATGGACACTATGATGGCGGTCTCGCTGCCCCCCAGCTGCAACGTGGCGATGGTCTGGTTGAAGTTCCCTACTTGGATCTGCACAGAGGGAGGGAAGGGGATTGTAGTTTTCCTGGAATTACGTTTTGGCTAATGCTGTGTGTTCTTGGGCAAGTCACCTAACCTCTCTGAGCCTCCGTGATAATACAAAGATAACCACCTCTACCTCCTGGGGAGACTGACAGCTAATGGAGATGACACTTGTCAGTACAGGAGGCCGTGACAATTATTAGAGCCTGGGGGGAGCAGGGAAAGATGGGCAGTTCACAGGGCCTGGCTCCGGTCCTTGATTATCTGGGACCAGGACAGCAGGTGACAAGACTTGACCAGGCAGGACACCAGGATTCTAAAAGCCCAGCCACCTCAGGGCCCAGCTGAAGCGAGTGACTGACACTGAGTAGGTCCCTAAGGTCTTGGACCTCCGTGTCCTCATCTGCCCAGGGAGGATCTGAAGCTCTGCCTTGCGTTGCTAGCCTAAGCTACTGAGCATGAAAACTGGTGGATGCTCAGGGAATGGTTGGGGCGGGGCCAGAGTCAGCTCCGCCTCTGCCACTCACCGTGATGGGCAGCTGCCCCTCGGCGGCGCCCAGGGACTCATTGACCGAACAGTGGATGACCCTCTCCGAGATGATCTGGATGTCGCAGGCCACCTGGCCTATCTTGACGCGGTACTCGTGGCTCTCGAGTCCCAGGCTGTCCTGCTCCTTCTGTGGGTACAGGAGGGACGCTGGCCAACGCTCTTGGCTGAGCCTGGCCGGCCCCCTCGGGCCACCCCGGGGGTCCCCAGGGGCTCACGTGGATGACCAGGGTGAGGGGCTCCCCGGGGTGGTGCTTGATCCACTTCTCGCGCTTGGCCGTGGAGAACTGCGGGTTGGGGAGGTAGTCCAGGCGGAACCTGCTGCCCCGCGGCACCTCCTCGGGGTCCCCCAGCTCCTCGGCCACCGCCACCTCGTCGGCGTAGGCTCGCCCATTGATGAAGAAGTCCACGGGCGCCGAGGCATTGCTCAGGGCCCCCGGGGACGGGCAGGTGATGAGGGTGGCATTGAGGACCTTGCAGAGCTGGCCCCGGGGTCAGGGTGAGGAATGCAGGATGGACAGACGGACACCGGACAAACAGGGGTTGGGGTGGAAGGGGACAGAAAGAGACAGAGATGCCGCAGGAAGAGGCCTGGTCAGCCAGGGCCACCAGCTGTACCCAGCCCACCCCCCATCGCAGCCCCTCCCGGGGGTCCCCTCACCGTGGGCTCCCGGCCAATGTGGTGCACGGACATGGACACGTTCTGGACCATGTGGAAACGCTCGCCAGCCACCGTGATGGTCCTGCCGCCGCTGTGGGGGACAGCCAGACCCCCTCAGCACACCTGTGGCCCCAAGGAAGGAGGCTGGGCTGGGCCAGGGGCTGGGGCTCACCTGACGGGGCTGCGGCGGGGGCTGATGGTCGTGATCACGGGGTTCGGCATGTACCAGAAGGTGAGGTTGCCGCGCACGCAGCCCCTGCGCTCCAGGCGCACGCACACGGGCACCGGGGCCGCCTGGACGCCCCCGGGCACCGTGCAGGTGATGCTGGTTTCCGTGCGCCTGAGGGGGACGGCCACATCAGCAGGGAGACCCGCCTGGGCTGCCAATGTCTCAGCCCTATGCACTTGGCCTGGGGCCCGCCTTGTCTTCGGCGCCCTTAGGTGGGTGTCCCACCTACCTCCTCCAGGAAGCCTCCCCAGATCTCACTCAGAACCCCAAAGCCCTGACTTTTCTCTGATCCTGTCTCCATGGGAGCTTCCTGTTTCCCTGAGGCCCTGGCCGGGCTTATCTTATGCATCCTCAGAAAAGTCTATCAATGAGACATGGTACACAGTAAGTGCATAATAAAGACAGAAGTTCCCCCAGCTCCACCACCAAAAGGCTCCAGATCACGCCCCCTACCACTGGTCACACTTCTGGGCCGGCAATCACCATTTTAATTGCTGCTGCCATTTATGGAGCACCTACTGTATGCTAGGTAGTGCACTCCCTGAACTTAAAGACCATTCTTATGCTGAGCACACCTGTCATCCCAGCAGCTCAGGAGGCTGAGGCAGGAGGATCACAAGTTGGAGGCCAGCCTCAGCAACTTAGCAAGGCCCTAAGCAACTCAGGGAGACCTTGACTCTAAATAAAATATAAAAAGGGCTGGGGAGGGGGCTCAGTGGTTAAGCGCCCCTGGGTTCAATCCCTGGTATTAAAAAAAAAAAAAAAAAAAAAAAAAAAGATGTTCTTACAAGAAGAGACTGAAGGTCAGAGAAGTGAAGGGGCCTACCTAAGGGGCCATGGCTAACAAACAACCAGCTGATGTTTGGGACAATGACATCGCCCCCACCCACCCGTCCCCCAACCCCATGGGTTTCTCTGGTGGGAGGGGCAGGGCTGCTCTCGGGCTTACACAAGCTCCGTGCAGGGGTCTGTGCCGTTCACCAGGACCTGGAGCTCAGAGCCCACGTGCAGGTCACTCCCATGGATGGTGATCCTGGTGCCCCCTGCCTTGGGGCCCATTCTAGGGTCCAGGTTGTGGACCAGAGGCAGCTGGAGGCGGAGGGCAGGAGTCAGGTTCTGTGCACCCGAGGGGGCGGAGCGCGGAGGGGGCGGAGCGCGGAGGGGGCGGAGCGCGGAGGGGGCGGAGCGCGGAGGGGGCGGAGCGCGGAGGGGGCGGAGCGCGGAGGGGGCGGAGCGCGGAGGGGGCGGAGCGCGGAGGGGGCGGAGCGCGGAGGGGGCGGAGCGCGGAGGGGGCGGAGCGCGGAGGGGGCGGAGCGCGGAGGGGGCGGAGCGCGGAGGGGGCGGAGCGCGGAGGGGGCGGAGCGCGGAGGGGGCGGAGCGTGGGCGTGGCCTTCTTACCACGTAGGAGAAGCGCTCCCGAGACCTGCCCTCCTTGGAAGCATTGACTGTCACCACATCTGAGAAGGCCCCTGGGGCTGGCCCCGTGGCACACACGATCCTGGAGGGGGACAGGCGCACTCAGAGGGTGTGACGGTGCCCCGTGTCCTCCCACTCTCAGCTGGACCTGGCCTTCTGTACTGTCCACATTGAAATAATGAACAGTCCTCTTGGCCTCTGGAGGGCCAGCTGGAGTGACCACTGTCGGGGGATCCCCCCCTACCCCAGGCGTTCCCACAGTTCTGCACGCCTGAGAGGACGAGGGGGGCCAGGAGGGCTGTGATCAGATCATCTGGTCACCTGATGGCTTATCTGCAAGGCCTCCCCAGGAGGAACTCTAGCTCATTCCTCGGTTCTAGAACATTCTCTAGAGGGACTCTCCCACCAGGAGCCCCTCCAATTTAACTGCAAACCCATCGTTCTCATCAGAGCGGGGCTTGTGTGCAGAGGGGCTGGCCCGGCCTGGGGAGCCCCGAGGGCTTCCTGGAGGAGGCGGCGTAGAGCAGGAACCCGAGGGAGAGAGGAGCGTCCCAAGCAGAGCCAGGCAGGAGGCACAGCGGGACCGCTGGACGCACAGTGGGACGAGGAGGGCAGGGGGCCGGGGACCGTGCCACTCACTCCTCCGACACCGTGTATCTGTCCCCCAGCGGCTCACAGGCCACGCTGCCGATCCACACGCCGTGGGCCACGTCACTGAGCCGCCGGCCCAGGTTCCTGCCGCGGATGGTCAGCAGGGTCCCGCCATCCAAGGGGCCACTCAGGGGCTCGATCTGCCAGGAGACCAGAGACAGGAGTGACAGGGACTTTGAGGCTGGGACACTCAGAAATGGCCCCTCCCACTGTCCTATGCAGGGCCACCCAGCACCATTCACTGCTTAGAGGATGCAGGGGCTCAGAGAGGGCTGGGACTGCGGGTCACCTGGCCTTGAGCATGACTGAGGCCACTCAGCTCGGGGATGCCACTTAGGGCAGCCTCCTGGGCACCCTGAGGAGCCCACATCGCAGCCAGACGCTGATTGGACCAGGGGCAGGACCTGGCCTCGGCTAAGCCAATCAGAATCCTTCCCTGAGATTTTTTCTGTCTTGCACCGGGTACAAGTTATGTGAGGGGCCTTGATCGTCACCGGACCCCCCAGCTTTCCCTGACCTTGCTATTGCTCACGGGTCACTTGCATGCACGTGCCTAGGGGTGTCCCCCCAGCTCCCCAGCCCGGAGATGCAGAGCCAGGCTGGGTGCAGGCCGGTTCTGGGGTGCAAGCGCCCCCTGGGTGTGCTTACCGCACGGATCTCAGGTGCGGGGCAGGAGCCGGGCAGGGGCTGCAGGGGTCCCCGCAGGCGGCAGCCGTCGCTCCACACGCACAGGTGACCCTGGTCCTCGCGGCCTAGGCACTGGGAACAGTCGGGGCTGCCCATGGCACAGTTATAGACCACAACTGCAGGGGACAGTGGGGTAGAACGGGTCACCCAGAGGCCGGGGCTGCGTCCCAGATCTGGACCCTGCGAGGGTCTTGGCACCCCTGAGCCTGGCTGAACTCATCGCTCCTTAGGGTGACCCCATCAGGTAGAGCCACTGGTTAACACCATTCACAGATAAGAGCTCAGAGAGGGCGAGTCACTTCCCCAAAGTCACACAGCCTGACCCTGGGGGAGCTGGGGTTCACAGCCAGGCCCACCAGTGGGCCTCCGGAGGCCAGGAAGGGCTGAGCCACATGGGCTCTGGGAGGCCAAGGCCTAAACTTCTATAATAATAATAATAATAATAATAATAATAATAATAATAATGGCACCATCAACATGGGGGGCAGCTACACCCCAAAACTATTCTCACGGCTTTGCACCCTCGCTGAGCCTTCTGAAGAGGGGGACTGTGGGGTTCAGGAAAGAGCCTCCATGGGTGTGGAGAGCCGGCAGGGAGCCCACCTGTTATGGGGGGCTCGGGGTTGTCCAGGAACTGCGAGGGCCGCCCCTTCAGTTGGAGGCTGAGGGCAAACTCCTGGGTCTTCAGGGTCGTGTGCAGCTGTGGGGGGAAGGGGAGAGGGCGGGTGGGCGGCTGCGTCTTTTCTGGGGGAGGGGGTGTCGTGGGGGCCGAGGGGGGCAGGGCTGTTGGGGAAGGGGGACGGGAACCCAGGGGAGGGCAGGGTGGGGAGGAAGGTCTCCCGGGTCCCCTGGGGGGGTCACGCCACTTACCGCCACTTGGTTGCAGCGTACCACTGAGGCGTTGAGCCAAGTGGCCTCGAAGGTGTCCTCTGGCCCCAAGCTGCAGTCCAGGGCTGCCCCCTGCGGGAGACGGGGACGGAGGGGGCTGAGGACAGCCAGCCAGCGTCCCTCCCCTCCAACCCCGTCACGACGCCCCGGACTGTCCCCTGAATGCTGGCCTTGGTCCCATCTCAGGTCTGGGTGTGGCTGCACCACCTCCCAGAGGCCCCTTCATGTCCGATGTCGGGGGGGGACCAGGAGCCCACGCACACCTAGGGTTCCTGCCCTGGGTCTCACTGAGTGGCTGAGGCTGGCTTTGAACTCTCGATCCTCCTGCCTCAGCCTCCCAAGCCTCTGGGGTGACAGCAGTCTTTGGACTTAGCTTCCCCCTCCTCTGCCCCACAAGGCCACGCCTCCACGTGGCTCTTCTCCTGACCCAGCCCTCTCTGTTCTTTGGTCTGGGTAGCCTGTCTCCCTTTGGGCCACCAAGCAAGTCTTCAAATGCCACCTCTGCTATGTCCCAAGCTGTGTGATCTCCTACAGGTTGTTCTACCTCTCTGAGCTTTATTTTTCCCTAGCTGTACATTGGGCGTGGACTTCCCTCCCATTGGTGGGGAAACGGGAGATGGTGACTCTTAGGGGTCTGCATGCTCTAGGTGCCTAATATGTGCCGGTTGTGATGGGTATGCAGGAAGTGCTCAATAAATACAGCAGCATCGATAACTAGCTAAGCGGTTTCTGTGTGCACTGGCCCAGCCCCTGGCCAGCCTCAGGCAGGTCTTCCTGTTTATGTCCCTGTCGCTGGCAGATGTGACACCCTGCAGAGGACAAGGTCAGTCGGTCCCTTTCTGGGGTCACAGTCCGGAAGCGGAGGTAGGGAAGTGGCTGCTGGCGGCCAAAGGCTCATTTTGACTCCTGCCCTGAGCCCAGGGTGACCTGGTGACAGCAGAGCCAGGTCCCTAGGGCTCCCCAGGGCCCAGGCCCCTCCCCAGGACTCTAGAAGCTGGCCCGGGGCACTCGGGAGGCCACCAGGGCTGCCCTTGCACCCTCCAGGCGCCCCCTGTCCCCAGCCTGGCGGGGGGGTGGGTGGTGCCAGCTCCAGCCCTGGCCACCAGGCCTCCTGACACAGCCCGATGCCTGGCACGTGGCCCCCACGTGTGACAGCTCCTCCCTGGAGGAGACAGATGGCGCGTCCCCGGGAGCCGGGAGGGGGAGGCTGGCGCGGGGCCAGACCTGTCATCGCTTCCCACCCAGGACGCTGGGGGGGACGGCCCACGGAGGGCTGCGTCCCCTCCCTGCCCCGATTCTGGGGGACAGCCTGGTCACCGGACAAGCAGGGGCCGAGTGACCCTGTCCTGGGCCTCAGTTCCCTCTGGACAGGGGGCGGGGTGGCACAGGGCTCGGTGGCCATGTTCCAGGGTGGGAGCCCCTGGGGGCGGGTGTGCCCAGGGTCACAGTTCAGCCTGGGGACAGGGCGGGGTCAGGCGGGGCGCATATGGGTCGCATCCACCACGGGCTGCAGCGCCAGGCGCCCGGGCTGGGTCCCTGCTCCTGCTGGGGCGCGGGAGCAGCTTGGGGACCTGGCCAGAGCGTCCTGCTGCAGCCGATGGCTGCCTGCTGTCCCCATCGCCTGGCCTCAGTGCCACCTCCTGTTCCCCTAGTCCTGTGCGACCAGGGACTTTCTCAAACAGAACCCACAAGGTCCTAGAGAGCAAACCCAGAGCCCCGCGGGTGCCAGGGAATGGCCCCCGGCCTCTACCCTGTCCCAGCCTCTACCCTATACCAGCCTCTACTTACGTGGAAGGAGGCCGCGTTAGCCAGGGGCACCAGGATATCCTGGGGGCCCCCTGTGGGGACAGGCGCCAGGGACAAGGGCAGGATCTGGGGGCAGTCCTGAGGGTCCTGTGGATGAAGCACGGGGAGAGGGTCACGTCGGGACATTTTGGAAAAGAGGTGCCTGGCTGCCTCCGGGCCTCCTGGAGTCCCGCTGGCCTGGAGGACCAGGGAGCCCTGAGGAAAGTCCCCCGAGGTCATGACATTTGAACGGCCGCCCCACGGAGGGCTCAGGGCCACCCGGAGGCGGGGTTCATGCGATCCTCTTTCCAGATGAAGAAATGGAGGCAGTTCCTGGGCCTCACTTTTCCCAGCTGCAAAATGGGGCTGTGCCGACTCTGGAGGGCGGTCGGCCACCCCGGCCCCTCAGCCAGGCCTTCAGCACGTGGTTTGGGGACAGCTGCGTGCAGGCCCCAGGGACAGGCTGTGCCCACTGTGCAGAAGGAACGGGCCTAGGTGTCGGGCAGGGACCAGGGACAGCGTGGTCCCTGCCTGAGCCCAGGAGGTGGGTCTCTCTGAGCTGGAAGTCTGGGGTCCAGCCTCCTCATACTCCAAGACCCTGACCTTCTGGGACCAGCAGTGACACGGCCAGACCCTGAGGAGGGAGGCCCCTCAGCTGACCCCAGGCCTCAGGTGGAGGGAGGGAGGATGGAGTCTGCTGTGTGTGCTCACACTAGCTGCTGTCCCTCTCTGGGCCTGGTTTCCATTCTCATGATGGGGCCTTTTGAGGCAAAGCCACAGGACAGAGCGGCCCCTGGGGAACGGTAGGCCCGGCTGCTGCCCCGCGCAGGCTCGTGTGCAAACCCCGTGGAATTTCAGAGAACGGAGGCCACATGTTTCCAATCCGCCTCGCAGCGGCTGCCAGGTCTGCTTCGCAGCTGGCCAGGGGCCCGGCGACTGTCCCGGCTCCACCCCCTCGTGGTGAGGTGGCCGACAGGGGGGTGCAGGGGGCCGGGCGGGAGGCCTCCCAAGAGGGCCCCCATGCTGAATGGTATGGGACCCCCCTGGGGCCCCCCTGCTCCCCAGTCCCTGTGTCCCCAAGAGTGGCCTGGCCTTTGGGGGACCCCCTCCCCAGCCTGCAGTCTTGGAGCCTGGCCCTGCTCCTGCACCCCAGGGACAGGGGAGCCCCGGGCCCACCCTCATTCCAGATGAATCCATGAGAAAAATAATCTTCCAGTTTCCTGGGGCTAGGCAGGAGGGGGGGATAAGGACACTGCCTTGTCACCAAGGAGAAAGAGCCTTCCTGAGCAGGGCGCCCCCTCCAGAGAGACGGGGAGGCCCCCGAGACTGTTGGAGCTCCTGGATCCAGCTGTGCCTGAAGGTGGCTCCCTCCCTCAGAGGAGCCAATGAACTCTGCGGGCCGGAAGCCAGCCGGCTTGGTGTCTTGCCTGCACGCAACCCAGAGAGCTGGCCCTCCTGTCCCTGCACAAGCCATCGGGTGTCCCTCTGCTGCAGCATGGGACAGGGCCGGGCCTTGGGAAGCCACGGCTGACTACCTCCAGGGCAGAGGAGGGGAGAGGGGCCCGGAGCCAGATGTGGGCCCAGATGTGGCCCAGCCTGCTCCAGTCACAGCTCCCAGGGGGCAGAGCTGGGGTGGCCCCAGGCCCCGCACCCCCAAAGCCAGCTCTCTCTGCCCTCATACGGGCTGCACCCCACTTCCTTCCCAGGGGGACCCCGGGGGTGTAGCAGGAGGTGAGGCTCCGGGGACCCCCTCTCTCCGGGAGGCGCCTCTCCCCCCCAGCTCCCCAGGGTCCAGGGGGAGAGCAGAGCCCGCTGCCCGCCGGCTGCCCGGAGGAGCCTGGCGCCTCTGTGGCTAATTGGCACTTAATTAGAGGCCAAATTGAGCCTCAATGAGAGCCTGGAGCAGGCCTGGGGTGGAGGCCGCCTCGCGTCCTGCCAGAGCACAGTGGTCCTGCAAGACAGGCCTCCCCGCACCCCAATCCCCACCCCCCAAGAAAGGCAGAGCTGGGGTCAGCGGGCTGTGGACCACCCACCCAGTGAGCTCCTATGCACCCGTCAAGGCCCCACCCAGAAGTCCCCTCTCGAGAGCAGGGTCCCCAGTCCCAGCCCAGCAGAGCGGCCATCAAACTCCCAAGGAACACAGCAGCCTTTTACTGAGCACCTACTATGTGCCCCCATACGGACGGGGTGCTCACTCCGGATCCTGGTTCCCGACCACCAGCCACTGGGTCCCCACTGCCCCTGGGGAAACCGAGGCAGGGCCTCCCCACTCGGTTCTGAGTCTGGCTGGGTGGTGTCCTCCCCCAGGGACAAAATGCCTTTAGCTGCTAGGGAGGCTAAAAACACGGAAGGTTAAGATGGACAGCCACCCAGTCCTGGGACCCGGGCAGGAGCGGGCATTCAGACTGCGGGTGGGCTTGGGTTTCCCAGAGGGCCGTGGGGCTGAACTATGGCCACGCTGTCACACCAAAAAGCCTCATGTCTAGGAGCCAGGCCGGGCGGCACACGCCTGTCATCCCAGCAACTTGGGAGGCTGAGGCAGGAGGCTGCTAAGGTCGAGGCCAGCCTCGGCAATTTAGCAAGACCCTGTTTAAAAATGAGAAGTCAAAATGGGTGTGGCTTCGCGGTTAAGCACCCCTGGGTGCAATCCATGGTAGAAAACAAAGGCACTTCACCTCTGAGAAGAACCAAGGGTGTGCGTCGTGGTGGTCCCTGGCCATAATCAAAAGCGAAAAAGAAAGAAACAGGAAGCCATGGGTGTGTCCAGCCGTAGGGGATTGGGGAAGCAATGGGTATGTCCAGCAAAAGGGGATTGGCCCCACGCAGCTGTTAAATTCAATGCCCAGGATGTGACGATGCGGAAATGTCCTCAACAAATTAACATTAAAAAAAAATAAAGGTAACGAAACAGGGGGGACCAGGGTGTCCCCCAAGCCTGGCTTACCGTGGGGTTTGGCGAGGCCTCGCAGTGGGACTGGTTGGAGACACAGGCGTGCTGCTGGGTGCACCAGAAGCAGGGCCACGGTGCCGACAGACAGCGGGTGCAGCTGGAAGGCAAGGGGCACCCCTCAGACTTGGGGCTCCCTACCCCTTCTCCTTGTCCCTGACCCCAGGAACTGGACCCAGAAAGCCAGTCCCAGTCCAGGGAAAGGACTTGGAGGGGTGGGGACACCGTGTGAGGAGGTGACTTTTGAATCATGGAGGGGAACCACGGTGAGTGTCTGGGGAGCTGTGAGTGCAAAGGCCCTGGGGTAGATGAGGCCGGAGCCCCGTTTCCCAGCCCTTTCCCTGGGACTCACGCTGCCTGGGGGTACACCTGGGCCATGCGGCTGCAGTCGTAGATGGTGAAGTTGGCCGACACGATGTCGCGCCCGTTGACCCTCAGCGCCATCTCCAGGGTCACGTGGTCTGCAGGGGACGTGGGGGAGGGGTCTCGGCTCACACCAGAGGCTGTGACTTCAGGATCCCTGTCACCTCCAGGTGAGAGCCCACCATTGTGCCCCCCCAAAGCCGCTGTGGGCCCCCCGGGGGCTCACCCTGGTGGGCGGGGAAGGGCGGGAACTGCCTCCTGGGCAGCAGGCTGCAGTAGGCGATCTGGTGGCCGTAGGCGGGGCCGGGGACCCGGGCCACGGTGCGGATGTCCCTTCCGTAGTCACAGGCCATCTGCATGCCACTGAGGCTGGGCAGGCTGCCCGAGATCTGCAGGATCATGCCCTGGGGAAGGGGCCGCCGTTGGTGGGGGGCCTCGGCTGCCCCCTGACCGCCCGGCTCCCTCCCAAGGGCCGAGCCTTGGGCCTGAGTCTGGTCCTGCCTGGGTGGCCCTGGAGGGAACTCGAGGTCAAGGGCCACCCGACCTGTGACCCTCTGGTCCTGTGTCCCCCTCTGAAACACGGTAGTCAGTCTGACCTCTGTGACCTCCGGCCTTCACACCCTCCCAGAGTCTCCCATCTCAACCTACCCCAGGGCCTTTGCTCTGATGGCTCCCCAGACACTACCTGGCTTCACCTCCGTTATGCAAAAGGCCCCTTTCTAACGAGCCGCCCTGTCCCCCAACCTGCTCTAAAATGTCAATCCTCTGCCTCCTGTTTCTTTTGGGCAAAGTATTCAACACCTCGTGGCCATTTTATCTTGCTCATCCTCTCTCCCCAGGAGAGCACGGTCGTTTCTCCTGGGCCAGAACTTGGTCCTGTTCATTGGTGTCCAGAATGGGGGTGGCACATAGTAGGTGCTCAATCATACATGAGTGCGTGAACCCAGGATGGGTGGGGAGAGAAGATGAGAAGAGAACTCTGACGTTCAATATGGGAGGAGGACCAAGGATCCCCAAATGCTGGGCAGCCCCAGGCTGGGCCATCAGAATCTCTCAACCCAGCCTGGGCATAAGCCATTGGAGGCTGGGACAGGAGGATCGCAAGGTTGAGGCCAGCCTCAGCAACTCAGTGAGGCCCTGTCTCAAAATTAAAAATAAAAAGGGCCGGGGATGTGGCTCAGAGGTGAAGCCCTCACAGAGGTCCCTGAGAACAGGTCTGGCAGGACCCTGAGCCTGGGCTGGAGTCCCCTCCCGGGCCCAGGTCCCCACCAAGATGCACACTGGCCTCTCTCTGGGAAGGAGAAATGTCCCCGTCGGGTGGGGACCTGGCGGAGGGAGAGGCAGGCAGGTGGGCCTCCCTCCTCGTCCTCCCCGGCTCCCCCTGGGGCTCCAGAACCTGCCCCCGTCCTTCAAGCCCCGGGTCCCCTGCACTCGGTGACCTTGAGCGAGTCATTTGACCTCTGCTGGCCCCAGTGCTGGGGACATCCGGGCTCCTGTCACTTCCCCGTGATGTGCCTCCAAGTCCCTGGGACATCCTGGGCAGGGCCTCCCCGTCTCCGGCCTTGGCTATGGGGCCCAGGGACGCTCCCCAGCTGTGGGTGTCCCCTGGCTGGAGGGTGACATGGGGACTCACGGGGTACTCGCGGCGCACGTCGATCTCGGCGGGCAGGACGGTCATGGCCGGGCAGCGGCCGGGCCCCTCGCTGGCGCTGGTCCAGAAGTGCGGCTGGGTGGCGTTGGCACAGTCCTGCTGCAGCGTGCACCTGCGGTGGCACGGCAGGGTCAGGTCCCCAATGCCACCAGGGGAGGTGGCCGCCCCCGGGGGTGCCCTCCCGGCCCGCTCACCTGGTCTCCAGGGCGCACCAGCCGCAGTAGGCGTCGGCCGCACCCAGGCAGGCTGCGCAGGTGACATGGACGTCGCAGGCCGCCACCTTGACTCGGGCCATCTGGAGGCAGAGGCCAGCTCAGGGAGGCTGCCGGCCTCTCCCTGTGGGGAGGCTGGGCGAACTGAGGCCGGGGTGGGGGGACCCAGGGAGGCCAGGCCGCCCTGCAGAGGTGACGTCCCATGGCCCGGGGCCCGTCAGGTGGGACTTACCTGGTGGGACGTCATCAGATACAGGTACCCGGGGTCAGCGGGGTCAAACTGCATGACGGGGTGCACGGGCTCCCCGTAAGCCACCGTCACCACCCTCCTGCTCACCACCTGCATGCTCTCGTTCAGGTTGACCTGCGGGGACGTGGCTGTCAGGTGAGGAACCCAGCCAGGCTTCCCCTCCCCCCACCTAAGGTTTCTAGAACATTCTCTGGGAGGATGTTGGGGACTCGGCCAAGAACAAGGTACTTTGGAAGGTACCGATGTCCTGTCATGGAGGGTGGGGGACAGGATCCAAGGCTCTAGGACTCTCTGTGTGTCCCCCTGGGAGGCTGAGGCAGGAGGATCCCAAGTTGGAGTCCAGCCTCCGCCATTCAGTGAGCCCTAAGCAATCTAGCAGGATCCTGTCTCAAAATAAAAAGTCAAAAGGGCTGAGGGTGGGGTTCCGAGGTTCAGCGCCCCTGGTGCCCCCCAAACATGAATTACTTGTAGTTTATAAAGCGTGAGGTACCCGAGAGAACAAGGAGGTTGAGGCTGGATCCGTGGAGGCCGGGTGTACACAATGGGCCTCCCCAGCCCAGCCCTTGGGGGAAGCCTCCCGCCTCCCCCATTCCACCGGGTCCCTACCTTGAGGAGCCGGCCATTGACCGTGCCCAGGAAGACCACGGTGTAATTGTTGGCGCTGGCCACGGCCACGGACGTGAGCCCCGGAGCCCGGAACACGGGCGAGGACTTGAGGGGCTGCAGGATGGACAGGGGGTGCTGCAGGTGGGCGGCGCCACAGTCCAGCTGTTCTGGCTGGAGCTGGAAGAGAGACGGCAGCTCAGACCTCAGCTCGGGACCCAGCTCAGTGTCTGGCTCCTGATGGACGCTCCTAGCTCCAGGCCTGGCCTTGACCTTGACCTTGACCTTGAGCTGATCCAGGGACTGACGTTTCAGGTACACAAGACGCAGGGGGCCCCCCATGCAGGGGAGGCCAGGAGGGTTGGCAAGGGAAGAAGGTCCTCCTGACTTTCAAGAGGCTGCAGAGGGTCCAGCTACTGGGGAGGCTGAGGCAGGAGGATCTCAAGTTGGAGGCCAGCCTCAGCAGCTTCGTGAGACCCTGTCTCAAATTAAGAAGGGCCAGGAGTGTGGCTCAGTGGTTAAGAGCCCTCTGGGTTCAAATAATACATGTGTCACCATGACAAGATAATGGCAGGCCACCTTTGCTGGGAACTGTGTCAGGGCCCCGTTAAATTGCTGAGGCTGGCTTCGAACCCGTGATCCTCCTGCCTCAGCCTCCGGAGCCAATGGGATTAACGACCTGCACCACTGCGCAGGGCTAAAAGAGATTTTTGGAACTTTTCTTGTGTGATTTTTTTACTGGCCTAAGTCACGAATGGTATGCACAGATGTTTTTCTTTTTTTGCACAAAACCTCAGCTAATTTTCCAAAAGAAAACAATCAGTAGTGACTCCTTGTGTCCTGCGGCAAACCCACAGTGTTCATGCCTGGGGCTGCTCCCAGGGTGTCCCTGGGAGCCCAGAGATAGGGTGGGGCCGGGGTGACCTGGGACAAAACCCAGGACTAATGATCCTCCAGAGGGCGGCTGTGGGCGACCTGCATAAGTCACTTGGCTTTTCTGAGCCTCCGTTTATTCGGCTATAAAATGGGCTCATCGACTAGGACCCCACCTGGGCGTGGATGGAGCAAGATCCGTCCTTGTAAACTGCTCCCATGGTAACCTCCTGGAAACCGTTAGATGACCCTGTTGCGTTTCAGATGTGATTGTTGCTGATATTATTCTTATTAAATATAATTGGGGACTGGGGGGTGTGGCTCAGTGATAGAGGGCTTGCCCACCCAGCATGAGGCCCCGACTTCCGTCCCCAGATACACTTTAGCAAAAACAAGGCCAGGCACGGTGGTGAGTATCTGTCATCCCAGCAACTTGGGAGGCTGAGGCAGGAGGATCACAAAGTGGGAGGCCAGCCTCAGCCACTTAGTGAGGCCCTGAGCAACTCCGTGAGACCCTGTCTCTAAATAAAAATAAATAAAAAGGGCAGGGGGGTGTGTGGCTCAGTGGTCAGGATCCCCAGGGTCCAATGCCCCGTTGTCCCCCCCACCAACAGGAACACCACGTCATCCCCCATCTCTGCCCCTTGCACCTCAGAACCCGGGCCCTGCCTCCTCGGGGTCTTTGTCCTGGCTGCTCCCTGAGAGCCATGCTCCAGCCTGTCCCTCCCATTTGTGGGGGGGACTCATTCCATGTCCCCCAGAGCACGTCTGAAGCTGCAAACCTGCGTGGGGCCCTGGGTGGACTGTGTCCTGGGATACAGTGCCATTCACCAACCCAGGAAGAGATCCACGGTGACTTAGAATGGATCAACGACCCCAAAATAGTCTGATAAAAGTGACAGGAGCGCGGTGGCGCTCACTCACAAAAACCCCATTGTGCGGTGGATCTTAGCAACCTGACGGCTCATGACACCTTTTTCCTTTCCTTATTCAGAAACTTCACCATTTCCACTTCAAAGGAGCCTGTCCCAGCCTCTCGGGTGTCTGCACCTCCCTGACTCTTATTAACTAAAAATATTATTAACTGAGATAACAGTCACGGGAACAGCAGCCCCAAGACACTGTGACATTCATTGCATCTGATCACCGAGCCTGGCACTGAGTGCCTACCGGGAGGGTAGCATATACAGCATGGACACTCTGAGTGCCTACCGGGAGGGTAGTGTATATAGCATGGACACGCTGTGTGCCTTGCAGGAGGGTAGTGTATACAGCATGGACATGTTGTGTGCCTACTGGGAGGGTAGTGCATACAGTGTGGACACTCTGAGTGCCTTCCGGGAGGGTAGTGCATACAGCATGGACACGCTGGACAAAGCAGTGATTCACACATCCCAGGCCCAAGGTTTCATCCTGGTCCTCGGAAAGGCCGGTGATTTGAAATTGATGAACTGTTCATTTCTGGAATTTTCCATTTTCTAGTTTTAGGGGATCTCGGGAGACTCTGGGTAACTGAAAGGGTTGAAAATAAAAACCACGGACAAGGCTCTTTCTCAACCTCTCCCTTCAGCCTCCACCCCAGGGCCTGACTTCATCCTGTGTGTGTCCAAGTGGGGGACAAGGCCTGGAAAGTGGGTGCTCACCCTCTCCCCAGGCTGAGACCCACTCCCCAACCCTCTTATCCTGCAGGGAAGAGGTGAAGGGGGCCCAGCCAGGCCCTGCTCCCAGCTCGGGGTGACCTGGGGGCCACAGCAGGGGAGGGGGAGGGGCAGGCGCAGGCTGGGAAGCGGCTCTTGACGTTCACAAGCCATTAATTCTGCACCGAAGGAATTTTCTAAAAAGCCTTTTCCCCCAACTTTTTTTTTTCTTTATCCTAAAAATAAAATCTTAAAAAAAAAAAAAAATTTTTTTCTTTCTCTTTTCTTTTTTTTTTTTTAAAGGAGAAGTCAGCCTTCAGGAGGCTCCTAGTGATCTGTGCTGGGACAGGAAGCAGGTGGCCTCTCTACCCTGGGAGATCTGCAGGCTGCAAAGGGATCAGAAGAGGAAATTGGGATAAGGGACCCCCCCAGCCACCCACCCCACCCCCAGGCAGGCAGGAAAGGCTTCCAGGAAGGGACCCAGCGGCCTCCCTGAGTCTGGCCTCCTCCAGCAGCCTCCCTGAGTCTGGCCTCCTCCAGCGGCCTCCCTGAGTCTGGCCTCCACTGAACGTGGTCCCTGGGGAAACTGAGCCCACAGGCCCCCAAGTCCCCCTGCTGAGCCCATCACGCTGCCTGAGATTCCTGCCCTAGCATGGCCCTGCCTTCACGTCCCCCTCCCTGCGAGCAGGAACTAGCCTGGACTGTCCCTGCAGCCCCCAAAGTTCTAGAAAGATCCAATCTGAAAGGCCCAGCCTTCCTCTGCAGCCCACAAGCCCAGCTGGGCACTGTCCCGGGGATCAGGCCCCCGCCCTCCAGCCTGGCACCCGGGGGACCTTCGTGATTCCTCTCTGGCCAAGGACTCAGTCTCAGTGTCAGTTCCTCCCTCGGCCCTGCCCTGGACTCCAACCTCACCAATCTCCACAGTTCCTCAAACTTTGCCAAGCTGTTCCCTCGAGCAGCCAGTGTCCTTCCCAAACGTCCAAGCCATCCAGGGTAGACACTGTGCTGCCTGGGGTGCCTACTTATCAAGGGAGGGGGGAAAAAAAAGACCCTAATTTTGACTAAAGTGTGAATGACTACATCCAGCCGTTTGCTTTCAGAGGCAGAGGGATGGAGAGCCACGCCGCTAGGTGCAAGAGGATCCAAGGGAAAAAAAAAAAAAACATGCCTACTGTGTGCCAAGCAACATCAGGAGGGGCCCGTGTGGAGCCCCAGCAAGCTTGTCTGGGTTCCACTAAGAACCTTAGTTTCTTCTTCTCTAAAATGGGGTCAAGGCCGTGGCCACGGGCCTCAGCTCTTTCCTGCGAGCAGGATGGGCCTCCCTCTCGAGCAGGCGGCCTCCTGGGGCCTCCGCTCAGCTCTGCCCTCTCTCCCATTAAAACGCTGACATTATCGATTTCCTGAGCGGCTGCAATCGTGTGGATTTTCTCTCCCCAGGAAGAGGCTCCCGGGCCTCACATCCTGCCCACAGACCCCAGCAAGCCTCAGCCCCCCACTCCCGGGCACTCAGAGAGGATGAGGCCGGGCGGTGGGCACTGTGGCAGCTGTGGGCCCTGTGCCCAGAGGTCCCTTCCCCTTGCTGGGGCGTTAGGGGGTCGGTTGGGGGGTGCCAGGCCCCAAGGGGGGCTTGGTGCTCTGTACCCCCAATGCCTCCCGAAGCTGGGCCCTTTGATCCCCCCTCCACAGTGGCCCCCAAGGAGATTTTTCTTCTTTCCTTTGCTTTCTGCAGAACTGCGGTTCGAACCCAGGGCCTTGTCTGTCACTAGGGCCACCATCCACCACCAAGCCCCAGCCCCAGCCCCAAAAGAGGGACCATTTTATTTTATTTTATTTTATTTGTTCAAGGGATGGAAGCCGGGGGACGCTCTAGCACGGAGCTACACTCCCAGCCCCTTTTTTTTAATCTTCTATTTTGAGACAGGGTCTCACTTTGTGGTTGAGGCCGGCCTCCAACTTGCCATCCTCCTGCCTCAGCCTCCCCCGGTAGCCGGGATTCTAGGCCTGCGCCACCGCCCCTGGCCCAAAAGGAGCTATGAAAACTGCAGATCAGTAAAAGTGACATGAGGTCCCTGGAAAAGAGGGAGGATGTTTGTGGAATAAGCTTGGAGTGTGGCTGAGGCTGTTGTTCGGATGCTGGTTTCTGAGTTTGCACAAATGTTTCATGGGAAAGTGGGGTGTTAGCCACAGAGGACTCTGGGGGAAGGGTACACAGGGACTCTCTGGACGGTCGTTGGAACTTTCCTGTAAATCTAAGGTTATTTCATAAGAAAAAAAAAAAAAAAAACCCGGGCGTGGTGGCGCACGCCTGTCATCCCAGCGGCTTGGGAGGCCGAGGCAGGAGGATCATGAGTACGAGGCCAGCCTCGGCAGCTTTGCGAGACCTTGTCTCAAAATAAAAAACATAAAAAGGGCTGGGGGTGTGGCTCTGTGGTCGAGTGCCCCTGAGTTCAGTCCCTGTCAGAGCAGCTGCCACACTGGACGCTGGACAGGATCCTGCCCACGGTGGCCTTTCGCCCTGAGCCCTGGAGGCTCTCAATAAATGTTCCCAATTAGCTGCGAGGCCCGGTCTCCAGTGTCCCCTCCCCTGGTCCCCGAGGAGGTAGGCCCTCCCAGCAGCCCAGGGCAGGCAGGCGGGTGGGGGACAGCTGAGGATCCATCTTGGAGGCCCTTAAAAGGATCCACCAACACTTGGCCCTTCAACAGCAACGTAGCGCTCATTTGCACAGAGACGTGCAGTGACTTGTTCAGAGACACACAGCCTCGTCCAAACCTCCCATGCAGACAGGCTGGCTCCAGAGCCCTGGTCCTCAACTGACCACCCGCCCCACACTCAGCTCCTGAAGAGCTAGAAAGGCCCTGGATTGGAAGATACAGAAATGGAGGCCCATCAGGAGGCAGCAGCTTCTGGAGACCTCCACAGAGGCTGGGCAGAGGCCAGGGAGAGGCCCCGGGTGCCAAGGTTATCAGCCGTCCCTGCCAGCGGCTCGGCCTCCTCTTCAAGGCCGCCCTGTCCCCCCCACCTCCCCGCCACCCCATTATTTACCGATCAGAGCAGAAAGCGCTGTGATCACGGTCCCCTGGGGCCTCCAGGGCCTGGTAATGGAGTCCGCGGCCGCCAGCCTCCGCCAGCCTCCGCCAGTGTGTGATTTATGGTGTTTCAGGGTAAAGGACAGTGGACGGGGCGGGACGGCCACACGGAGCATGGCTCAGGGCGGGGGACCAGTGCCCCAGACCCAGGCAGAGGCTGAGCTTGGTTCCATTGAGGCCCAAACCCGGGTCTCAAAGAGATGAAAATGGAGGCCACACACCCCGGGGTCACCGGGCTCCAGTTCCACGAGGCTGGCACCCCGAGCCTGTCCCCACTGTGTCCCCCTGTCCCCACGAGCCTCCCCAGGCCCCTGCGGACCGCAGGACAAGGTCTGGGTCCTGGCTCCCCGGCTCCCTCCAAGGTCCCCTCCTCCAGGAAGCCCTCCTGGTGGCCCTGGGTGAAGCTGGTCCCCTGGCCGTCCTGGGGACCCCTGGAGAGCAGGGTCAAAGTGTGATCGGTCCCTTTTTGGGGACTGTCATGGTCCGCACTCAGAAGAATCCCCGCTAGGAGGCTGGACGGGCCTCCCGGGGTGGGCCTGTCCCCAGCCCCAGAACTGCTGCCTGCAGGTCTCAGGAGCAGCCCCGGCTCCTCCCCAGGTCCCCCCTCGGGGCCACACCCCTTCTGGAGGTGACAGCTACAGGCTCTACACACAGACATCCCTCTGCCGCCCCCTTTTGCTCGCTGTGTGACCCCAGACAAGTCACTGAACCTCTCTGGGCCTCTTCACTTCCCCTTCTCTAGACTGGAGCTCACTCTGTCGCCTCGTTCGGTTTCTGGGGTTGTCAAGTCTGTGCAGAGGGCGCTCCCGGTCCACCCCACAGTCTAACTCGGATCCTCCTGGAAACCAGCACTCACCAGGCCCCGCAAAGCAGACTTGGCCGAGGGTCATGGTGCAGGGGGCTGGCGGCCACAGTCTGTGCTGAATGTCCCCGGGCCACCCCCATTCTTCCCTGTGCCAAGCCCATTTTACAGGTGGACAAACAGAGGCCCAGAGAGGGTAAGCCACCCGCTCCAAGCCCCAGTCGGGAGCTGCGGAGGTGGATTGGACCCCGGGGGAAGGGCCTTGGCCTCTGCAGATGTCTCCAATTGGCCTCACCTACTCAGTCTACCTGAGGCCCACCTGGAGGCCCGATCACAGAGGGTCACCTGGTCTCCACGGCCCCGCCCACGGCTCCCAGCTACCTACCCAGCAACCCCTGTGGGCGGGCAGCGGGGCCTGGAGGGTCCATAAGCCAGTGTACGATCCACTAAGCAGCTGTGTGACTCCGGGCAAATTCCTTCCCTCTCTGGGCCTCAGCTTCCTCGCCTGAAAACTGGGGACAGCAGCACAGTCTGCTGGCGGGGACCGTGAGTGTTGGCACAGCGTGTCTCCGAGAGCCTGGGACCAGAGCTGTAGCATCCCCACCCTTTTTATTTTATTTTGAGAGTGGTTTTGCTAACGTGTGGAGGCTGGCCTCCCATTTGCGATCCTCCTGCCTCAGCCTCCTGAGCTGCTGGGATGACAGGCATGTGGCCACCTCACCTGGAGAGTTAAGGGACATGACCACTCCCGATCCGTCTCTTCAGGCGACAAGGTCATCTCCCCAACGCTTCTCCTCAATCCCACCAAGGGTCTCTGCTTGCTTGCTCTTGACCATGGGGAGCTCACTCCCAGCCCCCAGTGTGGCTCCAAAATAAAGCCCATTTGGAACAGTCCTCTCCCCGGCCACCCCCACCTGGCATTTTTGGACCCTAAATTGGTGCAAAAAATACCTTTCCTGATGCCACGCACATGCCCACCCACCACATGCCAGTCTGGAGTCAGTCTGGAGACGGAAGCCACCTTGGAAATGGAGCTGCCCACGGGCTCTGGCTTTTGGATTTAAATAGACAAATAGGATGGTCACTCGGGTGACCAGCCCCAGCCAGGAAAGCCAGGCCACACGGGCCTGGGAGGAACGGGATTGTGGGCCCCGGAAGCCCCAGAGCCAAGCCTGCCACCTGTCCTACAGGGACACCGGCCTCTGTCCTGTGGCTGAGCCACGCCGGGCCACCTGTCCCCCCCGCCATTCTCTGAACCCACCTCTGGGACCACACCCCAGCACCCGAATCTGTCTGGAACCCCTGTTCCTTGGTGCCACCTCAGGCTGGGCTGGCCCACTGTGTCCCCAGCTGCAGCCCAGGGTCTACCCGGGGTCTGGCACATAGTAAGTGCTCAAGAAATACTTACAGGAGGATCAAAGGATGTCTTGCCTGGAAGGCAGTACCCCCAGTCCACCTTGGCCCTCCTTGCAGCCACCCCGCCTTCTCACCAGCCACCTGGGGACTTTCTAGAATATTAAAGATCATTCGAGCATGCAATGGTGCACGCCTGTCACCCTAGCAGCTCGGGAGGCTGAGGCAGGAGGATTGCAACTTAGAGGCCAGCTGCAAACTCGGGTGCCAGGCACTCAAATCTCGACACGTATTACCTCATTTAATTCCCCACAGCAATCCTCGATTCTAAGGAGGAAGAAACCCAGAGGGCCATATCCCTCCTCTGCCTAAAACACTCCATGGCTCCCTACGGCCTGGATCAATCCCAGCCTCTCAATCTGGCCTCCGGCCTCCTAGCAGCACGGCACACAGCCCCCTGCACCTCCCTGCAATGTCAGTGAGGGCCGAAACCCAGTCCCCCAGGGGTCCCCGTGAGCACACAGGGACAGCATACAGCAGGGGCTTAATGAATGCTTTATGGCCGTAATCGTTTGGGGGGGCTGCAGAACAAACCATGGGAGGTCAATGTGTGCTGACCAGGAGCGAGTCCAGCCTCTGCTCATCACACCCCGTGAGGTGACAGCAGCAGCAATGGCAGCAGCAGGTGCCTGCAGAGGCCAGGCCACCCACTGAGGCTGGCCTCCAACTTGCGATCCTCCTGCCTCGGCCTCCCCAGCTGCTGGGATGACCGGTGGCCTCAGACAACCCCTGGTGAGAAAGTTTGTCTTTCTAAGGGTTGTTTTTTATCGAAGCTGAAATTCAGGAAGATGACGAGGCTTGCCCAAGGTCACCCAGCTGGGAAAGGACAGAGTGGAATTTGAGTCAGGAGCAAAGTTTAAATTCTTCACCTGTCACTGGGGGCGCCCTGGAAAACGTGTCATGGGCCACCTCTACCTGCCCTTGCTGGAGACCCAAGTCTGGGGTCTCGGGCACTTTTAGGGGATATGTCAAGGGCCACTGGCCTGTGGCCAGAGCCAGGCCTGGAGACACAGAGGGGGTGGCCCTGGAGGCCTTGGAGGAGGGAGGGGACCTTGGTCAGCTGCCCCTGGGGCCCTGTCCCCTGGAGAGGCCCTGCCCCCTAGGGAGTAGGAAGTCGGGCCTCTCTCAGTGGAATGAGTCACTGCACCAGTCCAGGGAGGGGACAGGGGACCGTGAGAACCAGGACACTTCTTGCCCGTGGGGGAGGGGCGTCTGCCCAGGCCGGAGGGACCCACCAGGGGCCCCACACAGGGCTGGACCCTGCCCACGGAGGCCTGGGGGGTGTCCCCAGCTCAGCCCGGCCCCCAGGGCCTCCTGCCTCCTACATATGACCCAGAGATGGCCGCCTGGGGGCGGAGAGTGGGGGCCTTCTGGGTCCCCGTCCTGCACGGCCAGCCCTGACCCCGGCCAGGCCAGGGAGCAGCCCCAGGGACGATGTCCCCACTCACCCCCTTAGCTTCAGGGGGGCCCAGCAGGGAGGTGGCAGCCCCTGGGAGCCCAGAGGCAGAGAAGGAATCTGTTTACTCAGAGCCGCGCAGGGAAGAATTAATCTTGGGACGTCCTTGTCACACAGCCCTGGGGACCACAGAGAAGGGAAGGGGCAGGGCCCCAATGTGGGGAGGGGACTCCCGAATTGCCAGGAGGAGGAACTTCAGGGCTGGGGCACTTCAGGGTGTCTTTTAAAACGGGGATCCCCAGACTCGCCCCCCTAGACCCCTCTGTCATCCCCACAATGTCAACACACACGCGAGGTCCCTAACCTGGCCTCCTTGCCACCGCCCGGCCCAGCCTCAGAGATTTGGATCCGGTCCCTCGGTCCTCATTCAGAGCCCTAAGACCTTCAAATCCCTGTCCACCGGCTCCATTGTCCCGTCCCCTGAATCTGCCCACCCTCGGGGCATCGAAACCTGCACGCTAAGAGATCACAGATCCTGTGTTCAAATCCCACCTCTGCCAGTTCCCAGCTGTGTGTTCTTGAGCAAGTTACTGAACCTCCCTGTGCCTGGATTTTTTTTCATCTGTAAAATGGGAATGAGACTAGAGGATTGTTGTGAAAACAAAGAGAGCATGACACGTGATGGGCTTAGGAGCTCCTCCCAGAGTGGCACTGTTACCCTGGTCTGCCATGCCTGGTCCACGCTAGGTGTTCATTAAACATTTCTTGAATGAGTGAATTAAAAAGTAGTCTCAGGAGCAGACCTGTTAGCCAAACACGCAGCTTCCCCAGAGAACCGATTGGTTCCCCCAAATACCGGTGTCCTCTGCCACACACGTCCCACAGCCCGTCTTGCCCTGAGTCCTGCGGGCCCCTTGTGGGTGGCACACATCTGGTGCCCACGTCTGCCAAGGCTCAATGGTAAAGGCTCTCAGGGGCATCTTAGCGCGCACCTCTGCTCAGGCGTGCACCGGGGACCCTGCCCTCCAACCCGGCACCACGGGGCTGTGCGGGCACCTTTGGCTCTTTGCAGCGAGCGCGCGCCTGCGTATCCATGGCAACCTGGGCCCCTCCCAGTGCAGGTACAGGGAGGTCCCACACCTGTGACCCAGCACTCAATGCAGTCCCTGCGGACTGCTCATCAGGGGTCTTTAAGGTCGTCCACAGTCGCCCCTCGGTGCACACCTGGATCTCCCCGTGCAGCCCGGGCTCCTGGCCCATTCGCCTGCGGCCCAGAGTGCACACCTGGATCCCCGCACACGCACATCTGGGCCTCGGCCAGGTCCCATCTGCAACCCGCTTCGCGCCCCGGTTCGCAGGCTCTCCCTGCAGAGAGGCTCCCCGGCCGGCTCCCCGCGCCCCCCGGCGCCCGGGCGTACCTGGATGTTGCGTTTGCGCTCGCAGGCGGGCCCGGTGCCCTGCACCACGCTGTCCAGCACGGCCACCACGTCGGGCGCGGGCTCCACGAAGCACGCGGTGCGAGCGGCGCGGATGGCGGCTTGCACGTCGGCGAAGCGGAAGGCGCAGAGCGCCGCCGGAGCCGCTCGGGCCGCGGGGGTCCCCTGGGGCCGCTCAAAGACCGCAAAGAGCCAGTCGCGCGCGGGGAACACGGACACCAGGCGGCTGTAGAGGTCGCCGCGACCCGCGCCGCCCGCGCACTGCAAGCCCAACTGGATGTAGGACTCGGTGAGCTTCTTGGCGTCGCCCCCGGCGCCGCGGGGCAGGCAGATGCGCGCCAGCAGGCTCCGCGCCTGGCTCTCCTTGTCGCCCGCGCGCGCCTCGCTGTTGAGCGCCAGGTACGCGTAGGACGGCGCGGCCGGCGGCGGCTCGGCCGGGTGCAGGAAGGCGCGCACGAAGCCCAGCTTGTGCTGCTCCTTGGCGCCCTGCTTGATCTTGAGGATGTTGTCGTCGGACGGGTTGAGGTCGAAGGTGAAGAGCTTGGCCAGGTCGCCGCGCGCGTCCAGGGAGCGGATGGCGATCTCGGGCGTGTTCTCGAAGCGGTGGTCCTCCAGGCTGCGGTTGCGCGGGAAGTAGGCGCTGCCGTAGCCCGTGTACGTGGCGCCCACCAGCAGGCGGCTGCCCCCCGCGCCCGCGGCCGGCGGCAGCACGAGCCCCACGGTGGACGCGTTGGGGTGGTTGGCCGCCACGTTGAGCATGCTGGGGAACACGGTGACCGGCTCGGCGGGCGGCGCGGCGGGCGGGAAGGGCACGGCCACCGCCGAGATGTTGCCCCGGCGCCGCAGCTGGCAGAAGCCCTGGTAGATGGAGCCGCACACGACCACCAGGCCCTGGCCCGGGTCCAGCTGCAGGATCTTGTTGTAGTTGTCGGTCAGGCGCCTCGGGTGCTCGCACGAGGCCTGCGGCAGCTGCGGGGCGTGACACAGCGGGCTGTCGGCCACCGGGCCCACGGCCGCCTCGGCCTCCAGGCTCAGGTTGGCCCCCGACAGCTGGTACAGGCGGTTCACGGCCGCCAGGTACACGGTGCCCGCCGCGCCGTCCAGGGCGAAGTTGTTGGTGGGCGTGGGCGACAGGAACCGCCGCTGGATCTCCAGGGCGCCGACCCGCGCCGCCCCCAGGAGCAGCAGCAGCAGCGGCAGCGGCAGCGGCGGCGGCCGGGACCGCGGGCACCTCTGGGGGACGGGACGCGGCGGGGCGCCGAGTGGCGGGCGCGGCGGCAGGGGGCTGGCCGCAGCGGCCCGGGCGCTAAGGGGTGCGCCGCCCGCGGCGCGACGAGCCATCCAGGCGTGCGCGGGCTGCGCGGCGCGGCGAGTGCATGGGGCGCGGCGCGGCCGGGAGCCGGGAGCCCGGAGGCGGCAGGAGGCGGGGGGCGGGCCCGGGCCGCGAGGCGCTTCCTGCCCGCGCCAGCCGCCCCCGGCCCCGGCGCCCCGGCCCGGCTCAGCAGCGCGGCACAGCCCGGGGGCGGGCCCGCGCCGGCCACGCCCACGCCCCGCCCCGCGCTCGCCACGCCCACGCCCCGCCCCGCGCTCGCCACGCCCACGCCCCGCCCCAGCGCACGCCCCGCCCCGCGCTCGCCACGCCCCCCGTCGGCGCGGCCGCCCCGCCCCGCCCTGCCCCCGGCTGTCGGAGGGTCGCGCCGCCCGCCACCTCTGGGACCTCGGCGACGCGCCTCGCCCGGGTTGCCGGCTCCTCGCGCTCCTCCCTCCAGGCCCGTGTCGCCGGCGCTTCTCGCCCTCCCTGTCTGGGTCTCTGTCCCCACTTCTCGTCCCCCACCCCGGACGCCCCGCGGGCCGACTGTCGCCTCCTCTCACTTCCCGCCCCGCTCCCCGGTCCCCGCCCGCCACCCCCCCACCCCCCCACCCCCCCACCCCCGGGCTCCCAGGTCACTGCCCCGCTGAACCTGCCCCCATCTCACGCCCTCTGTACCGCGGTCCCCCCAGGTCCCCCGGGCACTGTCCAGGCCCAGCACCCTGAAGGCCACAGCTGAGCGGGGACAGCCACCCCGGGGTCCTGCGATTCCCCGCCCCAACCCCAGCCCTGCAGGAGGGACTTGCGAGCCACAGGGACAGAGGGACAGGGGGTCAAACAGATCCACAGAGGGAGCATTGCTGCTGGGGCGGGAGGGGACTGGGCAGGCGCTGGTCCTGGGACACAGGGACCCTGGGAGGGTCTCCTGGGCCCTTTCTGATGTTCTGGGCTCTAGAAGGATCTAAGTCCTCCCAGACTCGAGGGCCACCAGCCACACACCAGCTGGCCCTGGAACCCTCTCCTTTGACCTCCAGGTGGCCCTTGGGGTCAGAGGCCAGTGCTGAGATCCCCAGGTCCCAGCCCCTAGAGGGCCCTCCTCGGGCTGTGGCTCACAGTGGGGGCTCTCGTCTCACCCAGGGGCTGTCCCTTGCCAGGCACCGTGTGGCCCGTGCCTCACCGGCGTGGGCACCCTGTGACGCTGGGACTGGCATTTCCAACCTGTAGTTAGCAAACAGAGTCCCCAGGAGCCAAGGGCCAGCCCCAGATGCAAGCTCATCAGGGACAGATCTGTGTGTCCAAAGGCCCAAGGCCACCAGCCCTGACCTCTCGAAGCTCCCGTCAGACCCCCAGCTGCCACAGGGTGCCTGGTGGCCCTGGCTCTGGGGGTGGCCCTGGCAGTTAGGTAGGAAGAAATGTGGGCGGGGGGTTTCCTCTGTGTCCCTGGGGTCAGCAGTAAAGGCTGGGTCTGTAGCCAGCAGGTCCCTGTGGGAAGGGTCACTTCCTGCCACTGTGGGAGCCACTGAGAAGCCTGGGGGGGGTCTGCCTTGGTGGCCTCCCCCCAGCCCTCTCGGCCCTCCCTGCGCCCCCCACCTGCACCGTCCACCCCTCTACCTCTGTCCCTGTCTCTCTTCTCGGTCCCTGTCCCCCCTCCTCCCCTCTCTTTCCCTCTCCTTCCCGTTCTCTCTCCCTCTCTCTCTCTGTCCCCATCTCTGTCCCTCCCTATCCCCCACGCCTCTCTCCCTCTCTGGCCCCTCCCTGCTTCCTGCTCCTCATGCCACATCCTGCAGCTCCCCCCACCGAGCTTGCAGAATAATGCTCCGTGGCGTCTCGGCTCAGCCTGTCACCCCGTGGATGGCTCCAGGCGCTTTGGACACCACACTCCCAGCTAAGTTGGAGGCTGGGACTCAGGAGCCGCTCCAGGTGGGGAATATCTGGGGGCTGGAGTGTGGTATGAACTGAAGGTCGGAAGTGCTGTGTGGCCTTTGGCAAAGAACTTGCCATCTCTGAGCCTCCCGTTTCCTCAACTGTAAAACAAAGACAGTCATCATGACGCACCCTGGGAAAGCCGCGAGTCTTGAAGTATGAACAGGAAGCACAGGTTGGGGACAAGTGCCAGTTTCTTCAGTAATGGCCCCTAGGACCCGTGTTAGAGCTCAAGAGCAGAGAGAGGCCAGAGGATTGCAGTTGAAGTCCACGGTCCCAACTTCTGACTTGAACCCGAGCCCCTGAGGACTAACCCCCACACTATCTCATGCATCCTCACAGCCAAGTGACAATACGGGTGTCACCGGACTCATTCATTGAGCAGATGAGGAATCACCCAGGTGAAGATTCTGTGCTCCGCCCTTTAGCTGGGACCTCCTTCAGGTCAGGATGGATCAGGGTGGCAGCCTCCCGGCCTCCCTGGCTGGACAGAGTAGAGTAGAAGGAAGGATCACAGCCACATCTCCCGGCCACGGGGGTGTCCTCCCAGGAGAGACCACAGGGAGACAGATGGGACTCTGGGAGACCCAGCGCTAACAAGCCCAGAATTAGCCAACCCGGGTTCACCCTGGCACACGATGAGCTGAGGCCGGTCCCCCTGAGACTCTAACTCCCGATCAGATCAAGGGAAGGTCTCCGCCTGGAGCTCACGCAGCCTCTAATGACTCGCTCACATTGGTCACTGTTCCTTTTTAATGGAAAGAAGGTCTGCAGCTCAGGGATTTGCAGCCCGCGAGTGTAGACGTCTTTGGAAAGTGAGTTCATTTAAAGACAGACTCCCAGGGGGTCGGAAAGGGTCCCCAATTTAGAAATGTGCAGAAACATCCAGTGCTTTGGCACACGGGGACGCGGTGGCCCACAGAAGGGCATGTCCCGGCCTTCAGCGTCCAAGGCCCGTGGCCGGGCCTCTGAGCACCGTCCCCTCCAACCTGCTGTCTGTCTGTCCTGGCCTCTGGCTGCTCAGGGCACAGCGGGGGGGGACAGCAAGGAAGTGTTTTTCTTCTTAAATTGGAAAGAATAACAGCGGAGGCCAGCGCTGGGCCGAGGAGGGGCTCCTGCCCTGGCCTCCTGCCCTGGCCTCCCCTGGGCTCGGCCTCTGAGATTGTTTTCTCGGCAGGAAATGCCCCTGACACTTGTCCACAGGAAGGTTCTAGAAACAGAATGCTCCAGGGCGGCTGGGTACCCCCAGCCAGGGGGCCTGGGTGGAGCTAGGAGCCGTCACTGTGGCTTCTTTGGGGGGGCCTTACCCGTCTCGTTCCCTCCTCGCAGCAACCCTGAGAGACGGGTTTTTATCAGACCCATTTTACAGATGGAGAAAGAGGATCAGAGACACACCACCACTTGCCTGCTGCGGCACAGCTCTTCACCACTTCGTCCCCTCCTGTCCCTTGCCTTGGAGTGGAGACCCCTGAATTCTGGGCCCTGTTCTGGGTCTGAGCTGGGTGGCGCTGCCTCTCCGTGACCCTCAGTTTCCATATCCGGGAGACAGGACTCCCGTTCATGTCACCCCACTGGGTGACAATGGTGGACACATGTCAATGCACCCAGCGCATCACGAAATGCAGGATTGGCCCTGTTGCTGCTAAGGATGTGGCCATCTGTGCTGGGCGTCACCAAGGGCTTTGACCCACATCAACCCACGTGAGGCCTGCGCCTTGGCTTCCTCCCTTCTTCTCCTAAAGGCTCAGAGAGGCCTACCGGCCTGCCTGAAGTCACACAGCAAATAAGTGACCTCTGCCCACTTCCCTGCCTCCCCTCACTCCTCCACATTGGGTCCGTGGTCACTGCCAACGTCCCTCCCCAGGGTGAGCTGTGAGGGCTGGGGTGACCCTGCAGCCAAAGTGCCTGTCACACTGATGGGATCCTACACAATCTTGGCTGCTGTTGTCCCCTGTGGGTGTCCTTGGCTCCGCCCCTGGGTTCTGGAGTGTCCCCTTCCCTGTCTGCTCCGGATGTCACCCGCTGGGACGGGGCTTTCCAGGGTGGCTGGGAGGGAGGGCCAGGAGCCCAGCCCCCTGAGCCCCCTGTGTCCCTGGGGGTGAGGTGGCGGGGCCTCATTCCCGCTGTGAGCGGTGCCCTCTGTGGTCAGGGGCGGGGACCGCGGGCGCCTGGCCTGCCGAGCCCCCGCGTGGCCCCTTTGTGCTCTGTGAGGGGATAATGGAGGGCATTCTCAGACGGCCACTCATGGCTCTGCGCCTCTCAGGGGACCCGCGCTCCACACTGGGGCCTCTGTGCCCGCCGCCGCCGCCCCGGGGGGCTCCCACCCACATTCCCAGGCCGGGAGGCGGCGCTCCCTGGGTGGACGGGAGGCCCTGCCTGTGTCCCCAGGGAACCACAGGGAGGCAGGAAGGTCCAGAGCTGAAGGCACCCGGCTCCAGTGGGTGGCGCTCCAAGATCTGTCCTGAGAACCCCACTGGGTGGATGGGTAAACTGAGGCCAGGCCTGGCTCAAACCTGCCTGTCTGGCCGGGTGTGTTCCAGCCCATGCTGAGTGGACACCTAGGGACACGCCCCTCTGGGCCTCAGTTTCCTTTTCTGTCAAATGGGTTGCCTCCTGGGAGTGGTGCACCATGAGTCGGGGCTGGGGCTGTCTTTGATGGCTCCCCGAGACCCGGGGACCTCCAGGGACCTCAGCAGCCCTGTGCTCCCTGCAGGAGATGAGAAACAATGACAGCCCGGCCTGGTGGCGCATGTCCGTAATCCTAGTGGCTTGGGAGGCTGAGGCAGGAGGATCGCAAGTTGGAGGCCAGCCTCGGCAACTCGGCAAGAGTGCCCCCTAAGTGGCTCAGGGAGACCCTGTCTCAAAATAAGAAATAAAAATGGCTGGGGATGCAACTTAGAGGTGGGGCACCCTTAGGTTTAGTCCCCAGTACCCAAAAAAGGGGACCCCCCCTCCAGTCGTTCTTCCGTCCTCCCTGGTTTCCTTGGTGAACTCCTATGCATCCCTCGGAACCCAGTCCAGAGGGTCCTGCTTCTCCCCCGGCCTCCGCGCCCAGCTAAGCCATGGTGGAGGGCCGAGCGCCAAGCACAGGTCTTCCTCCCTCCCTCCCCCTCCCCCCTTGTGCAGCCTTAGCTGAGCACCTACTGTGTGCCAGGGACTGGGGATAGCAGAGTGACCCCACAGAGGCACGGGCCCTGGCCTCAGCCCGCCTCAGGGGACACAGTCTTAAATGACTCTGATCATTACATCATCGCAAAGGACCATGAGGGGTGGAATGGGGTCATTCTAGAAGTTTCTCACTGCTGGACTTTGAACCCATGGTCCTCAGGGACTCTTGAGCTGAGATCTGCAGAATGCGGAGAACTTGGGCAGGTGGAGAAAGGTGGAGGCCCAAGATGGGGATCTTCCGGTCTTGGGCTTCACTGGCCTTGGATGGTCTAGCCTGGAACCCTGGATGGTCTAGCCTCAAACCCTGGATGGTCTAGCCTCTGACCTTAGATGGTCCAGCCTCTGACCTCAGGTGTCCTACTTCAGCTCCTGGATGGTCCAGCCTCTGGCCTTGGGTGGTCCAACTGTAACCTTGGTTGGTCGGGCTCTGCCCTTGGGCAGCGTGGCCTGGGTTTCCCTGGCTAAGGGTCCCTTCCACTGGGAAACCTGAAGTGGTTCCTCAGGGACTTTTGAGTGACAACGTCCTCCTTATTCAAGAGCAGTGTCTCGGGATGAGCCACCCCCTCGGCCTGGACTTCCCCGGAGACTTCCCCGTCCTTACTGAGGACTGAGTGGAAAAGGCCCAGAAGTCCCCGGGCCCGCGGTCAGGGCCAGCACAGCCCTGGGCTCCCCGCCCACCTCCTCCCTGTGTCCTCCCAGGGCCGCCTCACCCCCACCCTCCAGGCTCCCGCGCCAGCCGGCAGGGGGGTCTGGGCCCTTTAGGGGGACGCTCACGTCCCCCACGGCACAGTGCAGAGCGCGGGAGGCTGCGGGGCCAGAGGGATCTGGGTTCGAGCCCAGCGCTGCCCTCTCCTCCCTGTGGGGACTTGGGCGCAGCCTTCTCCCGGGAGCATCCATGTGTCCATCTGCATAACGGGCAGAAGCTGCTCCTCTGGGGTTGACAGGAGCCTCGTCACCCTGGGGCTCCCCTGGGCACAAGGCCGTCACCCACAGGTGGAAAGACCTGGTGGCAGAAGAGCAGCTGATGCTCAGGAGCTTCCAGGGGCCGGGCCCTGTGGAGAGCCTGCCGAGGGTCCAGGTGGACCCCAGCAGCCGACGGGCGGCCCTTTCTAGGATCCCCACTTTACAGACAGGAGAGCTGAGGCTCGGCCAGTTGGTTGTCCAGGTCACAGGAGTCAATGGCACAGGCCGGGCTCTGTCACAGGCTGTTGGTGACAACTGTGAGTGACCCAGAGCCCCTCCCAGGGGACAGGGCATGAGGGGACCCAGTTGGGGGGAGGAGCTGTGAGCAAGAGAGTCACCTAGGGCCCCCTCTACCCCAGCAGCCAACACCAGCCACCCCCACCCTGGGGAGGCCACCGTGGGGGTGGAGGCCGGCCGTCTGTCCAGCCGTCCATCCAGGGGAGCTATTTCCAGGTCCCGGAAACAGGAAGGGCCCGGCCACCACCCAGGGCAGCAGGAAGGAGAGGAAAGGGATGGGGGGACCCTCCTGGGCCACCGGCAGCCGGGGGAGGGGGGCACGGAAGCCGCTGAGGTCAGCGCAGATGGGCCGCCTGGCCATTGTCCCCTGCACCTGGGGCCTGTCAGGAGGTGGGGACACCAATCCAGGCCCTTCCATGGGCTGCGGCTGCGCTTATCACAATGGCTCCTCACGTGAGCAGAGTCTCCCTGGCCCCATTTTATACAGCAGCCAAGAGAGGCCTGGAGGTGACCGCCAGGGTGTGGGGCTGGCGTCCAGGGCCCAGGCTTCTGGTTCCAGTTCCAGCTCTTATCTGCAGGGTCACACAAAGGTCAACGGTGGGCTCTGGGGCTCCAGGGCGCATGCCTGTCATCCCAGCAGTTCGGGAGGCTGAGGCAGGAGGATTGCAAGTTGGAGGCCAGCCTCAGCCACTCAGTGAGACCCTGCCTCTAAATAAAATCTAAAAAAGGGCTGGGGCTGGGGCTCAGGGGTTAAGTGCCCCCAAGTTCAACCTCTGGTACCAAAAACCAAAAAGCCCCTGGGTCTCTGAGGCTGGAAAGGTCCCTCTAGCTGCTAAGGGACCCCGTTTCTCCCTGTGCCACCCCCTGGGGCTCCTGGGTCACCCAGGATGGCACAGCTGGGAGCACCCCTCTGAGGTACGGGCCAGGGCAGCCGCGGGCACATGTGTCAGAGGCAGGAGGTGGCCGGGCGCTCTCACTTCCTCCCTGGACCCGTGTCACCCCACCCCTGATCCTCCAGCCTCACTTCCGCCTCTTCCAGAGCCGCTGCCCTCCTCCAGGAAGCACCTGGGATTGGACAGGCCACAGCAGGAGGGGGGTTCAGGGGGTCCCAGAGGATTTATGAGGGGCCACTCAGTCTGCCTTGGCCCAGCCCCCACTGGTGGCCTCCCTAAAGCCCTAGAGGAACAGACTCTCAGCCCCATCTGGCAGGTGGGGGGACGGGCAGGCTCAGAGAAGCCCTTTGGAAAAATATATTTTGAGACAGGGTCTAAGTTGCTGAGGCTGGCCTCCAACTCTCGATCCTCCTGCCTCAGCCTCCTGAGCAGCTGGGATGACAGGTGTGCACCAATTTGGATCTGGGAAGCCCAGGCCTGAGCTGGACCCTTTGGATCTCTGGTTCCCACCTAAGGCTGGACCTGGTGTGGCCGGGGAGGGCAGGAGAGGTGAAGTGAGGCTCCTAGGAGCCTCTTAAATGCTTCAGCCAGAGCAGGATTTACAGCACTTGGAGTCCCCTCTGCCCATAATTCACTTCCTTTTGCAGGGCCATCTGCCCTACCCGGTTGGGAATCGGCTGGGAGAAGTGGGGGGTGAGCTATTTTTAGTACCCGCGGTGGAGCTGGTGGGAGAGGATTTATGGGCAGGGGTCCTGGAGGTTCCCAACCAGGACGGGCCACTGCCTGGGCACCCACCAGCTCCTGCCTCTGCTGAGCCAGGCCAGCCCCCGGCTTGTGCTGTGCTGTGGCTGCTACCAAGTGTTGTGATCAGTCTCATTTTGCAAAGAAGAAAACAGGATCAGAGAGGCACACTCACTGCCCAAGGTCACACAGCCAGGAGTTTTTCAGCCCTGGAGGCCCCGCCCATCGGCTTGCCCAGGTCGCGGTGCCCTGGCTCCTTCCCTACCCGCCCACGTCCTCCCCCTCTGCGGCTCCTCCAGAGGCCGGAAGGAAGCCGAGGTGGGAAGCGGCCCTCGGTCCAGATGAGAAACTGCTTACAAGGAGGGAAAAACATCCATCCCATTGTCTCGCCTGCAGGCTTCGCCCCAAAAACAAAAACAACATCACACTCCAGCTGGGAGGGCGTCCGGCCGGCTCTGCACCATATGGAACCTTCCAGCTCCCGTCCTGCCTTGGTGCAGGGCTCCGTCCTGGGTGCAGTTCCCGACCCTCATCCATGCTGTGCTGGTCCCAGCTTTGGACTTGACCCAGTGCAGCCCGAGATCAGTATCCAGGAAAGAGATTTGGAGGGACCTGCCATGGGCCATGAGGGCCCAGGCCTAGGCTGTGGCAAGGGCCATGATTAGAATATCCAGGTGCAACTAAGAATGGAGCGTTGCACATGCTCTGTGAATCCCAGTAACTGGGGAGGCTGAGGCAGGAGGATTGCAATTTGTGGAGGCCAGCCTCAGCCACTTAGCGAGACCCTGAGCTAATTTAGTGAGACCCTGTCTCTAAAATGTAAAAAAAAAGGGCTGGGGATGGGACTCAGTGGTCATAAAGGGCAGGTAGAGTCTGGACCCTCCTAACCTAGAGGTCCCCAAAGGGCCTCTACTGGACCCCCCAAATTTTTTTCCTCACCCCCCTCACAGAATCCCCACTCTTGGTGGCAGGCCCTGGTGTGGACCAGGACAGGCCTGCCCACCCCCGTGCCAGGGCCTGGGTGTCCTGTTCTTCCCACTTCCCTGCAGGGTGACCTCAGCAGACCCTGGTTGGGCTTTTCCCAGAGCCCAGGCCGGAAGCGCAGGTCTGAAGTGTTTGTTCAGGCCGGGGCCGGGCTCCGCGCAGGCGAGGAGGAAATAGCCCAAGCTGTTTGTCCAAGTGGGGGTCAGGCCTGTCCCTCCGGAAAAAGGAGGAAGGGCGGGGGGGTGGGGGCAGAAGGCCCGAGTCAGCAGCCCAGGGCCCGCTCTGCGCCTCGCCTCCCCCCCACCAGGAGGCCCAAGGCATACAGTAGGTGCCTACTGAAGAAGGAATGATGGCTAAAGAGCAGCTGTCACCTCCTCAGACAGGGGCTCAGGAGTAGTCCCTGTCCCCCAGCCCCCTGTCTCCTCTGATGGATCCTTCTAGAACCTTCTCCCAGCCTCCTCTCTCCTCTGATGGATCCTTCTAGAACCCTGCGGCTGGCTCCCTGAGCTGAATCCATGGTCTCCTCAGTGCCAGCCTGTCCCTGTGGCCTGTCCTTCCCACAGTCCTGGGGGGCCTACGGAGGTCACCACCCGCTCCTGCTCCCATGGGCTCCTGGCCATCAGGAGACAGGCCTGGCACATAGTAGGTGCCCCAGAAAGATCTGCTGAGGGCAGACACCATCAGAATCTCGGGGACCCTGTGGGGCCCCTGCAGGCCTCTGCACCTCGCTTCCCGGGATCCTTCTAGAGGCGCCTTGTTGGGGACGGACGCTGGGTGTCAGGCCAGCAGGACGCAGCTCAAGGCTCAGGGCCGTCACTGTTGACTTGGGGACGCAGGGCAGGGGCCTCCCTCCTGGGGGCACAGGAGGATTGGCGCCTGCTCAGTCATGGGGCTGGGGGGTGGTTCTCTGGACACTTGCCTTTGACATTTTTAAATTAACAAATATATTTTGGGGTACGAGGGGTGGAACCTACAGTCACTCCAACACTCAGCTGCATCGCAAGTCTTTTTTAGTTTTTCTTTCTTTGTTTTGAGACACTGTCTCCCTAAATGACAGAAGCTGGCCTTGAACTTGGGATCCTCCAGTCCCGGTCTCCTGGGTTGCTGGGATGACAGGCGGGCACCACTGCCCCCTGCTGGCGGGGAAGGGACTTGCCTTTCCATTTGTTGGCAGTCTCTTGAGGCAATTCCCCAGCCCCTAAAATTAATAAGACCAACACCAGGTACTGGGCAGGACGTGGGGGGACCGGACTCCTATACAGGGCTGCTGCAGGGAGGTGGGCTGAATGGTATTGTCACTCTGCAAAACCGGTGATCAGTTTCTTTTCTTTTTCTAAAGTCCAACATACGGCTGGGGAGTGGAGCAGCTTGTCTAGCATGTGGGGGGTCTCTGGGTTCCTAGTGACGCAGGCCTGTAATCCCAGCGATCTGGGAGACCAAGGCAGGAGGATTGATTGTCCATTGGAGGCCAGCCTCAGCAACTTAGCAAGATCCTGTTTCAAAGAAATAAACCTTAAAAAATTAAAATAATAATTTTTTTAAAAGGCTGGGCATGTCACTCAGTGGTAAAGCACCTCTGGGTTCAATTCCTGTATAAAAAAAAAATAGAAAAATAAGAAAAAAAAAAACAGATCCCACATAGACTTATACAACCCAACAATCCTATAGCGAGGTGTGAAAATGAACGCACAGATTCATAGACAACCTGTTCCTGAAGGTGGGTCTCGGGGTACTCATAAGCTGAAGACAACATGACCCTTGCAATGGAGGTGTCCCCTACCACCCACGACAAGACCAGGTGTGGATGAGCCCAGCTGGGTGGGCCATGTCGCACAGAGTCAGAGCCTCCGCAGGATACCCCACACCCTTTACCATCCTAAGGACAATTGAGTGATCTGTTGACAAGTGACTGATCTGGTTGCTAGCGGCTGGGGCTGGGGACAGGGATGGACTGGCCAAGGGACACCATGGAATCTTCTGGGGACCTCGGGAAGGACGTCCAGGGCCTCAGGTGCAAAACTTCATCAGACTTCAAATGCCTGTCCGTGTCCCTCCATGACAATGGCACTTCGGCCCCCAAACATAGAAGTTTTGGAGACGCCCCCGCCGGTCCCCGCGCTGGCCAGCTGGTGCCGCACCAGTTCCTGCACCAGGCGCCCGTGTCGCCAGGACAGCGGGTGTGGGGGACGCTGCGTGGCCAGGGACGACCCAGGGAGGGCACCCGAGCCGAGGTCCAGGCTCCCAGACCCTCTGGCCGCCCGCCCAGGCCGAGGGAGGCCGGAAGCCGGGGGGGGACCGCTGGGCGGAGGTCGCGAGCCAGACGATTGTTCGAGCGCCCGCCGGCCCCGCCCCTGCCCCGCCCAGTGCCTCGACGCCCCGCCCATCCCCGCCCATTGTCTAGAGCCCCTCCCTCGCCCCGCCCCGCCCCCGTCGTCTCTACGCCCCGCCCCGCCCATCGTCCCGACGCCCCGCCCCGCCCAGTGCCTCGACGCCCCGCCCATCCCCGCCCATTGCCTAGAGCCCCGTCCTCGCCCCGCCCCGCCCCCGTCGTCTCTACGCCCCGCCCCGCCCCCATCGTCTCTACGCCCCGCCCCGCCCCGCCCATCGTCCCGACGCCCCGCCCCCTGCCCCCTGGGAGCCTCTGCAGGGTCCGAGTGGGGTCGAATCCCGCGTCCCCGGGCGGCTCCGAGGGTTGTGGCGGGTGGGACGCCACACGCTGTCACCGAGGTCCCCCGCCAGCGCGTCCCCCTCCCTGCTTGGAAGCGGGACAAGAGCGGCGGGCGGAGCACGGGCTGCGGGTCCTCAGCCTCGGGGTCCCCTTTCTGGGGACGCTCCAGCTCCCTGAGCTCCTGGAGCCCGCGCTCGGCTCCGCGGGGTGGTGGCCGGGTCCCCCGCGCTCCTTTTCTGGCCGTGCAAGACGTAGGCACGCTGTCCCCAGAGGGCAGGGCCACCTTTAGCCTTCCCCACCCTCATTGGACACCCTTGGACTCTTGAGCGCCTCGGGGACCACGCTCTGTCGCGGAGGGTCCCCTGGGAGCAAAGCGGGGGACTAAAGGATTTAGGGACAAACATTCCCGCCCTTGCGCAAGCACGCGCGCTGTCAGCTGTCGTTGGGGACACGCGGGGAAACCAGAGAACTGGGAGTCCCTGGCGGCTAGTGACTGTTCGTTTGCATAAAAGGGGGGACCTGAGCGGGGGAGGGGGCTGATGGCTCCCGGGGAGGTGACACCCAGCGGGAACCCAGGACCGAGAGGAAGCCCTGGAGCGAGGATGTACTTGATGGGTGGCGGGGCGCGGGGTTCGGGAGGTGAGATCGGAGGTGACATTAGGGAGCCCAGACTTTACGGGAGATGCGGGATTTAAATCGCATCCAAGGAGGATCGGGGGAGGGGGATGGGCAGGCTGTTTGCAGAGGAAAAAAGGGAGTCAGGGAGGCTTTGGGGCCTCAGTTTCCCCGGTTGCACAAAGCGTCAGGGTTGACACTGGCACATTGTGGCTCCTGTGAAGGCGACTTCGCCCGGTTTGCATGAGACGTGGGCTCGCAGCGGTTCACACGGGCAGCCGGACCTCAGCACGAGGGGGACTCGAACCCGCACCCGGAGGGACGCCCAGGGCAGGAGGCTCCGATGGGCAGGTGGCTGCTGAGAGGCGCCGCAGGGTTTGAGGTCGGGGACGCGCAGGGTGCGCTCCCCGAAATGGCCACCAGAGGGCGACAGAGGCCAGGTTTTCTTTCCCTTGGCCATCATTTCAACAAGGACAGGACACTTGTGAGAACAGAACCCCGAGCCCCTGGGTCCCCTCCTCTACTCAGATGCACCAGGTTTTAACACTCTGCTCCCCACATCCGCCTGCGTGTTCACGCCTCCCTCCAAGCCCTGGAGGGAGAGGTGCAGAGGCCACGCCCCTTGAACCCTAAACCTTTCACAGGATTTCCCAAGAATAAGGACATTCTATGGCTCAGTCACTGCAGAATTCTCAAAATCAGGAGATCTGACCATGAGGCAATACTTACTCCTTACTCACATGTCACCAACTGTCCCCTGAGGGTTTTTGTTTTTTTGTTTTTTTTGGGAACTGGGGATTGAACCCAGGGACACTTAACCACTGAGCCACATCCCCAGCCCTTTTTATTTTGTATTTTGAGACAGGGTCTTGCTAAGTTGCTTAGGGCCTTGCTAAATTGCCGAGTCTGGCCTCCAACTTGCAGTCCTCCTATCTCAGCCTCCCAAATTGCCAGGATTACAGGCACGTGCCACCGTGCCCAGCAAGAACAAATTTGTAGACACACGTTCCTGGCCTGAACTAGGTTAGGCTGAAAAGGGGGTTATTTAGAAGTGGGCTGTTTTTGCATGTGTGTGGTGGCCACAGGGGCAGCTGCCATAGCCCCGTGCTGTGGTGTGTGCTACTGCTCACCCTCTCTCACTTGCCTGGGGACCTTTTGCAGGGGCCAGCACTGGCCATGACCTCTCTCTGGTCCCAGGTTCTACAGCACTAGACTGAGAACACAGAGGCTCCCAGGCAGACAGTGTGGCTCAAGTTAGGGGAGACATGGTCCTGGGAGGGAAGGGTGGTCCCTTATACTCCACCATCAGACAGGTCGCCTGGAGGCGAGTGACAAAGCCCGACTCAAACTAGCTTTGGCAATGGAGATAACTGGCGCGGTGGCATGCGCCTGTAATTCCTGCGACTTGGGAGGCTGAGGAAGGAGGATTGCAAGTTGGAGACCAGCCTCGGCAACTTAGTGAGGCCCTAAACAACTTGGAAAGATCCTGTCTCAAAATAAAAAATAAAAAGGGCTGGGGAGGTGGGAGGTGGCTCCGTGGTGACGCGACCCTGGGTTCAATCCCCAGTACTGGACCCAGGGCTGCTGCCAAGAGCTGGGCTGGTTTATGGGGAACCTGACTCTCCCCTGGCCTGGCCTCCCCTACCCCAGGGCCTTCAGGCAGGAAGACGACCTCCTAGCTCCCAAGACAGGTAGCAGGAGTCGGATGGGCTGACTTGGATCAGGTACCCACTCTTTTTTCTTTCCTCCTGTCCTTCTGTCCTCTCTTTGCTTTTTGTGGTGCTGGGGATGGGCCCCAGGACCTCACATGTGCCAGGCAGGTGCTCTACCCCTGAGCTACACCCCCAGCCCCAAGCTTCAGCTTTCACAAACGACACACTCTATGAAAATCAATCATCTAGGGGCTGTTTGGTATTTTATTTAGAGACAGGGTCTCACTGAGTGGCTTAGGGCCTCCCTAAGCTGCTGAGGTTGGCCTCAAACTCATGATCCTCCTGCCTCAGCCTCCCAAGCTTTTGGGATTACAGGCGTACACCACCGCGCCTGGTTTAAAGGGGTCGTAAGAATATTGACCAAATCTTGCTAAGTTGCTTAGGGCATTGCTAAATTGCTGGCTGGCCTCCAATTTACAATCCTTCTCCCTTAGCTCAGCCTCCTGAGTCACTGGGATTACGGGCGTGCTCTCCTGTGCCCAGAGACATCTTGATGGGTTCTGAGTTTTGACCAGTCGAACACAACTCATAAATTTCATGAAGAATAGAGAGGGGAGTTTGCCCAATTATTGTCTTAACGTTCTATCTAGTTCATGTGGCATAGGTCCACACTATGGTTGTTTTTTTAGATCATGGAATGTTTTATGCAGTGACACACCAATGTACTCAGCGTCGTGTGGACATTCATACCTTTGCTTCAAATCCCTCCCCCAGCTCCCTTCTGGCTCCCGGATCCTGGTGGGGTCTGCCTAGATCTCAACTACAGATGGCCCCCTGTCCCGTCTGATGTCCCTTCAAGTGTGCATGGCTCTTCACCGAGGGGACCAATACTTTATTGTTGGAGGAGAACTATGGTGATTTTACAGCCAGAGTCCAGAAAAAGGTGATTGACCTTCTCAAGGTCAAAAAAGGGCCTGGTACCCGCTCTGCAAGTGGTCGACCAATAAGCTGGACCTTAAGTCCCCGAAACTCACTTCCTGTTCAGCAAAATGGAACAGCAGAAACAGCAGGAGTTGGAGAGTCCAACTCAGCCAAGTTCAAATCCCGACTTTGCCATTTACTAATGAAATGTTATGCCTATAGGAAAAAATCCAAAACCACCGAGTCTAGCTTTTCTTTTCCACCTGCAAAATGAAATGATACTACCTCAGCCAGGTGTGGTGGCACATGCTTGTAATCCCAGGGTCTCCGGAGGCTCAGGCAGGAGGATTGCAAGTTTGAGGTCAGACTCAGCAACTTAGGGAGGCCCTAAGCAACTCGGCAAGATTGTCTTTAAGTAAAAAAGAAAAACAGAGCTGGGGATGTGGCTCAGCGGTTAAGTGCCCCTGGGTCCAATTCTTGGTATTAAAAAAAAAGGAAATTCGGGCTGGGGATGTGGCTCAAGCGGTAGCGCGCTCGCCTGGCATGCGTGTGGCCCGGGTTCGATCCTCAGCACCACATACCAACAAAGATGTTGTGTCCGCCGAGAACTAAGAAAAAAAAATAAATTTTAAAAAAAGGAAATTGGGAGTAAAAATCAGCATATTAATGAACATATTATCTAATCCATTAGTGTCCACTCCGACCCCCAGGGCCTGGGTGTTCTGCGGCTGCGTACCTGCAGGGCATTCTCTGACAAGCTGATTTGCTTATTTTCTAGTTCCCCAAACCAACTCCAAGGCCAGGGCCGGCCCAAATTCTGACTCCTGGGCCTGTGCTGGGGCAGGATGGCAGATGTGGTATGTCCTGACGTCAGCTGAGTGACACGGGGCCTGTTCTCAGGGAATCCTTACTTAATAACTGGGGTCACTGTGAAGCATTTCCCTCTGGCCAGGTGCTGGGCTGAACACGGTGGTTTCATTTAACTCTCACAACCTTCTCTTGAGGTGGAGCGGTTATTTTAATTCATGTTTTCATCATGGTTTACTGTACTTGTAGTAGTCTTGATTTTTTTTTTTTAGTACTGGGGATTGAACCCCCGGGGTGCTCAACCTCTGAGCTACATCCCCAAACCATATTTATTTAGAGATGGGGTCTTGCTACATGGCTGAGGCTGGCCTCTACCTTGTGATCCTCCTGCCTCAGCCTCCTTGTAGCTGAGCTTATGGGGGTGCACCACGGGGCCAGGCTCTTTAAAGTTTTTAGCGGCTGAAAAGCAGACTTTGAAATTATACACCCTCCACTTTTGGGGTTTCTCTGTGTGCCCATTATTCATGGCACAACTCTAGGTTAGGATGTTGACCGTGTGGCCTATGTATGAAGCCTCTTGCAATTGCACAATGCACAACCTGCCGATCTGTGCATGGCAGCCCGGCAACACACATAGAATCTCTCACACACACACACTCTCTCTCTCTCCAATGTATACACTAGTGGAAAGTCTTCAGATTGGCGCACCCGCTGCCGGACATCTGAAAGGCTGAAACAAACCCAAGTCCAACCACCAGGTTAATAGCTGAGGTCTTTATTTCCATTTGTATGTACAGTAAAAGTCCTGCTGCCCATCAGCAGCGGCCACACACAACATAAATCTCTCTCAACACATTAGCAGCTTAAGATCTATCAACTACAGTGTTAAAGTTCACGCGTTCACAAGTGTCATTTCTGTAACTTTTCAGTTCGTGCAAGTGAGTTTTTATTCTTACACACTTGGAGGAAACACGCTTACAGTCAGTCTAGTAGTCCATCCCTACTGAGGGTGTCACCTGGCACACACGACACACAGCGCAAATGTCCACTCTCAGAGCCACACTCAAATCCCCAGGTTTCCTGTGGGCGGGAGGGCAGGGGCGTGGGAGCCGGGGCTTGGCCTTGGGGACCCGAGGGTTTGGTTTGGTTTTGGATGCATAGAATTCAGCATTCCCCCGCTTCCTACTGTACCTCGAAGGGATGTGAAATTGGAAACACAACCAAATGCAGTGGGGACCACGTGGAAATGAGCACTGGAGGACATGGCTGGCGAGGAGGGCTGCACCCCTGGTTCTGCTTGGCACCAGATTTGGACCCCAAGGGGGACAAGGGAGTGAGTGGGAGGACCCCAGTCAGTGGCCCAGATAAAATTCAGCCTCTTTTTGCATCTTAAGGAGCCAGGGGGTTTCTGGAAAGCCTTCCTCGCCAGGATGCACAGAGGGTAACGGGTGATGGAGACTGGAGCCCACAGCCCTTGGATGGTGACACACGGGGGGAATCGTGGTCCTCCCACAACCTGAACCGAGTCACCCAGGCGAAGGCGGCCAGCCTCACCCACCCAGGCCAGGCCCAGCAGGGACACAGAACTCAGGAATGCTCCACTTCAAAGAAAACGCACGTGGAGCTACTGAAGTGAGAGCGAGTCCTATAGAGAACAGTTAAGGGTGAGGTTCTAGAAGGGCTGGGGACAGACAAGGGGACCTAGGAACGGCCACCCGGAGAGGAAACTGAAGGCAACAGGGGTGGTCAGCGTGGAGCACAGGCGGGCACCAACACATGGGTGGCTGCCGGGCGCGCGGGATGCACAGGGCGGCGGGAGGGCTTGGCGAGCCGTCAGGACACAGGGGACAGGAAGGCACAGTCGCACCTGCCCTGAACTGCGGTGGAGGGGGAGTGGGCCTGTCGGAGGCAGCTCTGGGCCTTCCCTTGATAGGAACCGATAGGAACCGTCCCAAAGGCAAATGGGAACCACAACCCGCTCGTCACAGTGCAGATCTCTGGAGCCACTAAGCAGCCGGAGACTCCAAGTTTGTCAGAAAAACTCCTGGGTTTCCGCGAGGGCATTTCTGAGTTTTTCTTTTTGATGAACTCTGTAAGGCTCTCTTCTCTGAGCGATGAAGCTACAGCAGTCTGTCAAGGTCATGGTGTCCTTTGGCACTCCTGCTCAAGTCGCTGCAGTGTTTCAGGCAAAGGTGACATGTTAAGGGTCTAGGCTTGGGGACGATTTGTTTTTGGCATGAATGTGAATTGGTTCTGATGGTTTCTATTTCTTACAAAAGAAAAATCACCCCTGTGGTCCCTGCGCTGGGGGCTCATGGTGAGGGAGGCGCACTACAATCATCTGGGGTTGGGGTGCGACTGGTACCTGAGTTATAATATCAATGGGTCCTGGAGACCACCAGCTGACCGGGCAGGCCGCCTGGCCACAGCAAAAGAAGGCCAGAGCGGTCCCCCACGCCATCCTTTCCCGCAGACAGGGCAACGCTGATGTGGTTCCAGAAGCAGCTCCTGGCGTGGGGGCAGGCAAAGCGGGCTCTGCTCTCTCTCCAGGGTGTGGCCCAGGCCCCGAGCAGCACCTGGGCGCACAGACGGAGGACGAGAGGGAACGGCATTGGGGACCCACACTGCGCCAAGACGAACCAGGCTCTCCAGGCGAGCTCCGAGTCCTGGTCCCACCAGGGTGACGACTGTCTCCAAAAGTCCACTGAGCACAGTTTGTGAAGACGTCCGTCTCGATGAACAGGAAGCCGGCGACGGTGACACCCGAGACGTGGGTCCCCCTAACCTGACGGTCCCCGGCTGCTGCGTGGGATCCCCTTCAGCAGGTCCTCTGAGGCAGGCAGAATAAAGCTTTGAAATCCAGGGAGCCGGGCGACGAGCAGACAGAGGACGCACATCACTTTGGTTTCGGCCATCGGGGGTGTGACAATAAATTAAGGAAACACAAGGAATCGCTGTGACTCTCCATTTTTCCTAACTGACAGCCCCATCTCAAGGTCACTGGGTGAATATTTCCTGGGGCCAAACAGTCCCCGCTGTAGCACGCGCTCTGGGGACACGGCCTCCCTGTCCCTGCGCACCTGGACTCCCCACCTCGCTGAGCCGGGGACGGGTGGGGAGGGGTTGGCAGGACCCCACGAAGCAGCCGCCACAGCGGGGCGTTGAGGATACGTGTCAAGACAGGGCCTTGTCCCCAGCGAGTCCCCTCCTCACGCTGTGTCAGGACAAGAGGGAGCAGCACATTTAAATAGCCACACGTCTCCATTTAAAAACATCACTTCTTTATTTCAAAGGAAAAATAAAAGACCCTCCCAATCCCCTTCCAAAAAAACCCAATAATAATAATAACAATAATAAAAAATCCTATTAGAAACCATAAGGAAGCACTGAGAGTTGGAGTAGTACATTCTTCAAGTATGCTGTTCGGGTGTTTTATTTTTAAGGTGGTAACTATGCACACACACACACACGCGCACACACGCGCACACACACATATTAAAAAAAACAAAAACAAAAACAAAAAAAAAAACAACCTTAAAAGTGCGGCCAAGAGATTTTGCTGGACATGACGGGTTTCGAGGCTCTCCAGGGCTGCTTCATGACACTGCAGGAGGACTGGGCGGTGACCCTGTGGCACGAGGCTCTCACTTCTGTGTCCCAGCAACGTGAGGGGACCAGGTCCAGGAGTGACGGGGCTCCAGGGTGAGCGTGAATGGCCAACTGGGTGACAGTGCCAGGGAGGTCCACGTGCTCTTCCACGGATGAGGAGACGCCACCCTGAATCCCAAAACTCACACATGGAATGTGGCAGGTTTCACAGTAGAGTCCCCGGGCGGGCGGGAGGTGGTGCCCCGGGGCAGGCGAGGGGCTGTCGGTCTTTCTGCCAACTGGGTGTCGCATCTGTTTAGTGGGTTAGTGAGTCCTTCAGGCCGCAGCTGAGATGCCCTTGGGCGCTCCGGTGGTGGCTGTGTTAGAGGACGGGGAGGATCTGCATCCCAAGGAAAATCATGCTACATAAAAAGGATCCAAGATTTTCGCCCAAAAAACTTCTTGGATAAAATCTAAAAAATACTATTGCAATTGCGTCTCTTGAAGAAAAAAACATTATTCTAAATGTAAACAGATTCACTCGACTCTCGCTGTGGGGGCGACTCGAGCAGGTGACCTGTCCCGCCCGCTGGCCGCCGTGTGCGCTCGCCAGGGCGCGGCCCAGCATCACCTGGGGGACGAGAAGAAGCGCTCCATGTAGCCCAGGAGGGCGTCCCAGTGCTTCCAGAGGAAGGCCACCAGGACCACGAGGAATAAAGTGCTGAACGTCCTGTTGCGCGTCTTCATGAGGGGGACCACGCAGTTGGCCACCGTGGACACGAAGACCAGGAGCACGGCCATGACGGCCAGCAGGATGTTGATGAGCTTGCCCAGCAGGTTCCTCGCTGTGGCGCTCTCCAGCCCCTCCAGCTGCACCACCTGCTGCTGCTGCTGCTGTAGCTCCATCTTGGAGATGCGGGTCTGGCAGGCCTCCAGCGCCTCCTGAGGGCCAAACAGGGATGTTAGTGCTGCTCCAGGCAGGAGTCGATGCCCCTGGGCCAGCCCACGCATCCTGGGAGAAAAGGCCATGGGCCCAGCTCCCCACCCAGTGGCCATCCCTCCCCTCCACGGCCCCCCTGGGACAGGGTCCCCTGGACAGTGGCCATGCTTGCCTTAATATGGTCTGCAGTATTTTAATGGCAAGACCTCAAACACAGGCTCTCTTTGAAGCATTATTAACTCAGCTGTAAACTCAGTGACTCGGACTCGGGAGGCAGAGGCAGGAGGATCTCAAATTGGAGGCAGGCCATAGGAACTTGGCAAGACCCCGCCCCCTCTTTTCTGGTACTGGGGACTGAACTAGAGGGTCTCCACCTGAGGCACCCCCAGCCCTCTCTCTTCTCTTCTGAGACAGGATTTTGCTAAGTGGGTGAGGCTGGCCTTGAACTTGTGATCCTCTTGCCTCAGCCTCCCAAGGCCACCCAAGGCTACCTGGTTTCTGAATCAGGTCAGTGTCTGACTTCAGCCCAGAGGAACTGTGACCTGCCCTGATGGCGTTACACAGCCCTTCTGGGTTCATCTCTGTGTCACACGATAGACAAACGTTAAAGTGATCTGTTCTCCTCAACACCAAGACCTTTACCCTGGGTGTTTATGGTCTGCCAAGCATCCAGGGGACAGGATCGATTTCCCTAGCCGTGGAGACACATCTTACAAAGCTGTAGCCTTGGGCTTTTCTGATCTTGGTTTCTTTTCTTCTTTTTTTGGCACTAGGGATTGAACCTAGAGACACTTTACCACTGAGCTACATTTCGGGTCTTTTTTATTATAAGACGGGGCCTCATTAAGTTGCTGAAGCTGGCTTCAAACTTGTGACCTCCTGTCCCAGCCTCCCGAGTCCCTGGGATTACAGGTGTGTGACACACAGCCTGCTCTGGCCTTGCTTTGATGGCTCTTGATCTGCCTATGAGGCTCGGGCAGCTTTAGGCTGAAGCCAGCTAGAGGTAAACAGATCTGCCCAGTCCAGACCACCTTCAGGGAGTAAAAACCCTAAAACGCAAGTAGAATTCCGGGTCCTGGAGAAAAACGCGCTTGGGCAAGCTGTGGGGACATTCTTGGGCCCCGAGGCAGCTGTACCCGTTTCCCAGACCACCTCCCTTCTCTAGACGAGCTTCTTTGAAGAGGCTTTCACCATGTGGCATCTCGTTCCCTGGGAAATACTCTACACAAATAAGGAAAAATCCAATCTTCTGTTTCTCCACGGACTACAGCAGCTCTTCACCTCCAACACCTGCCTCAGGGGCTTCTGCCCAGCTGCGCGGCACCTGTCTGCAGAAGCTCGCTCTGGACCTGGGAGCTAGGACAGGGCCCTCCTTCTCAGGGTGCGGAAGCCAGGCTGGGTGGCCCTCGCATGTGACAGAGCAGCAACCGACGGACGGAAGGCTCTGGTCTCCCATGCAGAGCCCCTGGGAGCCCAGACACACTTCCACGACCGAGCAGTCTACGCCCCAAATGGCCGCACCCCCCGCACCCCCGTCCTGTTCCGCCCTCCTGGCGCTCACCTGGATGTCCCGCGCCCGCTCGTAGGACTGGTACGCGATCTTCTCTTCCATACTGGCCAATTCCTGCTTCAAGTTCAAGATTTCGTTCTGGTGCAGTTCTGTCAGGTCATTTAGCTGCTCTTCCAACCGTTCACACCTGACAAGGGCAGAAGGGAGAGTTTTATGCCTCCTGCAGCGAATAATCTACATGCAATCTCCTGATGCATTCTGCAAGGGAAGAAAACACACCCCTAAGAAACCAAGTGGCCCGGGGCCTCAGGGCATGCCGGGTGCAGCTCTTGGCCTCAGCTTGTCATAGGCCAAGTCACACAGCAGCACCGCTTTCTAGGGTTTTCTCGGCGCACAGCATTGCGGCCATCAGTAGCCAGGGTGGGCACAGCTGGGGACCTGAGGCGGAGCAGCAAGTGGGAGGAGCGTGACTGGAGCCCGTGAGAACCCTCACCAGAAGACGGGCAGCACCTGAGTGGAAGAGGACCTGCCAGCAGCCACCAGCGCCTGTGCCGGCACAGCCGCTCACCACCTGGGGGTCCGCCACTCAGGGCCCGAGGCCGGCCCCTCACCAGCACTGGGACATGGCATGATGTGTGGGAAGCAGGACAGCGCTTGCCCAGGAGGAAAAGCAAGGCCAGCGGGTGACGGGGCAGACTGGCTGGAGGCCCGTGGGGCTGGGCAGTCGGGAGGCTTCCTTCCCGTTCAGCAACGAGGGCGACGCTGAGTGACTTCGAAGGCTGGGGGTGAAGGGGGTTGGAGGTGGGGAGGGGAGGGCACCGTGCAGAAGTTCCCAGGACGGAAGTGCCTTAGCACACGTGAGGGACAGGCAACAGGCCCGAGTGGAGGCGCTTAGCGAGGCCCAGGGAGGATGGAGACGGGCAGGTCCCCTGGGAGTCGGGGTGATTTTGCCCACGCTCTTCCCCAGCACTTAGGAGCGCACAGGAAGGGTCCCTCCACACGAGGACGACCTGGGCAGGGAGCCTAAGAACCCACAGGATTAGGACAGGTTTACAGGACGGGATCAGAGACTCCAGGTGGGAAAAGAACATGGTCAAGGGCTGCAGGCAGCGATGCACAGAGTCACTAGAACAGTGATGGTGTCACATCCCACAAGGTGGGCAGAGCCAGGCGTGGTGGCGTATACCTGTCATCCCAGGCACTTGGGAGGCTGAGGCAGGAGGACTGCAAGTTGGAGGCCGGCCTCAGCAACTCAGCGAGGCCCTTCTCACAATAAAACATAATAAAAAGAGCTGGGGCTGGGCAGATTGTGGAATAGACAGTGAACAGGTCACAACGCAGATTATAGAGTGGGGGGCGGGTCACATGATGCTCACAGAAGAAAAGCAGTTATCCAGCAGGGTAAGGAGTACACAGTGGGGTGGGCTGTGTGCGGAGGCCCAGGAGCCAAGGGGCTCAGTGGGTAGAAGGGCTGAAAACCACTTAAAGACACTGGAAAATGGTGAGAGAAAGGGAAGAAGAAATGTGTCCCCAGTTTCTGGTGACTAGGATGGAATCCACCGTGTTGGTCAGGGGGCAGTGGGGGGCTCACCCCACAGGGCAGCATCTACCACACCAAGGCAGCCCAGGGCTCTGCCTATGAACCTGGGGACTTCCAACTAAACAAGCACAGGCGCCCCAGAATCGCCCCCTTTAAAAAGTTTTCTACATGTGGATGGGCTTGATTTTCTTCCTTCCTTTATATGTGGTGCTGAGACTTGAACCCAGTGCCTCACACAGGCCAGGCAAGCGCTCTACCACTGAGCCCCGACCCTGGCTCCTGTCCCCTTGTGTTTGATGACACCTGCAGTACGCAGCCTTCGAGGAATATAAAGGACAGCTGTTTTATGATTTCATGCTGCAGCATCACCAACTGTTTGCCCTTTAATAATGAGATAATAATGGCTCCGTCCTGAACTCAGTCCTTCTCTAAGAAACTAGGAGTAAAACCCCTGAAGGTCACAATCCAACCCTGTTCGCTGTGTTATTGAACTTAGATGTCCTCTACCCTTGGTAAGAGAGCCTCTGTCTTGGTATCCTGTGTCCTGTCACCTTCCTGGCACCTAGGGTGATGTCCTCCTCGACCTGTTGTCCCCGAGGCCTGCCTGCATACAGATGCCCTGCGAGCTCCCTGCCACCACACGCTGTCCTCTGGTGAGCGTCCATCTTAGCCCAACGTTGTGTGCGTTTTCAGCATTTGACAAATTTCTTCAGTGTCCTTCCCCACCAGAGGGGGGCTGCAGACTTTCTGGAGGTGGGGTTCCGCATGCTAAGCCTCAGGGCGCTGGGAGGTGGGACAGCGGCTGTGTGAGTGGCCACCAGCTGTAGGCTGACCACAGCGGCCCCTGGGCCACCTCTGGCACATGCTCCCTGGGCTGCTGCCTCAACTTCTTGGCCCTCAACCTGTGCGGTCTTGCAGGCCTGTCAGGGCCGCTGTGGAAGACCCCGTCCACCTCTTCCCCTGTACAGGCGACGAATCAAGGCTCCAAGAAGCGCCAGAGGACACCCAGCCGGCGAGCAGGGATTTGGATCTCCATCTGCTTGACTTTTAAAACCCAAGGTTTAAAAAAAAAAGTCTGTTTCTGGTGCAAGGGATGGAAGCCAGGGCGTGTGGTGGCGAGGCAGCCAAGACGGGCCCCCACCTGCTGCTGGGGGATCGTAGAATGGTGCCTCTGCTTTGGAAGGGTTTGGTGGCTCCTCAGAGAAGCAGAGTCCCCAAGGCCAGAGAAGACAAGACTCATTTCCCACCGGGGCCTTCCCACTGCAGACGGCTCAGGGGCAGGAGGCACTGCGGTCCCCTCCCCTTCTCACCAGACCTTCTATATGATGCAGCGAAACCTCTGCCACCCAGCAAGGGCAGCTCCAGCATCCAGGCCGGGAGTGTTCTCTGGTGGCAGCTGGTGTGCACGGCCTTGGCCTTGGCGATAGCCATCTGGCCCCTGTGTCCACACCCCAGATAAAGACCACACAACAGAAGGCAGCTTGTCCCCAAAGAGCAGGAGATCAAAGCAGTCAGCAGCGTGGGTTCAGGGTTCAGGACAGCGTACAGTGCTCTACCCCCAGCGCTTCTGTTTTTTTGAGACAGGGTGTCACCTGGTTGCTGAGGCTGGCCTGGAATTTGTGATCTTCCTGCTTCAGCCTCCCGAGTCACGGGGATTACAGGTGTGTGCCACCATGTCCAGCTTCAAGATGACCTTGACATGACTCGGGAGGCGGAGGCAGGAGGGTCTGGAAGCACACATGAGTGTGTTTAATCAAGACATACAGGGGCTGCGGCTGGGGCTGGGGCTGAGTGGTAGAGAGCTTGTCTCCCATGGGGGAGGCCCTGGGTTCGATTCTCGGCAGCACATATAAATAAACGAATGACAAAAAGGTCCCACAACTAAAACACCAAGATGCATCAGCTTACTAGATGTTCATTCTGTGAGGACAGGAAGTTACTACACCTTGATGAATTCAGATGTCAAAAGTCACCGAGGTGATGTAGTGGCTCCTAGGGACTGAGGGTCACAATTAAAAGTAGGTTTTGGTTCAGTTTTAGAAAGAAGAACTAATACCTGTGACTAAGACAACTAAAAAAAACTATCTTAAAGAAAATGAGACCTTGCTACTGGAGGAATTCCAGGGGAGACTGCCTGTCGGGGTATTGTGGAAACACTGTCTGTTGAAGGAGATCTGACTCGATTCCTGGGCCCTTTTTTTGTGGTCCTGGGGAATGATCCCAGGTCTCCGGCATCTAGACAAGACTCTGCTACTGACTTCCTTCCCTGTCCTCTCCCGTCCTGGGACAGGGTCGCGCTAGTTGCCCAGGCTGACCTGGAACTCAGGATCCTCCTGCCTCAGCCTCCTGAGCAGCTACGATTATTCAGATCTTTTCTGCCCCTGAACCCTGAAGAGTCTTTCTAGTTAAGGAACTTGTCTTTAATCTTTTGAACATTAAGTGCCGGTGCTATGTTTCTCTCCACAACATTAATTCCAACAACTCCGAAGGAGGTAGGGAGATACATGAAATAGTGATAATGTAGCATCTGCAGAATGGGAGTGAAATATCAGGATTTATTTGGTAGCATGGTGGTATGGACTGGTGATGAATATATATGGATCAGAAAGTACTTGTTTCCAAGACTCTGGAACCTCACAGAGAGGTCAATAAGGAGTCAAAGGCTCTGGAAGCCATTCTCAGAGTGGGTTTGCTTTGCCCATGTCGTATCCAAAGCCTCCTGGTCTTGACTCCGTCCACTCCTGTTTCTATTAGCACCAGGTGGAGAATCTGCTCAGTCCACGTTCTGGATTCAAGCTCCAGCTCGGACCTGTTCCTCTGCAAAGAGGAAATCCCTAGTCCAGAGGGCAGCTGTGACAATGGGGAAGGGAAGTCATGGGGCTGGGCAGAGATGGCTGTGGGGGTCAGCTGTGTTACCACGGGCACACGTCAGGTCTCACTTTTCTCTTTTGGAATTGTTGGAGAAACGCCAGTCGGTACCTAGAAGGACTTCTCCTTCCCGGTGGTGAGATTAGGAGGTGACTGACTAATGTGAAAGGCAGAAAGGGGACAGGGGAAACTGGTCACTTCCCTGGTCTCCAGTGGGGATCCACGCAGAGTGACCTGGTTGTGAAGGAATGCCCTCACGAGCCATCCCCAGAAGCTCCCGTGTCTTGGGTGGTGACCTGCCCTGCCCACTCCCTGCTCCCGGGAGGGGTCCTCCGTTTGGCCCTGGTCTGCTCCCCGGGGCCCCTGCCGGCCTGGGCTGAGGGCCATCCTCCCAGCTCTCTCCCCATTGTCCCCGTGAGGTCCTTTAAGGAGGCTGCCTGTTGGTCTCTGATGCTCTCTGGCTCCGCTCTTTCCACTTCTGACTTCCTTCTCTCAGCCTCCATTTCTTCTTCTGTTCTCCATGATCTCAATTTTATGTGTTTTGGAATTTTCACGGTTTTCAGCATTTTTTTGTCTTTTTTTTTTTGTGACATCACACAATTGGGTCTGGTGGACACATCTCTGTCCTTCCAAGTGCAACAAGCCCTTCTCATAGCTTGCTCTGTCAGGAAGGCAAAGCACAGGCTGACACCTGGTCCCTGAGGTCCCCTGGCTTGGGCTGGCCATACAATTCAACAAGTCGCCCTCCCCGGCCCATGTCAAGGTCACCTTCACCTGGATGAAACTGTCTTACTCTCATGGTGTGTGTGTGTGTGTGTGTGTGTGTGTGTGTGTGTGTAAGAGAGACACAAGGGGTCTCCAGTCAATTCTACCCTGATCTTTAAGACTGTCCAGAAAAGAGCCGAGTGGCCACTGTTAATCCTCCCCACGCCCTTGTAGAAAATACAGTCCTTCAGAGATGGAGCCATTTACTCACAAATGCTCCGTAAATTAATGGCAGGATCTCCTGAAGCCGAGCGCCTTCCCAAGTGGGGAGTGGTGTCTATTATTAGCCAGTAGTTAAATAGCAGAGCAGGGCTGGGGTAAGTGGGGTGAGCTCAATTTCCCAGCAAATGAAACAAACAGGTTACGAGACTCGCCCAGGTGGTAACAGAGCTGTGGGACCCACGATGGTCGTGGTCACAGAGGACCCGTCCTCCTTAGTGCACCAACTGACAACCACCAGCAGCTAGTTCCTTCTTCAAGTTGAAAGGATTACCTGGGGATTGTGGGCTTTCTTTTTTTAGTTCATGTTTTAGCTGTGGGCTGACACAGTACCTCTATTTTTCTTATGTGGTGCTGAGGACGGAAGCCAGTGCCTCCCGCATGCTAGGCGAGGGCTCTGCCAGCCCCAGCCCAGCCCGGGAATGTGGCCTTCAGCTGTTACAGTGCAGACGACACCCATTAGACACCCATTACAGCCCTCAGACGGCTGGGCTGGCCTCCCCTCCTGAGCACCCCAATCGGCAGGAAACACCAGGGAGGAAGCCGGGGCCACCCGGCTCGAGGCTTTTGTAAAAGACGATGAACAAAGAGCTTGGCGACATGCCCTGTGTCTTGGAATGCAGACCTGGGCTGGCTCAGCCTCTGAGGACCTCACTGCCTGTCCTTACAAACACTTTCCCTCGCTGTCCACCGGCCTGGGAAGACGGTTCCCCAGCTCTTTCCACCACCGGCCTGGTCACACGCGGCCTGAACCAGCCCCGGTGTGGTTCTGTCACCCACCTGGGAAGCTCTGGCCTGCAAGGAGGCTAGCAGAGGGTTCAATAGAAATAGGTGGAGTTTTGGGTGGAGGAGTGCGTGTGGGGGAGGAATTGGGGTCCAGCCCAATCCACTCAGTCATCATAAGCACCAAGACATCAAAACACCAGCCCCAGTAACCACCGTGATAACCACCCTCCCTGCCCAGGTCTTTTCATGTGCAGCGTCTGCCTCCGAGGAATGCACCTTTATGAAGCTGCTTCTACTCCAGTCCTTGCCCTCCGCCCTGCGCTCTCCTCCGTGGGAAAGAAACAGGAGGCCCAGAAAGACCAGCGAGTGAGGCGTGGGCTCAGGCCTGGGTCTGGATTTGCTTTCCTATCAATCCTATTGATCAAATGCAAAACCTAACAGCAAAGAAAGCACCACCCTGCGCTCCTGCCCCCTCCCAGCACCTCCGCCGCTGACTCTGCCCCTGTCCCTTGGTCACTGGCCGGCGGGCGGTTACCATCTGTCTGATTCTACAATGGTGACACCAGGTACCTCGGGAGTTCAGAGGAAGAACACCTCCATCTTCTATTAAATATTAACAACAAACCAAAAACGTAGGGGGGAAAAGAGAAGGGAAATAATTGTGTGCAGCCATCCACAAGTTAGTTTTCAAAACCAAGAACTCCCCCTTCAGGATGGGACCCCTGTTCTCTGGACCTGCAAGGTGTGATGGGGTGGGCTGTGACCTCCCTGCGTTCTTGGCTGGCACATGCTGGTCACGCAGCTCCTTCAGGAATAAAACTAGCACGAGATTACTAACCTCATTTTTAGGATTTTTAGTCAGGGATCCTAATTCATCACGACCCAAATGAAGGAGACCTAAAAATGGCCTGAGCTTAACTATTAGCAAAGAAAAAAGACTTATTAACATTTCACTTTTTAAAGAAAGTAGGTCATAGTGTATTTGGGCAGATGAGACCCATACTAAAAGCAAAACCTGATCCACTAAGGACGACACCATCCAGATTTGGTTGGAGGACAACAATCCACAGATGAATAGTGATCTTGCAAAAGTGTTTTGGTCACTGGATTGGTCAACCCAGCAGCAACCTTCCTTGATCAAAGATAGGCCAGGGCACTTCTGGGTTGAATTCCTGATGAATGAGAAAGTGGGTGAGGGCACCGCTGGGAACCAGCCAGCCTCTCACGCAGGCCTGTCTGGGTGTGGCTCGGGGTCTGGTGCCACCCTGAGAGCCTCTGCTGCTTCCCTAGTTGGGCAACAGGTCACTAGGGCAGATGGCGGAAGCAACTTGTGGAGCAGGTACCGAGACAAACAGGAAGAACCAGGTCCCGGGCCGACACCCCCGGGTACCTCGGGAGCAGACTGCCGTTTCCTACACGGAACCTTCGTCTCTAGTAAGCACCCTGCCTCGGAGCTGTGTCCCCAGCCCCAGATTTTGTATTTCCCCAGAAAACAAGGCACGGGAGGAGGCATTTGCTGAGCTCCTACTCTATTTTTCCACCCGTTTCCCGGTGCTGGGGATGGGATCCAGGGCTTCTTACACACCACACAGGATTCCACCAGACAAGCTCCAGCCCCCGCGCTCCTGCTCAAAACCAGTACCTACGAGACGCTTCCATACATATGATCTCATTTAACAAGCTCCACAACCCTGTTCAACAATATCATCACCTTGTTTGTTCACTGAGGCTCAGATGATTTATAGGACCCACTCAAGGCCACACGGGCTCAGGTGGTGTCAGAACCAGCGAGTCAGTTCAAGCCTGTCCAGCCCAACGAATTAGTGGGGGTCACAAATTTATCTTCTCCCTCCTCCCTTAGCTCTTTAGTGGCTAAGTTGGGAAGAGCTAACCCGTACTATAGTACACATCTCTCTCTCTCTCTCTCTTTTTTTTAACAATGCCTTTATTTTTATGTGGTGCTGAGTATCGAATCCGGGTCCCTCCCGAGCTAGGCGAGCGCTCTACCGCTGAGCCGCAACCCCAGCCCTACAAGACTCTTTACAGGAGTCCTACCCTGCAAAAGAACGTCTCCCTTATTTAGTTTTAGAGACACAGTGTCCTTAAGATGCCCAGGCTGGCCTTGAGTTTGTGATCCTCCTGCTGCCTTGACCTCCTGAGTGGCTGGGATCACAGGTGTGTCCCTCACACACGACAAGTGCATCTCTTAGGGAACTTTTTAAATATTTCATATTCTGTTTCCATTTCAAAATTATTGCCTAAATCTAGCCTACAACAGATTCTTTACTGACTCTCAGATCCATTTTCAGTTGACAGGCACTAACACTTTCAATAAGAGGGGCTAAAATAGCCATATAACGACATGTCTCTGGTTTGCGTCCCATGATGCCAAAGTCACGTGAAATCACGTTTGACCACAGCTCCTCTCTTGCGTCCGCCTCCTCTGGCCGGTGCTTGGCTAGGCTAGCACGGTCCCCACCTGTTCTACTGTGTGTGATGACCGCTCGTGGTGATTGCTTTCTTCCAAAGTTTTGCTTTTGTGACTCAGAGCAGTTTAAAATATCCCTGGGCTGAATACAAACACTCTCAGAAGCTGATTTCCAAGGAACAACAATCCCCTTAAAGATACAAGCTTTCAAAATGACGCTGCTGCTCGTGAGCACCGGGAGGGTTTGCAGCCCGACTGTCCACGGCACTGCCCCGGATGGCAGGAACCATGGATCCCCTCAGGAAAGCCCTGGGGTCCCCCAGCTCTTATTTTTAGTGCATTTTCCATGGCTGAGCCTGGACCCTTTCCTTTGGGGACTCTATTAGTTACGCCACACCCCTGCGGGAACACACCTGGTCCTCGGATTTTAGCAGCAAATCAAGTACACGTGAAGCAATGTTCCAGGGTGACCCAGCGAGTCACTTTATGTTTCTGGGTTTCAGTGCACTCCTCTTAAATTAGATTAAAATAGATATTTGAGGTCCCTTTCACCTCCGGAGGACTATAAACCCAGATGCCACTAATCAGCATGAGGCAGCGCTTCACAGGGACGAAGGGACTGGCTGGACGGGAACAACCAGAAGTCAGCACGGACCTCATCACCCCAAACCTCGTCTCCCACCTCTGTCCAGCGTGCGCTCTCTCGAGTTTGTGAGAGCCAGAGCAAAGCTCGCAGACTAGGAGCCTGGCCCTGGCCAGAAGGGCTGAGGTGGTCTCAGGTCCAACTCTGCTATGATGGCTTCCTGGCCTAAGTGCACGTGGTGTCTAAGAAAGACTGCGTCAGTCCTGACACAAATCATGTGGGGAGACCACACACATGCACACGCACACACACACACAGACACGTGGTCCTCCACAGGCCTCGATGCTTCTGAGTACTCGAGAGTTAAGCAGATGGTCTTGGCAGTCATCTTGCCTGGTGCTACAGTGACGCACAGAGTAATGGAGGCACCCCGAGAGAGGGGCATTCCTGAGGAAGGATGCGGAAAAGGGGAGTGGTGACTGCAGTAGGCATTTCTTTCTTCTTCTTCTTCTTTTGTGGCTGGGGATGGAGCTCAGGGCCCTCTGCGCATCAGGCAGCTGCTCTTCCTGAGCTATGTCCCAGCCCTGGGTGGCGGTGGTGGTTTTCGACCCCCTGCACTGCTACGCTGCTTGAAAACCTTCTGGGAGCCGGCACACTTCACACACAGAATTTTAAGGAATATGTTTAGAACAGCGACTCAACTTTTAGTCAACACACATTTGACCTGGGAGAGACCAATACCCACGGCCCATGCAATGGGTGCTTCTGAGAACGAGGTGAGTCTTTCAACTACACAGAGTTCAGGGTTGAGCCCGAAACAACACCTGTCCTGCGTTAAAAAGAACACTGCAGTCAGAGTCAGGAAAAACTGAGCTTAAAGTGTGGCTTCACTACTCACTACCAGGTGACCCATGGCTGACATTGGCCTGAAGTTTCTCGTCTTAACTGGAGACAGTACAATGCACACCAGGACTGTTGTGAGGATGGATCTTTGCGTCTAAAGCCTCCAGGCCAGAGAGGTGGCCATGCCTGTAGTCCTGGGGACTTGGGAGCCTGAGGCAGGAGGATCCCAAGTTCGAGGCCAGCCTGGGCAACTGAATCAGGCCCTCAGCAACCTAACAAGACTGTGTCTCAAGAGAAAACATAACAAGGGCTGAAGATTTAGTTCAGTGCACCTCAGAGCACCCAGGGGTTTAAAACCAAACCAAAAAAACCAGTATCTGGCATCATGCAGACCTGGGGGTTTGGTAATGTTATTAGTGACACTGTCACCACTGCTCTCACCCAACAACGAGCAGCAACACTGTGCATGGCCTCCCCCTTGTCAACTCAGATATTAGTTTTTAAAAAAATTTTTTTTGTAGTTATAGATGGACAGCATGCCTTTATTTTATTTATTTATTTTTATGTGGTGCTGAGGATGGACCCCAGTACCTCACACATGCTAGGCAAGCGGTTTGCCGCTGAGCTACAGCCCCAGCCCCAGATATTAGTCATGTACAAAACAAACAAACAAACAAACAAAAAAACCCCAACCAACCAACCAAAAAAAAAAAAAACCCTACAGCATGGAAAAAAGTTTTTAAATGGCTCTATGGGCTAGGGATGTAACTTAGTGGGAGAGGATGTAGCCTGTCAGAGACCCAAATTCCAGGCCCAGCACTGCAAAAAATAAATAAATAAATAAATAATTAAAAAAAAAAAAAGGCAAAGAAATCTGGAGTATCTAGATGGACAAATGTGCATCCAATGGTCTTGGTCACACAAGAGCCCACCAAGTGTACCCTTAGTCTACCTCCTTGCTAGACAAAAGGAGAGCATGCGACAGAGCAGTCACAGGGCCAGTAGGCTGGAGCAAAGCCCTAGCTTTGATCCCCAGCACCCAGGGAAGAGGAAAAAATAAAAGAGAGAGAGAGAGAGAGAGAGACACACACACACACACACACACACACACACACACACACACACGGGGCCCGAGGAGGGAGGAGGAGTTGCTGGAGGCAGCCAAGAGTGAAGGGGAAGACACAAACTGTCAAAGTAGACAGATGAACTCAGAAGCCTAGGACCACGTCTCACCTTCTGCAGACGAAGCCCACTAGCTCCGAGTGAGTCCCTCTGGGCAGGAAGCTGCCGTTCTAAGCTATTTTCATTAAGTTAGGTTCAGTGTATTTTGTCAAAAGGAGGCAGAGAGACTCTCTAAGAGCCTAAAATGTGGAACGTTTTGGTGCTTAAAATAGGCTTCAGGATCTCACTTATGTGAAACGACTCAAAGACCAACAAAGTTAGCAAATATATTCACTGTCAGAGACACTGAACAAACAAACAGATAAATAAATCTAGTAATAATAAAAAAAGACATATGTGGGGCTGGGGTTGTGGCTCAGTGGTAGAGCCTCACCTAGCACGTGAAAGGCACTGGGTTCGATCCTCAGCACCACATAAATACATAAAAATAAATAAATTAAATAAAGGTATTGTGTCCAAGTACAACTAAAAAAAATTAAAAAACATAACAAAAAAACAAAACGAAACTAGTCATTTACCTTCTACAGAGAACCCAGAGTGCAATGCAGTAAAAGCACTGCCCACACCTCCCACGTGAGGTGACAATGGGGAGCTCCAGTTCTGGTCTGATTTATTTTAAATGGATACAAGGTAGGCCCTGGGAAACGTGGGGTATTTTCTCTGATTTTCTGACCCACATGGGATTTGAAGACAACAAGCTCTAGATGAATCGGAGGAGTCTGAACACTGCAATGTTTTGCTCTCCATTCAGAACAGGAGTCAAAGCAGGCAGTGTTTGTTAAGGCAATGGCCGAGCAATGCCAGGCAGGGGCTGGGTGGCAGCAGTTCCTGGCTGACATCACGAACGCCGTGGGTCAGGTGTTGAGCAACGTGTCTCACAGAATTTCATTGAAATGTCACCATAATATTGCGCAGGATCGTTGTGGGTCCGAGTGTTCTAGAGTCCCCCCGAGCACTGAGATTGCTCACTACTTTACATAAGTCCTCAGTGAATAAAGCACATGTGAAGCACTGAAATGAAAATAGCAACCTGTGTTCATGTTTGGAACTTTCTTTCCTCTACACACTTTTCTTCTTCCTTGAAGTCTTAAGTTGGAATTGAAGAAGAGTACAGGAGAGAGGCAGGGTTGACGCACTGTTACCATCTGAAAGAGCTTGTGGCTTTCACTCTCAGAGCCACTGACACAAGCCAACAATTTATTTCAGGCCCAAAGATTGTTTCATAAAAGTAAACTTTAAAAAACATCACTTTTGGGCTGGGGATGTGGCTCAGCGGTAGTGCGCTCGCCTGGTATGCGTGCGACCTGGGTTCGATCCTCAGCACCACATACCAACAAAGATGTTGTGTCCGCCGAGAACTAAAAAAATAAATATTAAAAATTCTCTCTCTCTCTCTCTCTCTCTCTCCTCTCTCTTAAAAAAAAAAATCCTTAAAAAAAAAACCAAAAAACCAAAAAACATCACTTTTATTTTTAAGAGGTGAAAGGGACCCTCAGAGATGGCCTGTTTAACCTCTGGTTTTGTAGCAGAAGTACTGAGGGATCCTTGAGTTAGTCCCCGTCACAGACCAAAACCCGGGTCCTTGGCTGAGCTGCAGGTCTGTGGCTCCCCCAAGGCCGGTCCTCAACCTGCATCATGAGGTGGCCTGGGAGGATCTGAATGAGGACTCTGGGGGGGACATTCTTTCTTTCTGCATGTGAAGAAAAGAAGGGAAAAGGACAGACACTTGCAGAAGCTGAGAGTCACCTAACAGAAATACCTAGTAGAATATCAAACCCCCAAAGATGCCTCGCTTGAGGCACAGCTCAGTGGCAGCATGTGTGGCTACCATGAGACCCTGGGATCAGTCCCCGGCCTGGTGATGGGGCCATGGGGAAGAAACAGGCTTCTACCTTTGGCACCGATGATGCCTCAAGGCCACTGCATGTCTAAGTCTCCTCCCCTTCAAACATCTGCCAATTCATAATAGAAGCCACAGAAACTTACCTGGCCTGTTTTCAGTGTGATCTTTCTAACCAATTGCCCAGCTAATGTGTAAGGCCAAACACCCACAGGGTTCTCTGGCTGGCCTGTATTTTGGTCCTGGAGTTCTGACAACTAAGAGCTTTTGAATTCAATGGACCTTTGAGGACCGAGTGTGGTTCTGGGATAGCAAGTAAACAGACGGACTGCCTCGGGGAGCGTGGGCTCCACTCTGAAGTCTTAAACAGGAATGGAAGACTGTGACTCTGTCACCTGGCTGAGTGCTTCATCAGCGTGTGATCTGGGGACTCCTGACCTGCGCTGGCTCTGTTTCGCTGGCAGTGAAACCCGAACCTAATTCAGATGTCGTATGACACACCTAACTGCTCTGGGCACTCTAGACGAAGATAAAGCAAGGGCAGGGGCCACCCCCAAACAATTTAGGATTTTCATGTCCCACGACTCACCTATACCGTTCCTCCTGCAAGGTCTGCATTATTAGGGAATAGTCCCTCTGATAATGTTCCTTGAGGGTCTCAAAGGATTCCTCCAGTCTGGCCTGGGTATCCCGGATCTCCTGGATCTCGTGGAGTAGTGCATCAAATCCTGAGCTCTGCATGTCCAAGGTATTGGTTTTGGAGCTGGAAGCTCCTACAGCGAGGCCCCCCGTGGTGCTGTTGGCTCCCACTGAGCCTGAAGTGGCACTAGAACAATCTTCCTCGCTACCATACTTTGGGCTCGACTGGAAGTTCGAAATCACCCCCAGAGCCTTCCCCGCCTCGTCCACCTGCGCTTCCTCTAAAGAGTCCTTCAGGTTGGGGATGTTGTCGGCACTGCCAAATTTGTTCCGAATCAGCGACGCGATCTCCCTGGGTTTCGAGACCACGGCTCCTGCTGCCGAATGGGTGGCCTGGGAGAAGCTGGACAATCCCCCTTTGACGCTGTCCACCACTCCTTCGCTGAAGCCCGTCACCTTTGCTCCCACGTCCTTCAGGCCCTGGTGCATGTCCCTGAAGACATCCTTGGGCTGCCGGGGGATCCCATTCTGCTCCACTTCCCGGAGCTTCCGGTGGTAGTGCTCGAGCTTCTTCTGCAGCTGGAGGATGGTCTGGGCCGACTTCTGGTTCTTCTTCTCGAAGACCTGCTTGATGCGGGCCGCCTGCTGCTTGTCGGCGCTGTTGGCCAACTTCAGGTACTCGGCCACGTTGTCGTCCCGGGCCGTCTGCGCGATCTTGATCTGCTCCGTGAGCTTCAGGATCTTCTGCTGCAGGTGAGCGATGGCAGCCTTCGTGCGCTGAGGGTCTGGAATGCCATCCACGGAGTCTGTGTGGATGCTGCCATCAGCGCTGGAGGCCACCGCACTGGACGTCTGCGCGAGGCTGCTTACTTCCAACCGCTCGATCTGCACACAAAAGCAAGAGGTGCACGTTAGGAAGGAGCCCAAGAGGACCACCGGGCCAGGATGAATGGCCCAAAGCGTGCTGAAGCTTCACCGGCTCTCAGCTCCCAGCACGGGGAGCCAACCCATGCCCTCAGCAGCCTGCCCTGCTCCTGGGTACTGCCGCACTCGGCTCAGCCACACAGACACAGTCTAGGAAAAAAAGACCTGCACAGGCTGTAAACTGGGAGTATTTTTTTGCTAGAGAATGCATCACAGTCTCTTTAAATAGCAAAGCTCCCTAAGTGGGTTAAGGCATGAATTAACTCACATTCTGTATGCAGAGTTTTGTTCAGAAGCACATTAGTGTACGACAGGGTACATCTGCTTTTCAACTTAATGGTAGGAAAACCATTGCAGCGTTTAGACATCACTGTCACTCTGACCCATGCTTACACACCAGGGCTACCTGAAAATGCTGGAAACAACGGGTGTGTTAGGACTGGGAAGGCAGGTCAGCAGAAGAGAACTGGCCCAGTGGGCAGAGCCCTGGGTTCCATCCCCAGCACGGCCTGGAGTGGGGTAGCATGGTGCATATATATAAATATTAAACTTTAATTATAATGTCTTTTCCTTTTTCTTATTTCCTCCCAGCAGTGGGGAAAGTGAACCCAGAGCCTTGCACATACTAGGCGAACACTCTGTCACTGAGCTACATTCCCACTCCTTTCTATTTTGTACTTTTAAACTTTATTTTGTGGTACAGGGGGTTTAACCCAGGGCTGTTCTGCCACTGAGCTACATTCTTAGCCCCCCTTTATATATTTATTTTGAGACAGGGTCTTGCTAAATTGCTGAGGTGGTCTTGATTTGCAATCCTCCTGCTTCAGCCTCCTGGGGGCTGGGATTATAGGCGTGGGCTGCCAGCTTCCCGGTGTCTTGGTGTCTTTTTATCTACGTCGTGTTGAGGGTAAGGAGATCATTTTCTACTCCAATGAGGACATTGAACTGGTAGCTAGAGATGAGCAGAGGTGAGGAGGAAGGCTCTGCTGAAAGTGGCAAAGGTGACTGTTACCAAATCACAAGTGCTGGGGATGAACCTGGTCACAATAACAGGAACGCCCAGGGACTGGGGCAGAAAGAGGTAAGGAGTCAACAGATCAAGGACTGAGGTCAGGTCTTCTGAAACTCACATTATTAAAGCTTTAGCTAGTCAAAGTTTTTGTTAGGCAGGTGCTCCAAAGCTCACCCTCTATCCTTTCGTATGGGTGAGAACCATTCAAAGGAACTCAAGGGGGAAAAAAAATTACTCCAAACTGCTCAGATTAAAAAACTTTAAAAAAGCACTTAGCCAAAGTTGGGGAAGGGTCAGGTCTCTCAAATTTAGGAAAAAACAAAAAATCCTTCAAGTGGCGTTACACACCTACCTACACTCCCAGGGACTCGGGTCAGGGATGCTGAGGCCGAAGATGACAAGTATGAGGCCAGCTTCAATTCAGTGAGACCCTGTCTCAAAATTAAAAAAGGAGCAGGGCTAGTGCTCAGTGGTAAAGTGCTCCTGGATTCAATCCCTAGTCCAAAAAAAGTGTCCCAGCACGTGGCTTGTGGCGGTGAATTAGAGCAGGGCACAAAGGAAAAGGCCTTAGAATCTGCTCTCTGCTGAGCACTGACAGAGTGAATAATGAAACCATCATCTCAGGGTGATGAACATGAACAGAACACACCAAATTACAAATTCACCATCATGGAGACAGACTAAGATCATATCCTTTTTCTCTGGTTCCCATTAAAAATCTGCCTTTGCAGCAATCTGCTAGAAATGACTACACAGAGGTTACCCTGCTATACTTCATGATAATAATACACAAAATCTAAAACACTCACAAAATGTCAACAATCAATTTAGCCTAGAGAGGCATCCTCTTTTTGTGTGTGTGTGTGTGTGTGTGGTACCAGGGGCTGAACTCAGAGATGCTTACCACAAAGCCCCATCCCCAGCCCTTTTCTGTATTTTATTGAGACAGGGTCTCACTGAGTTGCTGAACCTGCCACAGCTGGGAGGGGACACTGAGTAACCCGTGGCTCCTGGCTCCAGGTTCCTTATGGCAGGTTACTTTTCCTTGGCAGCGAGCACCTTGTATGCTGCAGGCTGTGCGAGGGAGGTCACCTGCGGCTTCCAGCAGCCCAAGTAGGACAGAGTCACACTAAAGACAGCCCAGTTGGTTTCCTTAGTTACTTTGTGGAGATTCTACATCTGCAATTTAATTATTTCATGTAAAATGGGACCACTTTTAATAAGCAATTAGTTTATTAAAAGTCACTGTGATAGCTTGTATGCTCTATTTTTCTCTTAAGGTTTTCTGACATTGCAGCAAATGTTAATTCGTATGTTGTGTGATTATTCAAGTAGCAGTGATCCCGCCTGGAGCGTGGACTTCCTCCTTAAGGACCTGGTTCAGAAAGGGAAGTGCCTGCCTCTTGTGCCTGGGCTCGGGCTTCCCTCCTGCTCTGTGCCCACTCTTCCCTGTCTCCCTCTCACCCTCCCCTTTCCTACCACTCCTACACCACGTCTCCACTTCTCCTCCTCTTCAAAACTAGAACCTGCCACACGCTCCAGACGGGGACACTGGTTCTGACTTAGTTTTGAGTTAAAGTCATCAAATGAAAAGTCATTTTTTTTTTTAATGGCGTCTGTAGGCACACTGGGTTGTCCACGTACAATAAGCAAAATTCGATCGCTAACGCACTCCAACCTGACAATGAAGTTGTAAATGTGAAAAGCAAAATTAAAAACATTTCAAAGCCTGTACTAAAAAGAAGGGGAGGATTGTGTGTGTGTGTGTGTGTGTGTGTGTGTGTGTGTGTATTGGTTGGTAGAAGTGGAACCCAGGGCCTTACTCGTTAGGCAAGGACTCTACTTCTGAGATTCAGTCCCAGGATTTTCTTAAAAATATATGAAAAGTCACAAATCTGAAAAGGAGGTGAGTGAGCGGGCTCCCTGGGGCGTGGCAGTGAAGCACGAGTGCACTTTGGCATGAAGCGCTCAGGTTCAAATCCTGACATCACCACTAGCTGCACAACTGGGTAAGTCACTTGACCTCTGAACCATTCCAGCTGTAAGTGGAGATAATGCTGGCTTCAGAAGACGTGTGAAGAGGAGATGAGTCGATAAACAGCAAAGTGTCAGAACTGTCAGAGCACATTACATTGTTATTTTTGTAACGTGTGAGTATTCTCTTTAAAGATTCACATATAGACTCCCTTCCCAGCTCTCTCTCACTTCAGGCAGAACAAGGCAGATACAGGTTCTACCAGGAGCCCCGTCACTCAGCCCTACCCTGGGAGCAGGACAGTCCCCTGTCCACACAGCGCTGTGGCTCGTACCTGGCTGGCTGGCCAAACCCTCCCCAGCCTACAAGCCACATTGTTGCCTCTAATTTACAAACAACCTGACTGCCAAGTGCCTCCCACCTCCAGTGATTGCAGGGAAGGGGAGGACAGTGACAGTGCCCCCTACTCAGGTCTTTTCTGATGGTTTCCTGAGGGTATGCATCTCTGATTATCCTGTGTCCTAAGAGCGGCCACGGGACTCAGGCAGCCACCATTCTGCTCTGTGGCCGTAACCAGCACACAGTGTTGCCTCTTCTGCATTTTTGACTCTTAATGTCAAGAACTCATTTGCCAGACTTTAATGACCTATTAACCGGTATGAATGAATTGGTTACAGAATAAATTTAAAAAGACCCAAGAGAAATTTTAAGCAGCACATCCAGGGCACAGCAGAACCATTGCAGCTGCACACAGAGCGCCTCTCACTGCAGCCTGCTTCCGCTAGGTGGACAGAAGGGTCAGCGCGCCACAGGGCCCAGGTGGACAGTCATGGCCAAGGAAAGGCGGTGGAAGCAGCGCTGGCTACAGCCAAGGGTCTGGGCTCACACTGGGCATTACCAGACCATGTGTCTCCCTGGTCCCCTGCTTGTTCTCTTGGAGCCTGTCTCCCATGTGTATGACAGGTCCACGATCTTTTCATGAGATATTAAACATGTCCAATCAGGGGCTGGGGATGTGGCTCTGCAGGGAAGTGCCTGCCTGGGAAGTAGCAGGTCCTGGGTTGGACCTCAGCCAAAGCCAAAACAACACCAGCAGCAACAATGACGACAACAACAAACACGGATCACGCCCGACACACTCAGTGCAGTCACAGGAGGGGACTGTCCAGGGTCAGGTTCCTGCAAGAGGCCAACAGACCAGGCGAGAAATCAAAATGGAGTCCCTCATGCTAAAGTTCTGTGTCACCAGGCTGAGACTAAACTGCTGTCTGACCTTTCATCAGGATTGGAGGTGACAACCCAATTTCCCAAACAGGTCACTTTCAATTGACTTAAGAAGGAAGTTTCCAGGGCCAGGGCTGGGGCTCATCGGCAGAGCTCCTGCCGAGCATGTGCGAGGCCCTGGGTTCGATCCTCAGCACCACGTAAAAATAAAAACAAATAAAAAATAAAAATAAAGGTATTGTGTCCATCTACAACTAAAAAATACATATTAAAAAAAAGAAAGTTTCCTCTGCTTTAATCCTTGCACAAAAAAGGTAACCTAAACTAAGCTGATGTTAACAAATCAGTTCTTTTTCTATTGCTCTGTCTTCCTGTCCCTGTTTTACAATGAAGTAACTTTGAATTGACCAACTCACTTTTTTGGGAAACATTTACTTTTTACTTGTGGGTGGACACAACGCCTTTACTTTATTTTTTATGTGCTGAGGATCAAACCCAGTGTCTCATGCAGGCTGGGCGAGTGCTCTTCCTCTGGGCCTCAGCCCCAGTCCTCACTTTTTGTTTTCTATTTCTTCAACTTTCTTCTGTCTGTAAAAACTTCTTCTGCTTAACTCACCTGAAGCACTTATTTTAGTTTAGGGAATGAATTGCTGTTTGATGACAGACCTGAAAATAAAGCCGGTTAAGATCATTAAACCACTGGTGTGGGGCACAGGACTGTGGGACTAGCTACTAAGGAGGCTGAGGCAGAAGGAGCCCAAGTTTGAGGCCAGCCTGGGCCACTTAGTGAGACCTGGCCTCACAATAAAGAGGACTTGGGGTGTAATCTCAGTGGTCAAGCGCTTGCCTAGCATGCACTGGTTGAATCTGCAGGACCCAGGGGCAGGAAAAATATGACCACCAAACTAAGCTGTTGTAATGTTTTTGTCCTTTGACCATCCTCCCCCCACAACACACACACGAAAAACAAAGCTGACCTTCTTCTATCACTTACCCTGGCTGGTAGGTTCATGACCCAAAACCTAAGTACAGACTCATAACTATGAAAGACGAAGAAATCCCCACTTCACATCACTGTCCTCAACGGAAACCTGTGCTATCTACAGGATATCAGCTCTTTTCAGAAATCTCATGTTCCACACACTAAATAATTTCTGAGACCAATGTCATCTCCACATACCTTTCGATGACCACCCTTCACCAAGCTTCCTTTACAAGAGGAGCCCGAGACCCCCAAAGTGTGTGTCCCTCGAGACAGCATTCCACATTCTCCCTTGAAGGCACCTCTCTTTCCTAATACACATGTCCACGCCACTGACTGACGCGTCCTTAAGTCATTTCTATAATGTTTTTCAAGGCCCCACTTGTCCTGAGTTGCGGTCCCCCTCTCTGGGAGATCTTGGATCTCCTCTGGTGACAGGATCACAGGCGTGCGCCACCACACCTGGCAGAATATCTGTCTTCCTCTTGGTCACTGTGTTCACCCGTCTCCACTGTTGCACTGTAGGGTGGCGTATCTGTCCCTGTCATTGATCAGAGCAATTTGCTGAGAACGTTCTCTTGTGTGCAATTGTGACTTGTAGTTTGCTGAGCTGGTACTGCACTGTGAACAGGCGGTGATCTCAAAAGGAGGGGATTAGTAGAAAATAAAAGCGGACTAAGTTCTATTAGCCTCCAGACAGAAAGCTTTTCCCTAAACATTCCAGACTTTTCCACTTGAAGCAAAAATCAAGATTCTGCTTAACGTCCAAAACCAGAGATTTATTCAATTGTCACAAAAGCTTTCATTCATTGATAAATAAGTCTTGCGTAGACTGTGATGTTTCTTTTTAAAAAAGTTATAGTTGGACACAATATCTTTGTTTTAGTTACTTATTTTTATGTGGTGCTGAGGATCAAACCCAGCGCCTCACACTGAGCCACAACCCGAGCCCCTGTGATGTTTCTTAAAAGTTACAGAAATCACTTTTTCACATTTTTATATAGAACTCTGGTCACAGGGAACCTTGCTACATGGAGAAGTATCTGGGTCAACAGAGAAAAGTGGACCATGGAAGCCAGCAGGGCTCCTGCTTGACTCCCCTCCATCTAGGTTATGTGAGTGTTCTGGATAGAATTTCCCTTACAAAAGGAGAAAATGAAACAAAGTTTCATTTTATGAAAATGACTTAATTATGTTTATGACTTAATTCCTAAAAGTTTCCAAAGTCAGTGATACACAAACAGTCCTGGTGACAACGACCCTGGTCACTTCTGAACGTGACACCACTACTGAGAGCCTCCCCAGCCCCTTTCTCTTTCCTACTAACAGCACTTTTCAGGTCCGTCTTCGAAAAAGAACAAAGTTTAGGATCATGTCACGGTGACACTACATATTGGTGAAGAGCAGAGGGCACGTTCCTCTCCCCAGATTCCAGCTAGATCTGTGAGTTAGTTTTTAAAAAAATTTAAGAAAGAATTTTTAGGGATTGAACCCAGAACCTCACACGTGGTAGGTGCTCAACACTGAACTAGGTCCCCAACGCTTTTTTGTTTTATTTGGAGACAGGCTCTCGATAAGTCACCCTGACTGGCCTCCAACTCATGATCCTCCAACGTCAGCCTCCTGAGTCACTGTGCAGGTGTGCACCCTCACACCTGGCTGGTGTGTTCGCTTTATAGCTAAAGATCTTATCACCTGCCTTAGCCAAGTGACAAAGCAGCTGTGTGTGTGTGTGTAGGTGGAGGTGTGTGTGTGTGGGTTGTGGTCTGGTTCTTCTGAGGTGCTGCTGTCTGGCTCCCCCAGCCCTGTCCACGCAGTGCCTTGGTCAGGCGAGGGCATGGTCTCCTTTCCTCTTCTGGCTAATTCCTTGGTCAGCCCTCAAGGCTCAGTGAAGTGTAACTTCTTCCAGGAAAACCTTCCCTGACAACGTCCCTCTGCCAGGTGACCGGAGAGCCTTCCCTTTATCTTCCCACATGCCTGCTGTCTGGACTTAATGGATCCATATAAGCCTGAGCACATGAACTTTCTCATTAAAAAAAAAAACAAAAAACAAAAAACAAAAAAACCCTGTGTACAAGGTGTACGCTAGGCATGGAGATAGAAAATATATAAAATGATATTCTAGTACTTCTGCTAGTACTAGTGAGGATGTAGGCAGACAATACCACGTTGGTTTGCCAGGTGCTATTTTAAAGTACAGACTCTGAGCTAGGAAGAAACCTACTAGATCTTCCAGCTTAAAAATGTATCTTACAGATGACTAACAGACTTAAGTCTCTCCACGACAACTAATAGAAAAAGCAGGTGCATCCTGAAGACGCGCACAGGAGCAGTGTGTAACCACACGGGCTGGGTGCGGTGGGGTTCATCAGCTGGCCTGCGCCACTAGAAGTATCCAAGAAGACTTCCTGCCTGCATGTTAAGAACGCCACAGGACACTAATGGAGAGCTGGAATGGATGATCCAAGTTTCCTTCAAACCATAGAATTTTTAACTTTTGTTTCAAAAGAATAGACACACCCTGGCTATATTGTTAAAAAATCATTTTCACATTCAGATTGAAGTGTATGATTATTCTGAAGTACACGAATCTGTTAACAGAGGTTAAAACTAAAAATGATTTTCTGAAGTCAGGTGCAGTGGCACACTTTGTAATCCCAGCTACTCCAGAGGCTGAGAAAAGAGGATTTTAAATTTGAGGTCAGCCTGGGCACCTTAGTAAGATCCTGTCTCAAAACAAAAATGTAAAAAAGGGTTGGAGACGTGGCAGTGGGAGAGCACTTGCCTAGGACACACAAGGCCCTGGGTTCAATCCCTAGCACCAAACCCCAAACCAACCCAACCTCCACCACCAACACAGAGCACTATGTGCTAACTAACAGGAGAAGACGACACAAACAGGCTTTCACAGCACACACCAATCTAACTGCAAAACTGACACCCATGAGTGTCACCTATGTGTCACTGACATCAGTGAGTTAGTTACTTCTTGCTACAAGCATTGTACCTTTACAACTCAAAAGTCCTTAACCAAAAGATTTCTCAGTGTTACCTTGATATTATTTACTTCAAGTAATTTTGATAAAACAAAACTCTAAAGTAATGACAAAATCTGAAAAAGGCCAAGTGCAATCTGATTGTTTTTGAACATTTGATATTCCAATGTATCCTGAGACTCTAGAATGTAAGGTCCACAGAGGGAGATACCTATGTGTTTTGTTCACTTTTGTTTAATAACTAAAACTGTGTGTGGCACTTAGTAGTTGCTCAAATATCAGTTGGAGACTCCCTGATACGGTTTCCAGGCTTAAATTCCCAACGCTCTAATGGCTACCCACATGCATCTCTTCCTGCTCCTCCTCTGACAAACCCAATCTGTGTGTCTCTGAGCATCTCCCCGCCCCCCGCAGCCCTCCAAAATGGGCTAGTCTTTTTTATTTTTTCCTTCCTGGTGTTGGATTTGGAACCTAGGGGCCCTCTACCACTAAGCCACGTTCCCAACTCTTTGAGACAGAGTCTTGCTAAGTTGCTGAGGCTGGCCTTGAATTTGCAGTCCCTCCTGCCTCCGCCTCCCCTGTCACTGGGATCATAAGGGAGCACCACCTCCTATAAACCTGTTATAACCTTTTCCCTTCAAATAAGTGTAGGTAAAATCATGTTCCCGTCCTTTCCCCTTATCAAGCAGATTCCAGGTCTGCTGGTTGTCCTTGTATAAACACTGCCTGTCAGTTCTTCTCCTGCCACCCATTCCAGGTCTCTTCCACCACGCTCCCAGGACTACCTCAACTGCCTCTTTTTCCAGTCTGCCTAACATCAGTCTGTGAACGTTCCAAGGGTAGATTTCTCATTTTTTTTTCTAACTTAGTGTCCCCAGTACCTAGTACATAGCTGTTAAGTAAACATCTGCTGAATGAACAGATTCTCAGTAATTTCCTCCATACAGGTGTAAATTGCATTTTCCCAGTGTTACCTTGGCTTTTATGAGACTATCAATAACCTTCCAGTGTCTCTTACATTCACATTCAATTATTTCCCTTAAAAAGCAAACCAAGAGGGGCTGGGGCTGGGGCTCAGCGGCGGAGTGCTTGCCTAGCATGTCTGAGGCACTGGGTTCATCCTCAGCACCACATAGGAACAAATAAAAAATAAAGGTATATCAACAACTTAAAAAAAAAAAAAAGGCAAACTAAGGTGATTTTAAGGAAATGGCAAAGAAGGCAAATGATAAAATCAGAAGTAGTGATCTTGGAGAGCATGACAGTAGGTGGAAAGGGCCTGAATTCAGAGTCAAGGACAGCTGGAGTTTGAATCCAATTCTAAAACTTCCTTACCTGGACTTCTACATCTCTGAATCCATTTTCTCTTTGTAATGTGAAGATAACTGTACCTTTCTTGGAGGATTAAATGACATACGTGGTCTTTAGTGGAGGCTTGAAATCTAAAGCCCCAAAAGTACCTGCTACCATTAGGTTGTAGAGAACTTGAAATAAGGGTATTCCATCAATATTTCTCTGAAGAACTATTTTTATATCAGGCCAAAGTTTGAGGCAAAACTGCCAAAACAAAATTGCCTCAAATACTGAGACATATTCTGAGACTTAGGTCAACAGCAAATCTCTATAGAACAAAACAAAATAAAAACCTATGTAATAGAGGTTTTTCTTTTTTTTTTTTTCATTTCTTATTTTTTCTTCTCATACTTCTTCTGCCACTGAGCTACGTCCCTAGAGCCCCTTGCTTCTGTTGTAGTTGAGAGTGGATCCAGGGGTATTAGGCTGCTGAGCTACAACCCAGTTATTCTTATTTTTCATTTTGAGCCAGGGTCTTGCTAAATTGCTGAGGCTGGCCTTGAACTTGAGATCCTCTTCCTCCTCAGCCTCTAGAGTCTCTGGCATGACAGGCGTGTGCCACCATGCCCAGCCCCTCCATCCCCTTTGGGTGGGCGACGTGTTGCCACCCTGGATCTGAACTGCATACTGGACTTTATTCCAGGGACATCACTGAAGGTTTCCCCACGGTAACAGTAGGCTCCACTGGAATCTAAACTTACAGATCCAATAGGCTGCCTGATTATATCAAACTCTGCACGTCCAAAACCAGTCAACGTGATCCTTCTTCTAACTCTCATCTTATGTCAGGAAAAGCAATCCCTATTTATCAAGTTATACAAGTCAAAACCAAACCCAAGCCCAAAACATATTCTTGACATCTTCTGCATTCTATCCATGGCCTATCCAACAGCTAATTATCCCTTTTGCTCTCCAAATTCCTATCAATCTCTACGGCCACCTCTCTAAAGTGGTGGCATCCTCATGCCCTCTCTTCTGGCCACTCAGGTGGACTGGTTACCTGCATTCACTTAGGTTCCCTCTGAAGCTGGAGGGGGAATAAGGGTCCTAAGTCACTTGGTGCTTGAACTCTTTTAGGAAGTGGCTTCCTACAAGGTTTAAAATAAAGAACAAGGATCTGAACAAGGTCTAGGAAACCCCACGTTTGGGCCCTGGATCTCTCTCTCTCGGGCTTCTTCTTCTTCTTTTTTTTTTTTTTTTTTTTGGTGGTGCTGGGGATGGAGCTTCGTCTTTATGATCCAGTTACTTCCCCTCCTGAGCCGCACTGGCCACAGTCAGGTGCCGGTGCTCATCCCTCTGCCCACATCAGTGCCTACTTGTCCTTTCTTCCCTGCGCTGCCAGCCATTTGCTAGGTGCTGGGTGTGTGCTGACGGACAAACCAAGCCTCTGCCTCCATGAGGCTCATGGCTGAGTGACACAAAGTGGCAGAAAAAGCAATGACCAAACAATAAGCTGTGGAAATGACTATAAAGGAGAGAGCACTGTAAGAAAGGAGCGATGTAAGAGGGAGGGAGTCACAGAGGGCTTCTTTCAATGGCACCTTCACTGCAGGCACATGCAACATCGAGCCCCACCATTCTGTACAGCTATATGCCCCAGTAAGAAGCGTGGGATGAGGAAAGAGCACAGAGGGGGAGGGGCGGCTCTGAACGGAGCCCTCAGACACACAAGAGGAAGCGGTTCCTTCAAGCAGCTGCAAATGAGGAAAAGCTTTATGACTGTGGGCTTCCTGTGCCCAGAGGAGGAATCTAGGATTCTATCACAGTGAAGATGAAAATAAAGAATGCGGCCCTTCAGAAAGACAAGGAGAAAGGAGTCATTTATTGGCTGCTTCTTAGAATTTACTTGGTGAAAGGTTAAGACCATGTTACCAAAAAGGCTTATGGAAGCAGAGAGGGATCTGGGAGTGCGCAGGAGGGGGCCTCGGGCCTCCTAACCTGGCGGGCTGGAGTACACTCAGGGCGGGGGGACCAGGCTTACGTAACCAGTGAGTCAGCAGAGTCAGGTGTCAATGGAGCGCTCCAGATGGGAGGTGGGCTAATGGCAGGGTCATGGTCACGCACCCTTCAGAAACGCTTGCCTACATCAGGATCAGGAAAAGCCAACCACCTGGTCACCAAGACCCAAGAAACAGGACCCCACTGAAAGCAGACCAGAACAGGTGATTCTGGAAGGATCTCACTCGTCTGCAGAAAGGCATTTTTGTAACTTGCAATAAAGCACTTGGCACAGTTTCCAAAATTCAGACTCCCAGTTCTGCTGAGAGCAAAACGCAGATTGTTAAAAAGAAAGCTTCCCCATCTTCCCTGGAGTCTATAAATATTTCAGGGCTATTTTCTAAAACCATGTTTCCCCTCCTGAAGGCTGTTATGTACCAACAGCAACAGAAACAGGCCTCCCAGTGACAGAACTGGGTCTGGCAAAGAAAAAGATACAATGGAGAACACAAGAGGGGTTCAATGACAGCAGAGGGAAAAGACAGACCCATGACAACCACCCGACACCCTAGAGCCATGGCAATGCGCCCCCCGCACACCAGCAAGCAGCTCTCCCCAAATGGGAGCCTCCCATCCCGCAGCCTCCCCATGCCCAGGCTCCAGCCTACGCTGCTGCAGGGGCAATGCCAATGTGAGCAGGAGGCGGGAGCTGCTTTTCCTTCTCCAGCTCAGGCCAGAGGCAAAGCTGCGAAAGGGGTAATTAAGACTCTACAGAGGAGAAAAGGCGCCTGCTCGCCTTGGAAACTCCTAGCTTCTGCCTGTCCGTGACATGGAGAGAACTTGATGAGTCTCTGAAGGTCACAACTTGAAGGTGCAGAAATAACGTCTTCCTTTCCGGCTCTCTCGGCCGTCTTTTCCCATCAAACCCAATTCTGCACACTGTCTTGGTTATTATTAAGATGCAAATTCTATGAAGCTGCTATATAGAAGTGAAAAAGCAAGCAAGCAAGACAGCAGCACACAGGGATCTTACCCAAGCCCCTCAGGCAGTCTGCGGACTCTGCTCCCACCGAGCTCGCCCTGCATGGTGCGCTGCCAGCAAGCTCGGGTGGTGACAACAAATCCCAGCGGCTCCTGGCTAGAAGCTCCTTCCATTTGTTCCAGCCTCCAGACTGCAGAGGAGCCGTGGCATAGTCTGTCACTGCTGCACAGGCTCCGAGAATGACGCTGTAAACGAGGGCAGCTACGACTGGGAACGCACCTCCCCCCCCCCCAAACAAGACCGCGACAGTGAAGCTTCCAGTGGATCCCTGGCCTCTCACCTCAGTCTCTCAGAAGCGCCTTTCACAGACCAGGTGGGGTCACAGCAGGCGGGGACAGCCCTCTGCAGCGCCCACCGCGGCCTGGCCTTCGTACAAGCTCGGCTTCTGCCTCCTCCATCAGCTCCTGGAGCTCTCTACATCTGGGAGCCGGGGAGGGCTCTGCTGAGTGAACACAGAGCCTCTGCCAACAGGCATCTGTGTGTGAGTGTGTGTGTGTGTGTGTGTGTGTGTGTGTGTGTGTGACAGTGAGTGCGCGCACGCAGGCAGAGTTTGCGGGGAGCTGCTCATGCAAATGAACAGTTTGACTCTGGGAACAGAGATCACAGACAGTGTCTGCCTCTCTCCTCCAGCTGGGAGCATCGTTTATAAAAGACAAAAGCTTCCACTGGTTGGATTTAAAGCTGCAGGGCACATATTCCACACCCACATTTGTCTTCTGGTTTGCATTAGATAAGGATGGGTTCCAAATGCATCAAGTATTTAAAATGTTCTATATAACATAAAACCATTTAGGTAGCTTGGTTCAAGAACTATACAAAGAAAAAGCCATCCACCCATGTTCTGACCAAGGATCAGGATATCTCCAGGACAGACTTCCAGGTTTCCAAAGATGTCTTCTCTTACTTTTCATCTCAGGTTCATAAAATCATTTAAATGAAAATTAAGTAAGAGTAAGAAAATTGGGCAAGAAACGGAAAACCCAGTATGAGAATCTAACACACTACAAAGGGAAAAAATACTTGTTATGAAAAGCAATGGTTCCTCAAATTATTCTTCTATCTCTAAAGGCACAGAATTCTGTTCTTGACTTTGCAGAACAAATTAATGAACAATTTATGGCTTAATGGAATTTTTGTCTTTACCTAAAACTTAGATTGTAAACTCTTACTGAGTAAATATTTATTTCAACAAAAACCCCAATCTAGTACTACCATCATCAAAACTAGCCACTGTAGCTGGACGAGGTGGCGCACGACTGTAATCCCAGTGAGTCGGGAGGCTGAGGCAGGAGGATCACATATTTGAGGCCAGCCTCAGCAAGTATTCGAGACCCTCAGCAACTTGAAGAGACCCTGTTACAAAATAAAAAATAAAAGGACTGGGAATGTGGCTCAGTGGTAAAATGCCCCAAAGTATTTTCTGTTGTTAAAAAAATCAACAGTTCTTGTGATTTCAATTTGAAGGCTCCTGTAAGAGAATCCCTATTTTTTTTTTCTACTTCTCTCAAAAATCATATTGTAAAGCCAGGCATGGTAGTGCACGCCAGCGGCTCTTAAGACTGAGGCAGGAGGATCACGAGTTCAAAGCCACCCTCAGCAACAGTGAGACCCTGTCTCTAAAAATACAAAATAGGGCTGGGAATGGGGTTCAGTGCTTGAGCAGCCTTGAGTTGAACCCCTGGTTCCCCCCAATCCGCCCCCCCCCAAATTGCTTTGTGGGCCAGGTACAGTGGTGTACACCTGTAATCCCAGCTACTTGGGAGGCTGCGGCAGGAGGGTGACAAGTTTGAGCCAGGCCTGGGCAACTTGGTGAGACCCTGTCTCAAAAAAGGTGGGGCGGGGACAGGCATGTACTTCAGTGATACAGTCTTTGCTTAGCACGCAAGCCCCTGGGTTCAATCTCAGCACAGGGGTGGGTGGGGGGGTGGGTTGGGGATCTTTTGATAGGAGCCCTGAACTACTACTAATAAAACCCAGCACATTACTACTTTCTTCCTAATTGCATAGCTGAATGTTGGGGGATTTTATCTTCTCCCGGGGTAAGTACAATATTTAATCTTTTTAAAGGTTAACGTTTGTTATGACTCTAAGTAAAACTGCTACTGCTCATAGGTGTCTCAGTGCTCTGTCCCTTACTAGACATGCAGGACTACATTTCCCAGAGCCCCTGCAGTTAGGCAGGTCATGTGACTAGTCCTGACCAATGGGTTCTGAAAGCATTGCAATTGCTAATGTGAGGCGCTTCTGTCCTTTCTTTCCTTGCCACTGAGACCACTGCGGCATGTGTTGACACAGGTAGCATAGACCCAGGGTGCCCTGGTGGGATGAGCCACCATATGGAGGACAGCTGCTTTGGAGAGGTCCCTGGGCTGAAAGAGGAATCTTTGCATGACAAATGTTCACTGTCTTATTTATACGAATGTCATGATTTTATCATTTAAAAGGTAACCCTTCAGCAGGGTTAGGAGTTATACCGAGACATCAATGGATTTGTTGGAGAGAACCAAGTAAACAGAATTGCCAGAGAAGTCCCCAAGACAGGCTGCTCTCACTTGACCCCAAAGTACATGCCAGTTCAACTTGGCTGACTCTCTGGTTCTCTAGATTTTTTTCTCTTGCAGATCTTGTTTTTCTTTTTGATTATGCTCCTTGATGACAGTACTGATTGAGAATTTGGTTTTTACAGTCTGACATCTCTGTAGAATGACAGACACTTTGTTTCTGCCAGGCATGATATATAAAGCTTTATTGTCATAATGATGAAAAAACCCAATAGTTTCTCACCCATGATCCTACCCTAAGCAAGGGCCTGAATCTCCTTCGTTAATTATTTCAGCTGTGTACTCTCTAGGACTGACTAGGACTGAATCCCAATTATAGAGGGGGAAAATCTTCTAGGGTAACTTTTAAAAAAAAAAAAAACAACTTTGTTTATTTATTTTTATGTGGTGCTGAGGATTGAACCCAGTGCCACCCACTTGCTGGGCCAGCGCTCCACCCCTGAGCCACACCCCAGCCTTTCAGAGTAACTTTTATACCTAATGCTTTTGGGATTTCCCAATGTGTCTTTGGAAGTGCACAAAAAAATTTACACTACTAAAGAGAATTGCTAGAAATAATATATGCTCAAAACAATTAGGTTTTCTTGGTGTGGTCCACATTTCTTAATCAGATTCATTTTTCCCTTGGATAATTTTGCACAAAATATGTTAATATACAGGAATTATGCACACACACATATGATGTTATTGGATGGACCTGGAGTTTTATCAATACCTTTGCTTTTTTTACCCAAGGGTAAAAGATTTTAAATTCTTACAAAATAATAGAGAACTTTACTCCATCCCATCCTGATGTTATCAATTTCTGTAATAAATCAATCCATCTATAGTATCAGCTATAGTTTTTGTTCCACTCTGCTGAAGGCTCTGCCAGCTAGTCTGTGTCCCCTGTAACTCTCCCACTGTGTTCTGAGCTTCAGGGGTCTGAACTACAAACCCAGTGGAAAACTGCATAGGACAAAAAAGAACAGTCTGAGAATCATGGAAAGAGCTGTGCCCTCAGCCACTGCTACTCCACAGAACAGAATCTTGGGCACTTGCTTCTGAGCTGATGTTGCTCAGACAACTTTTAGTCTGCATTGGGTCAGGGTTTCCATGATGCTTGTTAGTGGAGGAGCAGGTGTTCCATGAAGGCAGACTGTTCACCAAGAGAACTGACGAGACGGGAGCGAATAACCTAGTGAGGGAATGTGACTGTGGTTACTGTTCAGAACCTTTTAATGTTACCTTAATGATTTATTCTTCGGTGGCTATACGAGGAAGTTCTTTCTCTTTCTCCTTAAATTACTTTTAGTGTGCGATACTGCCTTGTTTAATTATTCTTTTCAGATGCTTGACATCTTCAACTTCAATTAAGCATGACAATATCTTTAGTAAAGGAATCTATGAAGAGGTTGACCAGGACAGCCACTATCTTGAAGCAAATCATCAGAGACCTTGTTCTAGGTTGACATTTCCTCCAAATCACTAATCTTTTCATTCATTCTTTCACTCATTCAGTTATGAATAATCGTAAATTATTTTCCCTGAAGATATCATAAAAAATTGTTCAATGCACTGTGGAAATCCAGATACCCTCCCTGTCTTCAGAGTACTTCTCATCCACCAGCACAGTAACCCTGCTCATCCTTTTTTTTTTTTCAGAGTAGAAATTAGAAGTTTATTAAAGGACAGCAGAAAAGACTTCTCCAGGAGGAAGAAGTGGACCCAAGAGATGGAATCCCCCTGCTCATCCTTAAAGAGGCGCCAACTATGCACACAAGCAGGTCAGGACTGATGGAGAAGATAACTGAATCAAATGAGGAAACTCTTTGTAGAGGACATCAAGACCGGAGAATGCGTGCAGTTTATGACGCAAGTATCTAAGAACCATCCAAAAATGTCTCACTTCGGGGCTGGGGTTGCACTTGTGAGGTACTGGGTTCGATCCTCAGCACCACACAAAAATTAAATAAGTAAAATAAATAAAGATATTGTGTCCATCTTTAAAACATGTATGACTTCATTTTTAAAAAAAATCTTTGCTTTTGTGTTAATGTATATTCATAGACATGATGTTCATTTGAACACCCTAAAATCTAGAGCTCATGAGAGGTTATCTAGTAAACAGGACCTTATTTTGCATATGAGAAAATAAAAGCTCAGGCATGTTAACTGATTCCCCCAAGTTACTGTCTAGCTGTGGCAGGGTTGGAACTAGAGAAGCCAGGTTCCTCCAGCTGCATCTCTCACTAATATCACACCTCACTGGAGAGTAAATGAGGCCCTAGAGAAAACACAATCTTCAGAATATGCTCACTCTGATTGGTCAGAGCCACAACTACTTGATCAGTGAGAACCAACAAGGTCTGCCTTGCTCTAATCTTGTTTCATACCTGAAAGCAACTGAGAAGAGTTCTTTCTTTAGATCTGCTGACTTTTTGGAGGTGTCAACAGCTGCCAACCAAGTACAAGTCCTGCAGTAGGCTTGATTCAACCCCCCACCCCTACTTGGTTCCAAACTTCAGAGGTAATTTGGCATAGAATTCATTCAGTGGAGAACAGCAATGAACCAAGTGACTAAGCAATTTGCCGCAGCATGCTTTGGGCAAACGTAAGATAAACAGGCAAAAATGGGATTGTTTCATTAAAGACTCATAAAACTTGGCAAAATGTATTTGACAAAATGTGTGCAGGATAAATGTCAGTGTGACCACGTAAAATGTAAAGGCAGCGTTAGTTTAGGAAATGCATGATAAAGTTCTGCCTTCCTTTGGTGCTTTCTCAACTTTTTGACCTGGTTCTGTTCTTCCAAAAGAAAAGTGAGCTTCTAGAAGTTAAAGAATCATCTGAAGTAACATCATGGTAAACTTCCCTTAGACCACCTACTTCCCATTTCATTCTCACACACTAACCCTTTAATCCTTGTAGACTTTACCTTTTTTTATTTGTGTGTGACACTGGGGACTCAATGTGCCCCTGTGCTACATCCCCAGCCCTTTTTATTTTGAGACATGGTCTCACTAAATTGCCCAGACTGGCCCTGAAGTTAAGATCCTCCTGCATCAGCCTCCTGAGTCGCTGACTTGCAACACCCAACTGGCTTAGGCTTCTTAATTTTTTAAAAATTAAAACAAACAAAAACCTTAACAGCTTCCTACTATGGCCCACTCTGTTCCTAACAGTTCTTGCATGAGGATCATCTCAGAGCATTGGATCTTCCATTCGGAACACCTCGTCCCCAATGGCAGCTATTAACAGAATAAATAAAAAGCCTTTATTTCTGGGGGTGTCGGGGGAGACTTCCTGTGAACTCATTGATAATTGTAAAACAGGACAACATGGAGCACAGTTCCTCATTAGGGGAGGAAGACAGCACCACTTTTGAGAGAAGGGTTAGGGCAATATCAAAGAGAGCTGTTACTGAACTTCCCTGGGGCATCGAAACAAATTCTTCCTTTTTTTTTTTTTTTGGTACTGGGGAATGAACATCAGAGTGCTTTACCTCTGAGCCACCCCTCCTGCCCTTTTAATTTTTATTTTGGGATAGGGTCTCACTAAGTTGCTTAGGCCTTACTAAGTTGCCCAACCTGACCTTCTGATCCTCTTGCCAGCCTCCTGAATTGCTGGGATTATAGGCTTGTGACACTGCATCTGGCCCATTTTAAAATTATAGACAATACTGAAATTTTTCCGTGTGTGTGTGTGTGTGTGTGTGTGTTGGGTGGGTGCTGGGGACTGTACCCCGGGCCCCACCCCCCACATGCTAGGCAAGCACTTTACCACGAAGCTAGAATCCACTCCCATACTTCTGTATCTCTTGGGGAACTTCTGTGGGTATACTGACTTTAAATTTCTAGCCGTGTTTCAGAGATGGAAACGACCAACTTGCTTTTCCAAAAGATTATGGCAATTTGCACCACTACCAACAGTGCCAGAATACTGTCAGCTTTACCATGTGTCAAACTTTTGTATTTTCATGAATCTGATAATTAAACTGAGACCTTATTTTTACTTATCATTTGCATTCCTTAAATTGTGGGTAAACTTTTTGGAGAGGGGTCTGGGGACCAAGCCACATACTAGTCTTTTCTTTAAACAAACAAACAAACAAAAACAACATTTTTTTAAAAAGTTGTAAATGGACACAATGCCTTTATTCATTTCTTTTGATGTGGTGCTGAGGATTGATCGTACCCAGTGCCTCACATGTGCTAGTTAACCACTCCAGTACTGAGCCCCAGCCCCAGCCCCTTTTCTTTTGTATTTTGAGACAGGGTCTCGCTAACTTGCCCAGGCTGGCCTCCAACTTATGATCTTCTGCCTCACTGGGATTGGAGGGAAGTGTCCAAACACACCCAGCAAATTATGGGTAATTGTAACCACCTTTTGATGTGTAATTTGATCATAAATATTTCCTCTTCTGTCAGCACCTCTGGACCCCTAAAAAGGAAATCTTTTATGAAGTTGCAATCAGGGTGCAAATAAAAGGTGGTCAGACAACAGATGATCTGCATGAGGTGTTGGTGCAATTGAAACAAAAAACCAAAACAGCAACAAAATGAGACCGCTCCACTCCCAGAAATAACTCCCTATAAACTTTAATTGTCATGTCTCTGGAAATTGAACCCAGGATGCTGAACCAGTGAGCCTCATTGCCAGCCTTTTAAAATTCTGAGACAGGGTCTCCCTTAGCTGCTGAGGCTGGTCTGGAACCCGCAATCCTCACTGGGATTGCAGGTGTGTGCCACCGTGCCCAGCCTCTGAAGACTTTTCCTCACAAATTTCCACTAAGAACATAAATACTATCTTCCCTCCAAGAATGAGCCCAAACAATTTGCATTTTCTACTTATTCTCTGGTTGCAAGCAAGCACTGCGCTTTTTACTAAAAGCAAAGGAGGGGCTGGGCTGTAGCTCAGCAGCAGAGCGCTGGCCTAGCATGTGTGAGGCCCTGGGTTCCATCCTCAGCACCATGTAAAAATAAACACATAAAATAAAGGCATGCTGTCCATCTACAACTACCAAAAAAAGAAAAAAGAAAGGAAGGAAGAAAGAAAAGCAAATGAGACTAAAGCACACATTCTAACCGTATTTCCTGGGATTACACATGTCAAAATTTCCTATTTTAAGTATCTGAAAACTAGTCCTGGGTGGTTTGGCAAATGGATTTTACATTCGAAAACAGGCTCTAGGTACATTTGACTGGTGGGGACGCTGCACTGTGGGTGCTGAGATGCACATGCAGCTCCCGCCCACCCACTTCTGCCACCTTCCCTTCTCCTTCTCGCCAATAAGTCCCCCACCCCCGCAGGGCCTCACATGTGCTAGGCAAGTGCCCGACCGACTGCTGAGCCACATCCCCAACCCCTTCTCTGTCTTTTCTGAAGAAAGAAATGGATCAGCTTTCCTTTCTGATGCATCACCTCCTGAGCCTTGGTTCCGTTTCCTCCGCTAGGCAGTGCCCCATTTCCCTCTCTTGATTCCAGGAAAGCCCATAAGAATTGTCTGAAGTCATTGTTTCCCAATTCCTTTCTTCCTAATCTCAAACATGGTCAAGTGGCTTTTCTCTAGTTAGTCCATGTGGAGGTGGCCAGTCGTCACCACATTACTGGCTGCCAGATAGGAATTTGGGAATAGAGAGAGACTCAGTTCTCAAAGGACGCGTCCCTGAGCCACTGAAATGTGGGAAACCCCCAAGAACAAGTGCAACTCTCCTCGGCCACACACTTCTGGCCTGCCCCCTGCCCTGTGCCCCTGAAACATGAGGCGTGCGGGGGAAACTGGCGGGAAGCTTGCAGCTCTACCTGCTCCACGTCTGGATCCCAGCACTGTTCCTCTCACGGGCCACACCACGGGGCTACTGCCTCCTCCTCTGGAGCTGGCCCACCTTGTCCCCTGAGTGCGTGTTGCTTGCTCTACCCACAAAGGCGTCCCTCTGGAGACTCTTCCAATCTCCCTTCAACTTCTATCTACCTTCTCAAATACACCTCTGTCTAGGCCTCTGACTGGCAGGTGCTCCATGAAATTCTTCCCTTCAATGCCAAGAATCTGGCTGGTCCCGAGTCGAAGTCCCCCTCTTCTCTGGGCGCTCCTCAGTCTGTGCCTTGGAGACACCTCTTTTCCCCTGACAATTCCAAAGACGACTTCTTGGAAGCTCATGCAGACCCCAGCCCCTTCCAAGTCCCCCCTCTCTTGGAGCTCAGCCAGGCTTCTCTTTGGTCACCAACATGGCGCCCGTGCTCCGCCCTGCTCCTGTACAATCTGTTCTTGGTATTCCAGCTAGCACGATCCTTTAAAAACCCAAGTCAAATCATGTCACACCTCTGCTTAAAATTCTTCAATGAATTTTTACAGTCAAAGACAAAGTGCGCCCTTAAAGATGGCCTTCAAGGGCATGCCACACCTGGCCGAAGGTGTGCAGGGTGAGAGCCAGATTCATCCCACCTAGTAATTCCTTATAATTCTCACTCTCCCATTCCTTTCATCAAGAGGTAGAATCTATCTGTCCCTCCTGGGATGGGAGACTGGCTTGACCATGGATTGCTTTGGCCAAATGAAATGTGAGCCCCCGTGACGCAGCAGAGGCCTGGGCAGTGCTTGCGATGTTGGGGTGGCCGCTCTTGCTGGCCAAGCCCTTCGGCCCACTTCCACTTCAGCTCAGGACAATGTGTCCCACAGAGGAAGAGGCCCAGTGACATCAGTGCCAACAGCTAGCTGTGGGGAAGGGAGGCCACGTTAGACACCAGTAGTCCCACCACAGCCCCCACAGCGTAGCGACCCAGGGCAGGACCAGCAGGAGAGTCACCTGGCTGAGCTTGGCCCAACTGTAGGACTCGCAGAGTTGTAAGCAGATAAAAGTCGTCTTAAGTGACTGGACCTTGGGGTGGTTTGTTCCCTGGCAGTAGCTACTGAGCCACCCTGCTCCCTATAATCCCTGCCCTTGGTTCTCTGGTCACAGCAACCACTGGGAACACTCCTGTCTTGGCTCTGGCTGAACTTCTGCCAGGAGGTCGCTCCTCCTTGAATGACTCACCTGCTCACTTTTCAAGCCTTTGACGAGGCTCAAACTTTCCCCATTTAAAAGGGTGTCTGTCCCCAGCCCACCTAGTCCCTCAGCTGCTTGCCTGACGTCCTCTAACACGCTACGTGGCCCACTTACTAGGTTCATGACTTGTTGTCATCTCTCCCAACCAGAATGTGACTAATTTTCTTTCTTCCTTTTTACTTTGAGGTGCTGGGGATCATACGCATGCGAGGCAGGTGCCTTGTCACTTACTTATTTCCTCCTAATTAGGATGACTGTTTTGTTAAGATAAATTCCAAGTCCATCTAAACCCCTAAACCCCAGATACAGCAAATCCTCAGTAATTATTTGTTGAATGAACAAATTACTGGCTTGCAACCTTCAAGTTCAGACAGGATATACTGCGGCTGACATTTAATAATTTCTGGTATGAATTAAAATAATCGGTGGCAAATGTTTTTAAGCTTTAAGTCACAGTTCTTTTAATTTTTTTTTTAGTTGTAGATGCACACAACATCTCCATTTTATTCACTTATTTTTATGTGGTGCTAAGGATCCAACCCAGTGGCTCACACATGCGAGACAAGTGCTTAACCACTGAGCCCCAGCCCCAGCCCCTAAGTCTCAGTTCTTGACCTTTGTTCTCTCTAGCATTCTTAAGGGACATATACACTCTCATTAGCTCACTGATTTTATTTTTATTTTTGTGCCAGTGATTGAACCCAGGGATGCTTAACTATTGAGCTGCACCCTAGCCCTTTAAAAAATTATAATTTTAAAATTTTGAGGCAGGGTATAAGTTGCTTAGTGTCTTATTAAGTTGCTGAGATTATAGGAGGGCGCCCTGCACCAGGTGCTCACTGATTTTCAAGAGATGATGAGCGGCACCTTGAACAGGGAACACCAACCGAAAACAGTCCTTTCCTCCCCCAGTGCTGTGTACTAGTCACCACCACCCAAATCACTGCTCCAGCTATTTCTTTTGAACAGTTAAAACTTCTACAAAACAGGAGCTGGGGCTGAGCGGTAGTGTGCTCGCCTAGGCACTGGGTTCGAACCTTAGTGCCACATAAAAATTAATAGAGATATTGTGTCCAACTACAGCTAAAAAAAAATTTTAAATTTCTACAAAATAATGTGGAACAATTGCATTGTTCTTATGGGATCTGACCTTTAAGTGGCATTAGGAGACCCATGGAATGACGGGATTGAGGTCAAGCTGTAGTTTGAAGGTTTACATGTGAAGGAAGGTTTTCTCTTTTGTGTCTTCCAAAAGTTCACATTAATACAGTAACAGTCCAATGTAGATTAACTTTTTTAAAAAACAATTTTTAGATTTTGATGGACCTTTATTTCATTTATTTATATGCAGTGCTGAGAATCGAACCCAGTGCCTCAAATGTGCTAGGCAAGCGCCCTACCACTGAGCCACAATCCCGGCCCAGATTAATTTATTTTGAAAGCAGAGCATCAATATGCGACCAAGTAATTACACATGTATGTCCTAAATTGCCACCTTACACTTTAAGCATCTGTATAGAAAACTCTGATAATACGCAAGGAATGCTCCGGAGTGTCGGTATTATACAAATGGCTTTAACATAAACGTAAAGATGTGTGGTCCTGCAGGATTACTGAGAATGGAAAACGAAAATTATTCACTTTTAGAATTGGACCTCAGGGAATATTATAATCTTTTACATTAAAACATAGATGAGTTCAACAAATACAGTGAGTTCTACAGAATTCTGTTTAAAACACTTCGTTTACTTCCTTGAGCCGGCTACATTTTCCCCTCAAGTCTACCTTCAAAATGTTACTCTGTTCTTTAGAAACCAATGTTCACAAAGCTTGTTGCACCCTCATGCAAGAAGGTGGGACATCATCCCCATCTAGAGCCACAAGAAGAACGTCAGATGCAGGAGGCAAGTACCTCATTTCAGAACACTGTTATCATCATTTCAATGAGAATAATTTAACTGAGTTGATTGTTTGAAGCAAGGAACCAGTTTAACCTAAAATTGTTCACTCAGCTTTAGAAAACTCTCTACTCTGGTAAGTTAATTCAACCACTGGATACAATAAAACCTGAGGCAGGAGCATTCAAGTTCAAAGCTGGCCTCAGCTACTTAGCAAGGTAAGCTAAGCAACTTACTGAGACCCTACCTCAAAATAAAAAAAAAAACAAAATTGTCTGGGGATGAAGCTTGGTGGTAAAGCATCCCTGGGTTAAGTCCCTAGAACCAATAAATAAATACAAAGGAAGGAAGGAAGGAGGGAGGGAAGGGAAGGTTGGAGATGGCACTCAGTGATAGTGTCCCTGGGTTCAATCCCCAGTACCACAAAAAAATTTTTAAAGGGATTAAGTTATGTATTATGGTCCCCGTTCCCCAGTGTCACTAAAGAAGAAAAAGAAGGAGGATGACTTTTCTTAGTGTTCATGGGATTGCCTCTCAATCTTTCCTTCTGACCACCACATCCACCCTGAGGAAGCGCTCTTCATAAAACAAGAGACGTAAACTGACCTTTCTAACTTCAGAGCCAACAGAGATGTGCCAGTGTTCTTGAATCCAAGATTCAGAACAAACAGAAAAAACAGGATGCAGAGCAGAGGCACAAATCTGTCAACAGAGCTGGCATTTAAATGATCAAGCAGAAGGCCTAAGAGAGTAATTCCATATCAAACCTCACAGTGACAAATCTAGAGCTCAAATCCGACTGCTCAGTGACAAACAGTATTAATGCTCACTAACTTTGAAAAACTATAAAGAATCTGTTTATTTAGCAGATGATCTCTTAGTACCTATGTATCATTTATAGAACCAACTGAAAAATCAAGGTAAGATCAAGCCCCTGGCAAAGCCTCTCCTGGGCGTGGGTGAAACGTGAGCCCTGGGTGTTGGGTAAAGCCGGATCATCTTCCCACCCAGCTGTGTCTCAGGCCCGCTCGGCTGATCTGAAGACACAAATTTAGCACTGAGATTTGTGCATGCTGCTTGAAAATTCACAAAACCATCAAGTCCTTGGGGGAAATACTTTGAAAACAAGAGGCTGAGTGATAAGAACCTTTTTAGAAAAAAAAAAAAAAAAAAGGGAGAAATATTTTCAAGGGGTTTTAACCCAAATTCTTATTTGTTATGCATGCCTGGCACGTCCAGTTTAACCCTAGCCTCTCCCAAACTGCCAAAGGCAGAGGACGCTCTTCTATTCACTGAAGGAAACACTTGTTTTCTGGGAGCTCCTCGCCTGAGAAAGTGAGGGTGGCATTTATTCTGCACTGTGCAGCCCGTGTCCCGGGGGATCAGGACACTGCAGCATGGTCTGAGCATGCCCATACGGCTAGAGTGCCCTTTGCATTCTGCTCCAACAGCAGTGAGAAAAACGAACAATGAGGAATCAGACCACACCATGCTCCATGGGCTGGACCTTACTGTCTTAAAATAGCTCATGCACCTGGCTGAGATCTGCTGCTGAAAACGCCGAGTTCCAGCAGCCTGGGTCATTCCCTGTCAGTCTGTCAACCAGCCCCCGCTAAAAGCTGTAGAAGGATAGGAAGAGGGTTTTAAAAAGAAAAAGACAGATACACACACATATACAACATACGGTTTCCGAGGAGAGTGAGGGTTCCATGCTTGTGAGGGAGAAGGAAGAGGATTATGCCGAATAACCCTCAGGTTTCTCCCAGATTTGAACATGCTGTGCTGTGGCATGAGGTCAGCAGAGACTGACTGCAGCCCTGTGAGGCTGGATTCCACCCTGACAAAGCAGTATCACTGTAATATGAAGCAGGAGGACCCAGGGCATGTTGGCAGCTGTACAGAATGGCCATTCTAGAAAGTATTGGCCATTCCAAAACAAGAGATCTCTGCCGTCACATGAGATAATCTTCAGCGCAGTTAAGCAATGAGCAACAAAACCACTTTTGAATCCCAAACCTAAGCAGCTCAAAATATTAAAAGGTAGGGAAAAAAAAAAAAAAACTTTTCTCCTTGAACCAGTTTGTGCCTGGGGGAAACGAACAGGAAGTGGGAGATGCGAAGGCCGTTGGTTAATTGGATTTGTATCACAAACAATACGCTGATTCTGATCGGGGAGGAGGGGGTGTGGCCTTCTGCTCCTGGACACTGTGACCTAGTTGAGGAGCCCCAAATCTTCTCTGTGACTTTCCTGTGAAGAAGGGAGAATATTCTGAAAGTATATTTCTGGTAATGGACGTATTCCAGAACTGAAGGTGTGCTGAAAGCGCATTCCCACACACCCCAAAGGCAGACCTCACACCCAGTACCTGTTTCTAGTTCATCAAGAATGGATCCAAGCGCCTTAGAAACACTTCCCCCAAAGGAGAGGGACACTAGCAGATCTAGAGCAGGAAGGAGCCGCAGACGGAATTTCTACCAAGAGAAAATGGGACAATACACAGACACCCTTTTATGTTTTATGGTCTCCCTGATATCCTATAAGGTCTATTCTAGACAAAAGTGACCTGTAGACTTTTAGTAAATAAAAGCTAGAAATAGAAGAAAATGTAGAACAATGAGATAAAACACAAACCACACCAACGGGAAGGCAAACCTAAGAATGGTTCAGTAAGAGCTCGCGCTGAAGGAAGTTGTTGTCTAATAAACTGAGACTTAGGTCATGATGCTGTTTGAAAAAAAAATTTTTTTTTGGAAAACTCTCATTACTTAGATCCAAACACTGAGGTGTGTCACAAAAGGATCCTGGTGATGGGTCCTGGTCTACCTTCCCCGTTTCATCTCCTCCATGAACACTGTATTCCAGATGCTCAACCACCATTACCATGTGACAGGCAGAACAGTGGGAAAACAGAGAGGTGGTGACTTGCCCAGAGCCACCTGGCTGAGTAGGGCTGAGATTTGAAGACACAGCAACACCAACTCTTATGTATTCACACCCTTGTCTATTACCCAGTTGGGTCTTTATAGGAATCAGTGGAGACAGAGCCACCAAAGATCAGAAAATGAAAAAAGTGCCAGGCGTGGTGGCGCACACCCGCAGTCGCTCCCAGCTACTCAGGAGCCACGGCAGCAGGACCCCTTCAGATTGGGAGTCCAAGGCCAGCCTGGGCAGCACAGCGAGGCACTGTCTCAACCAATCAGAGAGAGGACGCATACCCCTGTGGACTGGCGAAGAGCAGAAAAGGAAGAGGTAGAACTTGAGCTGAGCTGTTCATTCCCACATGTGAGGCCACTGCTCTAGGCTCTGGAGACACAGCCGAAAACAAACAATTCCAGCTACGGAAGGCAGAACCTGCCTTCATTAAAGACATAACATGGCATCTCATTAGTGTGTGTGTGTGTGTGTATGCACAGGACCTCACATGTGCTAAGCACACAATCCACCTCTGAGATACACCACCTGCTGCAGCATTGAACTTTTTGAAGTCTAAGAAACCCAAAACATCCCCAAACAGAAAAAAATGGTTACTGAGTAGTTTCAGATAATGTAGCTTTAAAATAGCAGGTTATCAGCCTCTCACATTCTTAAATTTTGCTTTAGGTCACTTTATAGAGTTTTCTGAAAGAGTCATCTAGTTCACAATGGACTTTTGTGTTATAACCAGACTATCAAAGGAAATTTTGATTCCTCGGTCAGAATGCACTGGGAACAGTGCCCAGAGAGATGGTTATTACCCATGGAAAAGGAACAATCGCATACTTTTTTTGAGTTCTCAGCTTGCTTTCTGTGGTCTGGGGAAGTGAACCCAGGACCTCACACACACACTAGGCAAGCACTTTACCACACAGCGAAACACCCACCCTTTTTATTTTGAGACAAGGTCTTGCTAAATTGCCTAGGTTAACCTTGAGCTTGCAACCCTCCTGCCTCAGACTTGGGAGAAGCTGAATTACATGTGCGCACCACTGCATCCGGCCTGAACTTCTTTCTCAGTGATATTTTACCACAAGGGCCACAGAAGTCTGTGAAGGCAACACAACGTTTTCCTGGTGATGGGTTTTAATCCACTGCCAAAGGCAGGAGATATGAACCAGCATTTTGCTTTCTCTTGTGAACGAGGACAGAAACAGAAGGGGACATTTGACAATCACAGAAATCTGTGCAGGCAGATAAGACCCAGGACTCCACAGCCGCAGACTTCAGACCAAAGTGAACAGGTGTCCTGGAGCTCACCAGTCACACTTCACCTGTGGAGAGGTGGGACTACTGAAAGGACCACACTGTGTCACTCCCTCTAACCCTCCTCAAAGTCCAACACGAAGCTTTCTGAAGGGAGTGGTTCTGGATTAATTTATTCAATGGGGCTAACCTATGGGCCAGACACTGCTTTGGGGGGCATTTAGAGCTCCACATAAGATGAACAGGTGTTTGTTCTCTGGTGACTGTCGCCGAGATCATCTCTTTGTTACACCACCGTTTCTTGACATTTTTTAAAACCTCACATCTCGACAGCCCTGCCTCACCCTCTGCATGCTCCTGCAGCCTGGAATATTTCGTTGTGCTTTGCTTTTTGTAGTTTGCATTCTGAAAGTGAGAATTACGTTGACTCTGCTTTCTTCAAGTCACACATCTTCATCAGAAATTCTAATATCCAGAGCCTCCTGGGAATGCTAAGAACCACTGTTCAATTGGACACCTCACTGCCACCGGAAGCCCAGAGCTCTGAGAGGGAGCGGAGGACACAGCCGTGGTGCTGGCCGTCCAGACTCCGCCTTCTCCAGCCCCACCTGAGTCTTTCCCACTTTGCTCTGTGGTCCCCTCCTAGAAATCTTGTATTGACAAGATTCCATCCATGTCACACCAATCTGGTCTCTTAGGTCACCACTGCTTAAAGACAAAGGAATGAAGAATTGACCCAAACCCCCAAATTCCTCCATCTATACCATGTACTTGGTCTGCAGACAGGTTTCTGGTTTGGTTTTCCTGCCTTGCGCCTTCACTATGTAAATCCTGGTGGCTGTTCTGGGACAAATGACCTCTTTGGATGGTATCTGAGTGACCAGTAAGGTTTCTTTCCAACCCCAGAATTAATTCTGAGACTGTGTCAATGCTCTGAGAGCTCGTTTTGGAAGCCCTTTCCTTAGAATGAGAATAAAATAAATGGTGGGAAGAATTTTGGGGGAAACAGATCAGGCACACAAAGAACGAAGTCAGGGAGGTTTCACTTTTTAAGTGTAATTAAAAATCCTTATAAAGGTGTTTATGATCACCAAAGCTTTCAGAAAGATATATTTTCACTAGGTTTAAAACGATCATGGTTTCTCTCTTTTTGCAATAGCAGGCAGTCTTTAACTTCTCCTTCTTAGAAACTACAGTTTTTTCGGAAGCAATACAGTTTCACAGCATCTGAAGGAAAGCTGTTACAACAAAATAAAAAACAAAAGCACTCAACATCCGTGAGGCAGTGATCTACAGGTCCCCAGGGACTTCAAACTCCAGTGGAGAAGCCTGGCGCAGTCCCCTTCTCACAGGGACTCTTCTCGTGGTCATGTGACTAGCCAGAGCAAATAGGGCATTATCAAGATGATGCCCACAGAGACTGGGGGAGCACCTGGAAACTGTGGGCTGTTCTTGAACACTCCAAAGAACCCAGCCGCCCTGCTTCCAGAAATCCCAAGTAGCCACGTATAGAGTGATAACAGCAGGTGAAACAAGGTCTCTGGCCAAAAGCCACAGGTCAGTTCTGAGTCAGCAAAGAAAAGAAACCGCTAGCATTAGTTGGGTGCGTTGGTGCGCACCTACAGTTCCAGCCACTGCGGAGGCTGAGGCTGGAGGCCTGGTTCAGTCCAGGAGTCCAAGGCCAGCCTGAGCAACTACTGAGACCCTGTCTCAACAACAGAGAGAAAGAGGATGGGGAGGGGAGGAAGGGAAGGGAAGGGAAGGGAAGGGAAGGGAAGGGAAGGGAAGGGAAGGGAAGGGAAGGGAAGGGAAGGGAAGGGAGGAAAGGGAAGAAGGGAGGGAGGGAAGGGAGGGGAGGAAGGGGACAAACTGCTAGCAGTTTGTGAGAAGGTTTTACAGTGAGTCTGAAAATCTAGGCAGAATAATTATTCCCTTGACTTTATTCTCCTTTTCCAACATGGTTTGGCTATTCTAGTTGTTCTGCCTTTCCATGTACATTTGAGAATAGCCTTGTCTGTAGCTACAAAGTCCTGCTGAGATTTCTCATTGGAATTTTGTTAAATATGTGGACCAACTAGGTAAAAATGATATCTTAACTATGCCGACTCTTCCAGTTCCTGATTATAACCTATCTATCTATCTATTCATTCATTCATTCACTATCTCCCTATTTATTGAGGTCTTCTTTAACTTCCTTCATCAGTGTATTACAATTTCTACACACAGATCCACATATGATTTTTCAATTTATACCTAAATATTTTTCACTTGTTGCTTTTATAAATGGTACTTGGGGGAGGGGGTTCCAATTATTAATTATAAGAATATAGAAACTTGTTTGTGTGCATCGGCACTTAAAATCTTGCAAACCTACTAAACTCATCTAGTCCTTCTAGGAGTTTCTGATGGACTCCTTGGTTTTCTACACAATTAGGAAACCTGGAAATCGGGGCAGCCTCACTTCTTCCTTTCCCATCTGTAGGCCTTTTACTTCTTTCCCCTGCCTTACTATACGGACAATAACTGATAATGTTCAACAGGACAATGGTGAACAGTGCTGAGTAGAAATGGTAAGACAAGACAGTCCTACCCTATTCCCCAAAAGAATGAAAACATTAAGTATGAAGTTAGAGATAATCTTTTTTATATTGTTGTTAGATGCATTTAACAAGTTCAAGAGTTTCCTTCTATTCTAGTTTGTGGACAAGTTTTCAGAGTAGAAAGCTGTCACTGTTATGTGTCTTGGTACGACTGGTCCTTTTATCCTAATGTCGTGCCTTTACGCCTGTTAATTTTCTTTACTCTGAAGTCTACTTAGATATTAGCAGAAGATACTCCAGTCTTCTTTTGATTAGTGTTTCCATGGTTTAACTTTTTTATCTTTGTAATCTTATGTGTATTATTTATCTGAAGTGGGTCTTTTAAAACAAACATAGAATCAGATTTTTTTCCCCAAATTCATTCTGAAAATAACTTCTATCATTTACTTGGTGTGCTTATAACCATTTTTTTTTTTAAGACAGGGTCCCCCTACGTTGCCCAGGCTGGCCCTGAACTCCCCTGCGGCCTTCAGGTGGCTGCGACTCAGGCATGTAGTTCCACGCTTAGCTCACACCATCTGTAGTTAGTGGACACTACTGATATGTTTGCACTTGATATATTAAGGGCTTCCATTTAATTGTTTTCTATTCTGTTTTTCTTTTCATTATTTCTCCCTCCTTTCCTGACTTCTTCTGGGTTATTTGAACATTTTTAGTATTTCATTGAATATTTGTTTCTGACTTTTTGTTCAGTTTTACTAAGTAGCTGCCCTAGGTATGGAGATATTTATGTATCACATTTCACAGCTACTTAGAGACGATATTTCACTACTTCAACTTGACCACCATCACAGGTTCTTTCACATTCCTCTCTCTGTGATATTTCTAATTACACTGAAACTCCCATCCTCTATTGTTATAATTATTTTGAGGGAAGAACAAGAGTTCTGTGTATTACATTCAGGCAGATATCAATCATTTCTGTTGTTGTCTCTTCAATGCAGATGCTCCAAATTTTCTTTCAGTTCCAACAACTTCCTTTTCGTTTTGCTTCATCTGAGAATGCCTTGGCTTCAACCCCGTTGATGAAGGGTATTTCTGCTGGATATAAAATTGTGAGTTGACACTTCCACCCTCTCCCCAGCACATCACATTTTAATTTCCTGGCCCTAACAACTTCTGATGAGAAGTCTGCAGTCATCTGGAGGGTTGTTGCCCTTCTCTGCTTTCAAATATTCACCTTTAGTTTCCGTTTTAGTTTTGTGTGTCTGTGTGGGGTTTCTTGGCCTTGATCTTGTTTAGGATTTCTTGAATCTCCAGTTGGAAGCTTCCAGGCATTATTTCTTCAAGTCAATTTCCTATACTACTATTTCTCCTCTCTCAGCTATGAGGGCTGGGATGCTATACCTTCTGTCACTGTCTCACAAGTCCAAGTTAATCCCTTCCCCCTCAAGTTTTCTCCCAGACTGGAGTCTCTCCTCGTCTGTCTTCATGCTCACCCTCTCTCTTCTACCATCTTCAGTCTATTGCTGATCTCCCCCAGTGAATGTTGTTCAGTTATATTTTTCAGTTGAAAAATTCCTATTTAGTTCTTTATGTCTTTCCTGAGAGTTTCCATTCTTTCTGTTCATTTCAGGAATTTTGCCCTTATTTGTTGGAACATTTTATAACAGTGGTGCTAGCCTCTGTCCGATAAGCCAACATCCGTGTTCTCTTGGCATTGGTGTCTTCTGGGTTTTTCCATGTGAGTCAATTTTCCTACCCCCCACCCCACATAGGCCAAGAAGTATTTTTTAAATTGTATCCTGAATATTTTGATTATTGTTACGAGATTTCTAGATCATCTTAAACTCCCATAGAGAAAGTTGGTATTTCTACCTCAATGTGCATTAATCAACCTACTTGTCCTCTGGCTAGAACTTGTGACCAATCTTCTGTAGACTGCAGTTCCACTATCAGTTAAGATTTCAAAGTCTCTGCAGTGCCGTTGGGATCTGCGCCCCACACGCGCACCACACCCTGTGGCCAGCATGGGCCTGGCAGTGGTTTAGGGCATATCTCATTTGTCAAAGTCCAGTTTTGTGATTTCAGGGTCTTCTGCATCATAACGCACAGGTAAGCCCAGGAGTTCATAATGAAATTTAAGGACTTTACTTCCAAGTCTGTCCCTCTCACAAAGCTGCCCCAGTACTTTCTAGGTAAATGGGGCTGCCCTTCCTCAATACCTGGGCAGAAAGCTGGTATCTTATTTATGCTGGTGTTGCCACAGAATCTATGATCGCCCCTGTTTGGAGGCAAGCAGGTGAAGGGGAGGGGATGTGGGGAGGACGCAACTGGGGATCACTCCACCTCTTAGGATCACAGCTGCACTGATCACACACAATAGTTTCCTGCCCTGGGAATTTTAGGATCCTACTAGATTCAACCCGCTGCCATGATAGGATTGCTTGAGTTTCACAGTGCAAGAAAGCAAACAGAAAAAAATAAATAAACAATAATTCCTGTACTTTCTCTGAGTATTATAATAATTCTTTCCATTCCTTCAGCCAGAACTTAGGATTTCTCCTAGAGTTCTCTGTATCTATATTAATGCCCACTTCTGGGCTTTACGCTGTGTGGAGTTTAGGCCTGGGAATGAGAAAGAGGAGAAAATGAAGAATTCAACCCTGGTTCAGAAGGACTTCAAAATCTTCTTTCCCAGTCTACCTTTCAGAGTCCTCAAACAGCTGCTGCCTGCCAGGTGCTCTAGCTGAATGCAGTGGAAGACACTGGGTGAGCTGTTCGCTCCAGGACTAGAACCTTACCCACTCCGTTTTACGTCTTGTTGTTACGCAGCAACAGGCAACGACCTGACTCAAGAAGCCATCATGCAGTGCACGTGAAATAAACCATTTTCTATATCTGTTCTGCAGGAAGGTCCCCAGATCTAACTCTAAGATAGCTGTGACCAGTTCCATGGCAGACTAGTCTCTGCTTTCTTATCTTGGCCCCCCCAAAAAACAGATTCCATTCAATTATTGGAGTAATTGAACAACAGTAGTGAAAACCGTAGAGGACACTCACTCAGTCGATGGAGGGTCACTCTGCCGTCAGGTATAATGTGCTGGGAAGAGTTCTGACATCTCATTCTCTCATGCCCTGACTGCCCGACCATCAGTCAGAAGAGCTAAGAGAATCAGGGAGACAAATGCAAGGACAGGATAAAACTGGAAAGTGAAAATATCCTATGGGAAAAATTTCCCTCCAAGTTTTCTTGTATAGAATTCCCCAAAGAAGGGTTATTATGCCCTTGAAAATACAGCTTTTCACCAGCAAGCAGCATTTCATTCGGAATAGTCTGCGAATCTGTTTGTGTAATTAAACACTCATTTTTCCTAAGGGAAAAATCGAGAGATGTCAATCAGCTCCTCTGGCTTTTATAAGCTTTGCCCAACAAAAGCAAATTACTAAGAAGCAGCTAACTGTGTGGATACCATTTCACACCTTCAGGGAGGAAAATATTGGAAGTGTTTGTGACGATGAGTCAGCAGGAACTGTCCAGACACTAGTGATGAGAGTTTACACTGGTAGTCATGATGGATGGCAGCCTGGCAGTGTGTGGTTAACTGAAGATGACTATGCACGCAACCCTGCGATTCCATCCCCAGGTACAAATACAAAACTAGCTCTCACGTGTCGCCATCAGGAGACCATACTGCTGAAAACAGCCTGTGTACCCCTAACATGATTCTCAGTCCAGAACTGTGGCTTATTCATAAAAGAGAACAATGCATAATAGTTACAATAAATAAAGCAGAGCTGTACGTATCAATGTAATTAAATTTCAAGACCATGATGCGTGAAAAACAAAGTTGAATGTTCTATATACATTGAGAGATTTATATAAAATGGTAAAAGAATACTGTATAAACAATTGAAAACCATGTACTATATATTATTTTTGTAGTACAACCACGTATATATTATGTACTGTAACCACACACTATATATTATTACAGATATACGGATGGTCATGTTTGCATAAAAAGACATTTCAGTTAACAAAGGACTGCACACACATCAGTCACCCCTAAGATTATAATGGAGGTGAGGTCACTTGCCATTGCCTAGTGACACTGATCTGACTGAGGTGCTATGGCGCAACACACTTCAGATGGGTTCACGGTGATGCGGGTACTAACAGAAATACTGCACTACCACGTGTATAAAAGTAGAGCTCATATAATTAGGTGCAGCACATGCTACCTGAGAATAAATGACTATGTAGTCTCTATGCTATTTTTTTTTTAATTGTCAGGGCATACTTCTACCTTTTTTTTTTTTTTTAAGTTAACTATAACATAGCCTCAGGGAGACCTTCAGGAGGTATTCCAGAAAACCATCTTGCTCTGTGAGTGTTACTGCCCCTAGATCTTCCAGTGAGACAAATGTGGAAGACAGGGATACTGATGATCCCAACCCTATCCAGGCCTAGGCTGATGTTTATGCCTTAGTTTTGTTTTGTTTTTAATACTTTTAGTTGTAGATGACTTTATATTTATTTTTCTATGCGGTGCTGAGGATTGAACTCAGAGCCTCACAGGTGCCAGGCAAGTGCTCCAACACCGAGCCACAACCCAGCCCCGTGCCTTAGTTTTTAACAAAAAAGTTTTAAAATAAATATCTTAACAATAGGAAAGACACATATATATAAAGAATGTCCAAAAACAAAAATATTTTTGTCCAGCTGTAAAACATGGGATTTTTTTTCTTTGTGGTGTTGGGAGTCAAAGCCAGGGCCCCCACGCCTGCCAGGCAAGCCCTGTACCACTGAGCTGTACCCCCAGACCATGAGTTTGTGTTTTGAACTAAGTATATAAAACAATCAGAAATCTAAAATATTAAAATATTTATAGAGTCAAGTCATAATCTGCTAAGGTCAATTTGATACTGAAGAAAAAATGTTAAGAAGTGTAGGGCCACCTAAGTATGCAGTGATGACAAAGTCTGTGGTCGTGTACAGAATGTCCCCAGCCTTCTGGCTCACTCACCACCCACTGACTCACCCAGAGCAACCTCCAGGCCCATGTGCGCCCTCACGGGTGTGCCATTTTGATTTTTTTACGGTGTATTTGCATTCTATGTTTTCTATGTTTAGATATAAAAATACTCACAGCAAGTTTATAGTCTTCAATATAGTAACACTCTGCTCAGGACTGTGGCCTAGGACCCACAAACTGTACAGCACATGAGCTGGGTGCACCACAGGCTAGTTTGTGTGACTACACCTTGCGATGCTCACACAATGACAAAGTTGCAGTTTTTTTGGGGGGCTGAGGCTGTGGCTCAGTGGCAGAGTGCTTACCTCCCACATGCGAGGCCCTGGGTTTTATGTTTACATAAAAATAAGTAAACAAAATAAAGATATTGTGTCCATGTATAACTAAAAAAATATTTAAAAAAAAAAGTTGCAGTTTTTAGACTATCCCTGTTGCTAAATGACACATGATGCGTATATGTAATAACTACATAAACACATATATGTTAATGAAACCACTAAATTCAGGACAGTAGTTGTCTCTAGAGACGGGAAGCAGGTTGAGGAATAATACACAAACATAAACCCTATCTAAAGCAAAAACGCTAAGTTTGAAAGAGCTTGGTATCAGTCCTTGAGTGTCTGTATGTTATTCTCTTTATTTTTGTTTTCCTTGAAAAAAGATTATAAGTACATAAGTTGCTAACACTCAAATGCTGGAAGAATAATATTCTGAATAAAAGAATAAAATTCTGACAGTGGTTTAGCTATACGCACAGACATGCACAGCTCAACCAGCAGAAGTGAGTCACACCTGACACTACACACTGCTGCACTCTACATGTTGACGACTCCCTCCCCAAGTTACACACTGGAACTTACACCCAATGTTTTATTATTAAGTGGAGGGGGGCTTGGGGAAGTGATTAAGTCACAGGATAACTGCACTTATAAAAGTTCAATCAACTCTCTTCTCTTTCTGCCACATGAACGCAAAAAGCAAATAGGCATCATCTATGAGGGACAGCCCCTCACCAGACAGTGAATCTCTGGTACTGTCACCTTGGACTTCCCAGGATCCAGAACATGGAGACCAGAGAAAAAAATTTCTGCTACAGTATTTTATTATAGCAGCCCCACCGCCTGAGACACACCAAAATATTTCAGCATGTATTTTTAAACTTGAAGGTCATTTTCTTAAATAAGTATAATATCATTCATTATCATAACTAGGGTAATTTTCTAATATCATATAACATCCAGTGATATGAAAAAGTTAAAGATATACAACTGCCAGATGTCAGAGATTACAGGTTCAACAATCATTGACTGAAGGTACATATGGGACGCGTGGACTTGGTCACTCACAGCATTTTGCTGTCACCAAGGGCCTCAGCCCATAAACTGGGAATGTTTTGGTGTGCAATTCATATATTTCAGGACAGGAAAAACTATATAATAAACTCCAGAACTATAGTTTCTTAAAATAAAATTTTCAGCTTTCACATGTGGTTCTTAGTCCTAACACTGTACGTTTCCAAAGATCCATCTCTGCTCAGGTGCTGCATTAACATACTAAGGCCTGCAGCGACTCTTCATATATCACTGCACAATTCTGTTGCACTACCAGTTATTAATTCATAACCTACCTCCAAAAATGATTTCAAATGACTAGTACAATTTATATGATTTTTGAAAATGTAATAAAAATTACAATTAAAGAATAAAGATACAAGTATTGGAAGACAGGGAGACACATAACTGAACTAGAAACATCAAATAACGTTAGTTATTGTAATTGGACACTTGATTTTTCTGACAACCAAAGGAAAAATGGAGACATGATGGTTTTGTTGTATTTTTTTCATTAGCTCTTAAAAACCACTTAAGAATTAATCAGCATATTTGAACAAAGAAACTTGTACACAAACTTGTATGTTAAAAAAACTAACCATTAAATTTTTTAACAATGGTTTTATAAAAGCTAGAAAAATATCCTTCATAGATGAACCTTATATACATCTGTATTAAAAAAAAAACCAAGGGCTTATAATAAAATCACAGTTCACTGAATGATTTTCTATGTGAGCCAAAGGAAGAGAAGTTAGCGGGTAGCTTTCTGGTAATCTGACTTGATACTGGGAGAGAGATAGTTTGAGGGACAGACAGATAATATGTCCCTCTGCATAATGTTGTCCAATGACAGGGACTGCACCCAGGTTTTAACTGAATTTGGTTTGCACACAGCACAAGTGTATGCTCATTAGTGAGCGGTTTGCCAATCAGCTCATAACGTCCATGTAGGAAGAGACTAAGAACACATCCCATAAACACACACCATTTTAATTTCCCTTCACTCCAAACAGGTTCAGTGTCCTGTTGTATAAGGAAACGAACAAAGGAAGGATTTTGGAAACCTATGCAGACTAATTTGAGATCTCCTGATCTTAAAATCCACAGGAGAGAGGTAACCTAGTGTAAGAATCACCCTGCACTAATCACATTAGACACACAGGTAAACGCATGCGTGCACATGCAAAATTAGCACACGGTATCTGCTTCCTCTCAAATAATATTTCTCAACTCAACTGTCCTTTCTTCCTCTCAGCCCTACCTTTTCTGAGAAGCAGAGCAGTGTAAATGAAAACAGCTCAGGTCTCTGTGCTCTGAGACTTCTTTATCTCATCCTCAAGTGCTTAGAATGACCTCAAACTGAGCAGGGTTCAATGGATACGAGCTGACTTCCCTATTCCATGCTTGTATCTCAGATGTGTTCTTCTAGACACCAATCAACAAGGATTTCTATGCAGATATTCAAAGTTTGCTGATGAAAATTAGAGTTCAAAGTTCTCTGTGTCCTCTGTGCCAGGTGACGACATCTCCAACAGCTAGACATCAAAAAGAAGCATATCCAAATGCTTGATAACTCAGCAGCAGCAGCAGAGTAACAAATAAAGAAAGAGAATGAACTTTGTACTGGTTGTCAAAAACGCAAGGGTGCAGGACAGACCAAGGAAGAAATACTGATGTGTGCTTTTTTTCTTTTTAGGTGGGTGGTAGGGGCTAATGAGGATTGAACCCAGGGGCCCTCAACCACTGAGCCCCATCCCCACCCCTATTTTGTATATTATTCAGAGACAGGGTCTCCCTGAGTTGCTTAGGGCCTCACTTTTGCTGAGGCTGGCTTTGAACTCAGGATCCTCCCACCTCAGCCCCCCAAGCCCCTGGGATGACAGGTGTGCGCCAAGAGAATTCAAGAGAATTCCCAACCTCAGGGAGAACTATGCAGAGACCCACATACACTGTGTACATGTTAAGTATCTAAGTTAACTAAAAAGGAAAATGAAGAGTATCAATAAAAAATTACTCCCAGGCTGAATCGATTTAAAAAATACACGTGGAAAAAGAAATGCACAAGGGCCCCAAGACCAGAGCTTCAGCATGAGTGCTGAACAGGTGCTTAGATCCACGATTCCTGCAAATCCACCACAGGCCTTTAATGGCAGGGTGAGAAGGGTCTTCAAAGAGTAGGACCATACGATCCCCAAACACGACCTCCTCTTAGCTCAGAGCCTCCCTTCTCCAGAGGGGAGCAGAGTGACAAACAAAGAAATAAAGAATGAACTTTGCACTACTTGTCAAAAATGCAAGGGCACAGGACAGACCCAGGCTGTCCTCAGTCCCCAGTACTCACCTGGGCTTCCCACTGTGCGCTCATTACCTTATGGGTCTTCCTCTTCCCTCTCAGTTGAAGACTCCGAGACAGAAGTCTCAATGACTCCAGCGCACACGGATAAACCACTATGTGACTGGGCTCCAGAACAGCCCGCTCTTCTGGGATTTACAGGCTAATCAATGGGATGGGACATACCTTTGACCTCATGACCACGTGACACTGTTCCACCTGACCTCTGAGGTCACCACTCTCAGGACACATCACCCTTCTAGAATTACAACTTTTTTTTCTGGGTGGAGCTGGAGATCAAACTCAGGGCCTGGGCACACCAGGCAGGTGCTGTACCACTGAGTGACATCCCCTGCCACGCCACAGATCTTATCTGTCTAATAATTTTAATCTCTTTGCTAATATCCCATTCCCTCCTGGCTCTCTACCCACCAGGACAAACTGTCTTTCAAGTCAAAGTCATGGTGACATAAAGAAATCAGGCAGAGGGCTGGGGATGTGGCTCAAGTGGTAGTGCGCTCGCCTGGCATGCGCATGGCGCTGGGTTCGATCCTCAACACCACATAAAAATAAAATAAAAAGATGTTGTGTCCACCGAAAACTAAAAATAAATATTAAAAAAATTCTCTCTCTCTCTCTTTAAAAAAAAAAAAAGAAACCAGGCAGAACTGGATTAGAATCATTGCTCTATTGACTGGTAATGGTACAACTTTCATAACCATGGAACACTCGTTTATTATCAAAGGGAGTAGACACGTGTATCTGTTGGCCACTGCCACCACCAGTCACCGAATACAGTCCCCGCTGGCATCCCCGGGGAACTGGTTCTAATACCCTCCTTGGATGCCAAAAATCCGTGGCTGCTCAAGTCCCTTTTATTAAACAGCACAGCATCTGCACAGAACCTATGCACATCCTCCCATCCACGTTTTAAATCATCTCTAGATCACCTGCAACACCTGACAAAACAGAAGTGCTATGTGATTAACTGCCACACTGTATTGTTTAGGAAATAATAACAAGAAGAAAAAAGAAATGGCTGTACTGTTCAGTACTGATAGAATGGTTTTTCCCTGAGTATTTTTAATCCACAGTTGGTTGGATGCAGAGGCGTGGATGCAGCGGGGCCAGCTGTCATTTCCAAGTTTCAGGCACAATAATCCTTCCTATGTGTATGACTCTACAAAAGGCTTCTGAAGTAATTAATTCCATATCATCTTCATTTTACCAAAAAGAGGGGCTGAGGCTTGTGCATGATCCTCGTCTGGCAGGGCCTAGGGAGATGTCAGCTGCTGCCCTCGAGGCCCGGGGCTTGCTCAAGGCCATGTGCCTGCTGTGGGTTGGGACTGGAACCACAGACTCCTGACACTCCACTCACCTCTTCCACTACAGCTTCACTCTCTCGTGCCACATTTCGCTCCTCTTTGGAAGATGCCTCATCTACAACTTGTGGCTTCCACCATCAGCCACTGGCAAATGCCTCTTTGGCCTAAAGATCATCCTGACCTCACTCTCTTCACATCACTTACTCAGAAGCCTACTAGAATGTTCTCATTAACATCTCTCCCTTAAAAATAATGCTTAAGAGGGGCTGGGGATGTGGCTCAAGTGGCAGCACGCTCGCCTGGCATGCATGCGGCCCGGATTCGATCCTCAGCACCACATACCAAAGATGTTGTGTCCACCGAGAACTAAAAAATAAATATTAAAATTCTCAAAAAAAAAAAATAATGCTTAAGAGTCACCTCTCTTGTCAAGACAACTTATGGGGAAAAGAATGACAGTCTTTTCAAAATACAATGCTGGAACAACTTGCTACCAACATGCAGAAGAACGAGGCTGGACCCCACCTCACACTACAGACTCAAACTGACCAGACTTAACATTAGAGCCAACATTAAAACATGAATGTCTTTGGGACCCTGCATTAGGCACTGGCTTCTTGGATATGATACTAAAAACATAAATGATAAAAGAAAAAGCACATAGACAAAATTAAAATTTTGATTTCTCAAAAATAATACTTTGGAAAATGAACAGATGCCCAAAGAATGGGGACTAAATCTTGTGAATTTTATATCTGATAAGGGACTTAGAGACAAAATATATACAGACCTGTTACAACTCAGTATTCAAAAGACAATCCAATTAAAAAATGGGAAAAGGGCCTGAATAGACATTTCTCTAAATAAGATACAGAAATGGCCAAGAAACACTTAAAAAGACAACCTCATCATTAACCACCAAGGAAAGTAAATCAAAGTCAAAGTGTGAGGCTGAGGGTACAGCTCAGGGGTAGAGCACTAGCCTGGCAGGTGAGGAATGGGTTCCACCCCCACCCCTATCCCCACCCCAGGGGGTGATGCTACCACGTGACACTAGGATGACTGCAACAAAAGACAGAGACAGACGGGTCCTCAAAGGATTCCACTGGGAAGAAAGAGTCACCATGGGATCCAGAGTTCCAAGTACCGACCCAAGGGAAGCGAAAGCCTGGGGCTGCACACAACCTACATCCACACATTCACAGCAGCATTAACTGTGACAGCCGAAGAGTAGAAATAAATGTGCATCAACTGATAAATGGATGAATAAGGTGTGATCCACCCATGATTCCATTTACCTAAACGCCCAGAACAGGCAAATCTGTACAGAAACCAGGTTAGCAATTGTCTACAGCTAAGGGGGACAGAGAGGCCAGTGGTGGGTAAGGAATGTGGGGTTTCTTTTTGGGGTCACAGAAATGTTCTAAAATTCACTGTTGATGATTGTACAACTCTGTAGGCGCACTAAAAGCCATGGATGTATACTTTCAATGGATGATGACAGGTGCATTATATTTCAAAACACTACTAAAAAAAAAAATCCTTTATGAAGCATTTCCTAGTAGGACTTGCTCTTTCCCCAGCCACCAACTCTTAAGATCAACAAGCTTTAATGCAGAACTGTAGCTAGTTGATTCGAGGAGAATGGAATATATTTTTTAAAAAGAGGCCTAGCCTTGAAGAGAAGAAAATAGATCCAATACTAGTTTGGACACCAACTACCTATACAGCCAAGTCCCACCAAGCCCTGGTTCCCTCATGTTTGAGCTCCTTCTTTGGCTAAATCAAGTCTTAGGAGATAGTGTAATCTGTACAACTTTGAACTTCGCAATGAGTTGGGAATTCTAGGGGATTGGGATGAGGAAAGAATTCAATGTTCTCATAAGACACTTCTTGAGGAAAGTGCCACCGTACTCCATGGTGCTTTGCTAAATCTGGGAGATAAGCAGATGCTCCTCTATGTGCAAAATCTTAAATCGTGAAGCAAGAAGACAGCTGTCGTCGCATAACACAAATAGCGAGGCAGACTATGTGTGAGTGGAATAAGAATTAGAAATATTTATAACACTATTTTACTACTGTGTACCATGGGATAAAGAAAGGCCTCCTCACTCTGAACAGTGATTTTATTAAAACCCCTACCAATCCCCACTAGAAGAGCAGAGGTCATTTGTGTGCCAGGCGCTTCATACACACTACTTCCTTCAAACTTCAAATACTCTGCCACTTACTTACTGTTGTGTTCATTTTTAAAGAAGATGGAGGCCGAGGGAAGGCAAGTCATCTGCTCACCTTCCAATGTGCTTCCAGCTGGCTTCTTGGGTCCCCACAGGGGACTGCCTCAGAGGACAAGTCAAATGCCAGGGACATGCTTGATTCTAGATCTTAACCTGTATGTCCCAAAGAAAGCGGACGACCTGGCCAGTTTCATTTTGTTCCACTCTTTTGAACCACACGGTGACAGCCGCTCATCAATACCAGAGGCTTGTCACCACTGTATGACACTCACATGGTGTCTGTCGCCTCCCAAGCATCTGTCACCACTCCAGCTCACCCTTCTCCATCTTGCTGTCCACCCACACCCTCTGGCCTCCAAAGCCCAGCTGTTTGCCCTCGTGGAGCTCTCTCGGGGCACCCTTTGTGGAAATTCTCTTCCTCTTTCCACCTCCCATGGCGTTTCTTGAATAACAGTGAACCGCCCACTCTGAGCCAGGCGTCCTGGGCTCAGAGTTACTCAGGATTATTTCTTCACTGCACAGCTGAGGGCCAAGGGGTTAGTCCTATGCATGTTACAGCCTGTGTATAAAAACTGCCCAACAGGCTAACAAGCCTGCAAAAAGCTCTTTTCTGCTAAAGAAAAAAATCTTGGGCTGCAGATGTAGCTTGGTGGTAAAGGGAGACAGATTGCTTAGCACATGCGAGGCCCTGGGTTGGATCCTCAGGCCTGAAAAGGGGAAAAAGAGCTGGGGGAGGGGGGTGGAAGGATCAGAGAAGGAACAACACTTGACTGGTACTTTAAAAAACTAAAGTTAACTGAGGGTGAAAGGCCTTCTTGGGTTCAGTTTATGAACTCCAAGAAAAACAATCTGCCTGCCATTTATTAATTTATTCCCAATTTGAGTTTAAAAAAATATCTCCACTGTTTCACAAAATGTAAATCAAAGCTTTTCTTGCATCTTTGGTAGATTTCCCAAGTTGCACTTATTTTTTAAAAACAACTATATTAGGAATAATATCTAATGAAGATGTCCACAGTAAAAAGCGTCTTACAGAATCCAAAAATTCCAAAAAGTACTAAAAGAATCTCTGAACTCATCCAAGTTTTCAGATATTGACCAATACTGTGTTCCATGGACCAAAATCAGATGCAAAATGAATGCTTACACTGCTGATAAGACATGAACCTTACAATTTCACATTATAACTTTAATGCTGGCACCACATGGGTGTTTAGAGATCAAAGAGTTTTGCTAGCAATTTCAGGGGAAAATGTAGGAAAGGGGCTCAGAGGCTGAGCATGAGTTTTTAGGAAATCCAGGTTTTTTTTTTTTTTTTGGTTCCCTGTCCCTCTGTACTGTGAACTGAACCCAGGGGCTTGCTCATACTAGGCAAGTGCTGAGCTACACCCCCACCTCTTCTAATTTTTTTTTTTTAAACACTTGAGCCAGGGAATAAGTGGCTGAGGTTGACCTTGAACTTGGGATCCTCCTGCTTTAGACTTCTGAGTAGCTGGGATTACAGGTGTGTACCAATATACCCAGCAAAAATCAGTATTTAAAAATTTTATCTTCAACAGTTTCTAAAGAAAATAAATATACAAGTATGTACTATTCTTCCTTATCATCATCAAGGTTGCCAATCACACATATTTAATACATGATCTTAGTATATACTACCATATAAAAAGAATATATGTATAGTTGATATGATTCTAACAGTCCCTGATGTATTACTACTTTCCTCAACTCAAGGATTAAGCTGGGAGGACAAGAAACTTGCACAAGTTAACATAACTGATAGGTAATAAAGAATTAGAAACTAGGTTTTCCAGCTTCTAAAGCCTACCTGAGCTTTTAATTATGATAACTTTGGTTAGACTGCAGAAAGAATCTTCATTACTGCACAAAAGGAGAAAACTCACATTTCAGAAAGTCCAAAAGACTTCTCCAGTATTCCACAATAATAAAGAGAGTAGGGCTGGGGCTGGGGCTCAGCGGCAGAGCGCTCGCCTGGCACATGCAAGGCCCTGGGTTCGATCCTCAGCACCACATAAAAATACATAAATAAAACAAAGGTATTACTAAAAATTAAATATTTTTAAAAAATAAAGAGTAAAATTTCTTAGGAAATGTGCAATGCATGAGCATATGCCCAACAAAATTAAACTAGATTTCAAGGTACCAGCTACTATTGCTGCAGGTATTGCAATCCAGTAGGAAGATTCTTTTATTCCAGTGCACAAAACCCCCAAACAAACCACCACCCTCATCACCACCACCAACTTTAAAAACAGAAAAATTTCCTTATAGTTTTAAACATGCATTCACATTTTTTGAAACTCACTCTTTGTCTCTGTGGCTTGTATGAGGAGATTACAAAACATTTTGTTGTCATGTCCTCAGCCACCCTGCTCCTTCTGCTCCTTCTCCTGAGGATGCATAGTCAAACACCGACGGCTTTCTCAGCCACAGGACTGGGCTGAGCTCTGGACTTTTCTAAGCCTAGTTGTTCTCACAAGAATCCTCACCTTCAGAGCAAAAGCCCTGATGGGAAACACTGTGCGTCTACAGCCATGGAGCGTGGCCCCTAGGGCAACGTTGCCAGACATTCTGGATCCTAAGGGTTTTGGTCTCCCCAGCTCCCACCCGCCCTGTTTCAGTGACACAAAGTGTGTCCTTGCTACCAAAAGGAGAGCGGCAGAAGTCTGACTAGACATGGATGGACTCTTCTTCCTCCCTCCCTCCCTTCAAAAGCTATTCACATTTTTTGGAAACAGGCACATTCACGAATACTGTATGGTATCAAGTGTCACCAAACCTGGTTCTAAAGCTTTGATCCTGCTAGTGGACTGTCTGAGCCCGTTCACCCGTATCTTCCGCCTCATGTGTGTAGTAGATGTTTTTCCATACGGCCTGGGGAGGCTTAAGTAAGGGAATCCCATAAAACACTGCGGGCTTTCTTATTCTTCTTAACTTATTTGTTGCAGTGCTGGGGGCTGCACCCTAGTTCCAGCACTGCTGGCACTGTTTAAAGAGGTGAGGGGCTGGGCTTGTGGCTCAGTGTCAAGCACTCGTCTTGCATGTGGAAGGCACCTGGTTCCATCCTCAGCACCACATAAAAATCAAATAAAGGCACTGTATCCATTGACAACTACAATATATATATATATTAACAAAAGAAGGTGAACCAAAATTAAGTACATGATCACTAATTTTAAAATTAGAGCAAGTCATCCTAGTTTTGTAATTCTCTACATTCCTTCTCCTAATCTTTTTGAGGGCTGAGGGGCAAGGTTCTGCTGTGATCGATTTTATGTTACTAGCAACTGGCACAATGCCCCAAATACAGCAGGTATGAGGCTGGAGAGAACAGTCTGGAGGAGCAGGAGGAACCCCGGCGCCTCACATGGCCTCCTGTTAGCTTGGAAATGTTGGGTGGGGTCTTCAATTTCAGTTTGTTTCCTTACCAGAACAAAAGGAAGAGTGACTTTGCGTCACTGATGAGATACTGAAATAGACCACTGCCTGAGTGCACTCTTTTCTCTTGCAGGCATGTAAAAGGCATTCGATAAAATGCTGATTCCCGACATATTTGAATACTCATCTAAACTCTACTTCTGCAATATGTGCTCCATTAACGTGGCTGCAGAGAGATTTCTAAAAATGAACTCAGACTCTGTTACAGACTCCTCTTTAAAATACCTATTCATTTGTGAAGTTGATATAAAAATATTCCTGCTCCAGGAAATTTTTTATGTAATTCTAGGAAATCCATGAACCCAAAGTTAATATCCCGTATGTGACCATTTCCTCTGGACACCAGGAAGCTCAGGGCTGAAACGAATCCACCTTCATCCATGAGTTCCTCATGGTCTAGAGATCTATATTCTTCCTGTCCATTTTTTATTTTAAAAGGTTCTATTGTGTACTTAAAAGAATTTCTGTCTATGGGAGGCCAATCCAGAAGACTTAATTTTAGATTTTATAACATTCAATTTATAAAGCTGAAAATTTAGAAATCAGTTTTTCCTGAAGCTTCTAGGATTGGCTTGTAAACCATATGGTTCTTTTCAAAGCTCAGCAAACTTTGGCAACCCTTTTAAGGGTATGTACATAATATTTGGTTCCATTTATAAACTTATATTCTTTTCTTTTAAGCTATGTTAAGCTCTATTTTATTCTAGTATTGAAAAATGATTTTTAAATTATTTAAATAACTTAAAATATTAAAAAAATTTTTGAAGCGACAATATTCCCACCAATACCACAGGTTCAGTATAGCTTTCTTCCTTTCCATATTAGAAATCCCCTTCTCTTATCACAGAGAGAAACTTGGCTCCCCTTGTCCCCAACACACTAATACACGTAGCTTGTCAACCCCCTCTCTCCCTGTGTGACCAGTCTTCCACCGCTGCAGCCGTCTCCTCCTGGGGCGCATGCCCTGCTTACCTGCTCAGGCTGACCCCTTCCCAGGCTGTCCAGCTACACAAACCCACTCCCGATACCTTGGGGCTCACGAATCCAGTACGAGCCTGTGTCCACTCACTGCATCCCATCCTGCTCCTGCAGAGATGGGCCCTGCTTCTCTCCTGTTATGACTTTGGGGAACCCTGCAGACTCAATGCAACCAGGGAGAGGCCTTGAAAATACCTGGGAGGAGAACTAGAAGAAAAATTAAAACCATTTTCCCACTGGATGAGATCTGGAATAGCATTATTTTGAATAACTAGGGAAACATGCCCCTATCTGACACTACGATGAGCAAGCAGGTCCATGATAGGGTAGAAACCCAGCCAGCACCTGTCCAAGGTCTGGAGTTGTTCAGGGCAAGGGTCCCAATGGTGGCAGTTTCCAAGTGGACCCTGTCAGCAGGGAGATGGAGCTGGGCTAAAGTGTGGGGACACGGCCTGCTGGTCTGGGGATGCGCACACCAGGTGGTCTGCTGACAGGTCCATGGCCCGCTGCTATACCTGTCTCAGGTGCCCTTCCTCTCGTGTGCTTCTGGTGAGGGGTTTGCATCATTTTTTTGGTCTGGTGAGCTTGGTCAATTAAAAAGCCTGATTTCTCTGATCTGGGGCTGATACGCCCACGCATCCGTGTGCCTCTGATTTAATTTGGTAAGCTCACAGGTGGTCATTTTTTTATTAGCACGATGAATGTATTTATCATTTTGTGCCTTATGCTTATGCTGCATAGCTGGAGATTATATTCTGATAAACTCTGTGTGCCTAACGCATTGGTGGTTACTGGGCTACCACCTCATTCTGCCTGAGCACTTGCACTCAAGATGCAGTAGCTCAAAGCTACTCCTCAAAATGGAGGAACTCAAGGACAGGCACAGCTGGGAAACTGCTGTCCTACCAAACACGCAGCAACTCAGAGCAGGGCACAGTCCCTTCTCCACACAGAGATAAGCCAAAGGCATATGCAAGAATGAACTTTGTGATGCCAGATCAGAGCTGCAGATGGCAAATGAATGTCTAAAGAGATGCTTAGCTTAATAGTTGTACAGCTGGACCCAGAAACACTGAGGTGAACAGAGACATGTTTAGTGTACCGACTGCTGGTCCACTGAGCTTGGTGTCCTCCTGGTCCATGCATTCGCAGCATGTGCCAGGACTTACTTCCTGTTAAGACGAGGTAATAAGCCAGGTGTGGTAGAGCACACCTGAAAGCCCCACATTTGGGCAGTCTGAGGCAGGAGGATCAAAAGTTTGAGGTTGACCTCGGCAATGTCCTATGCAACTGGGCAAAACTTTCAAAACAAAAAATAAGGCATAAAGTACTTCTGGGTTCAATCCTCAGTCCAAAACAAAACGATAAAGTCATAGTCCATTTTATCTACGTGCGTAATAGCAAAGGACACCTGGGCTACGTCCATCTTGATTACTGTGAGCAATGCTGGATTGTGTGGTTTAAGTGGTTACCCCCCAAAAAACCAAAGTTAAAACAAATTTACTTCTTGAAAATACTAGGTACCCCACTGCTCGTCACATTATTCTTCCATAACCAGCTCTAAGCTCCAATCGACTTGACACATATCAACCCCTAAAATCACTGTCTCAACTCTTACACTTGTGAAAATTTAATACCATTTTTGAGATTTTTGTTCTTACATTGTATGCTCTTTCTCAACAATTTCACTTGAAGATTTCAGAAATAATATCCCTGTGTCTGTCTGTCTCCTTTCTCATTTTAGTGTTGGGGACTAAATTCAGGGCCTTGGGTCTGCGAAGCACCCCCTCTACCACTAACCTATGCTCCAGAGTAATTTCACCACTGGATTCTTAGGTAAAGAAGTGACTCCATTAACAGATGAAAGAGTCAGTTACTGGTAGAATGAGATTAGTCTGTGTATGTGTGTGTGGTGGGGATTTAACCCAGGGGTATTTGCCACTGAGCTATATAGTTCCTCCAGCCCTTTTTATTTTGATACAGGGGCTCATTCAGCTGCCTAGGATGGTCTCGAACTTATGATCCTCCTGCCTCAGCCTTCTAAGGAGCTGGATTAACAGGCCCGCCCCCACCATGCCTACCAAAACCTTCACAGTTACTGAGAACTGTGATACGACAGGAACTATGCTCAGAATACAATAACACCCTTGGCCTCTAAGACCTTATACTTTAATGGAAGAGAAAGATATTATAATACACAGCAACAGGTAGCAAATGCATGAGGCCATTATGATAAGTGAAATAGTCTGATACAGATAAACACAAAATACTGCAGAATTATAGAGGAGAAATATAAGTTGAGACAAGGTAAGAGGGATGGAAGTAGAGGTCAGAAGTAGGGACGCATGCTCAGTGTGCAGGAGGTGCTTCAATTACTCTCAGCAGTACTAAAAGTGGGGCTAGGTAGGTAGGTAGGTAGGTAGGTGTGTGAGTCAGAGCAGGCCATTTCCTGAAGCAGCAACACAGAGAAATATTACTAACCCACTGAAATTCTGGAATTCTGGACCATTGGTAGGTTTAACAACAAATCCAACTAGCCACAGCTATTTACACTGACAATTATACAAGAATTTGTTTTCTAGGAATCAACTTGTACCTTATGAAGATCTTAATAAAATTTCTGCCTTAGTAATTAAGCTTTCCTTGTCTGCTTCTAAAATACAAATTTTAAAGATGATTGACAGTGGCAGAGCACTTGCCCAGAATACTTGAGGCTGTGAGACTGAACCTCAGTTTTGAGAATAAAAAATTAAAAAAGGATGTTTTACAGTAAGGCATTAAAATGAGGATAAGAAGACATGAACTATGTAAAATGAAGTGGACAAATAATTTATAAACAGACCACGGTATTACAGGACTTGCTAAAATTTGATCTGAAGTTCAAGTCAAATTCTTCCTGGTAGACAAAACAAAAATCTAATGCTCTATTTGCGTTGTTTCTCACATAAAAACTAATTAATCCCCCTGCCACTGCTTTTTCATTTGTTTTTTTAACTGAGGATTGAACCTAGGGGCACTTAACCCCTGAGCCCCATCCCCAGCCCTTTATATATTTTGTTTAGAGACAAGGTCTTGCTGAGTTGCTTAGGGCCTCACCAAGTTGCTTAGGCTGGCCTCTAACTTGTGATCCTCCTGCCTCAGCCTCCTAGCCGCTGGGATTATAGGCATGTGCAACCATACCAGGCTAACAAATTCTTTTAAAATTGGATTGCTTTTTTCCTTCTATTATATGTTTATAGCTCCATTGTGTTTCCACATCTGGAAAGCATCACTACTGAGCTTCTACTGCTGGTCACTGAAAAGCAAGACAACTTCATGATTTGTTAAGTCTCAAAATAAAAATGACAACACATGCTCTCTTCAGACTTTTTAAACAAGACTGTCATAGTCTTAAGTGGAACCAAAGCTTTCCTTTATCCATCTGCTGATATTCCACACAGGGCCATGGCGGTTTCCCCACTGCTACCATATATTTAAGCACCTCCTTTCATTTTCATTATGAAAACAATGATATAACTTCTCACTTCCTAAATAATAATAATAATGATATACTACATAGGTGAAGAAGTGTGAAACAATCAAGTAGACTGCAATCAATACAGTAATATTTTCTAAGATTTTAGAAGAAAAGCTTATTTGACTCAATCTGTTTTATTTTTAAGTTGTAGTTGGACAGTATTTATTTATTTATTTATTTATTTATTTATTTATTTATTTATTTTTAGGTGGTGCTGAGGATCGATCCCAGGTCCCCACACATGCTAGGCGAGCACTCTACTGCTGATCCACAACCCCAGCCCCCTCATCCTTTTTTAAAGTGTATTGTTTTAGTTATAGATGGAAACATTACCTTTGTTTACTTTTAGATCAGCAGGCTTTATTCAGTAGCAGAATCAATTCGTGGAATCTGGAGTGGCTCATTTTCAGGGTAGAAAATGGTCATTACCTTTATTTTTATTTATTCATTTTTATGTGGTGCTGAGGATGAAACCCAGTGCCTCACACTTGCTAGGCAAGCGCTCTACCACTGAGCCACTACCCCAGCCCCTTTATATAAATGATATTCTAAACTCAACAGGCATCTTTTTAGATAACTAGGAGTGGTGAATAAAATCTAATTGTCATAATCTGGTAATTAGCAGCACAGATTGAAAGACAGCTGTCTTCCAGTTGGCTGAGAACTTGAAGAGAAATAGATGGTCTCTATGACACAGCAACCTCCACCCCAGGTCAGATGGCCCTCAGGATTCCGGGGGGTTCAGCTTGTGAAGCTGAATTATATTCTTTGTGACTTTGGTCATCATCCAACTAATTACCTTAATTCAATTTGTCTAAAAATAGGAAGAAACCAGGCTTTTGTTGGGAGGGAGGGAGGGAGGAAAGAAGGGAATGAGGGAGAAGTCCAAGGAAGCCATAGAGGAGGCTAGTTGGTCCACCGCTGCAGGAGATTCCGAGGCATTTTGTTGGACTCAGGTTCAAGCCCAGTCAAGGCCAAACGTGGACTAGTGATCTTAGAAAATCTGCAGAAGGGTTAAACCGCCCCCAACATCAGGAGTAAACCTAAAGGCTGAAAGTGAAGATGGGCTGTGCCAACGACTGAAATGAGGAACAAAGGAGAACAGGCAGTGAACCAGCTCAGCGGGGCCTAAGAACAGACCCGGGAGCATCCTGATGTGCCAGGGGCCAGGCCAGGACGCCTGCTTCTGAGCACGACACTCATCCTTTCATCCACATACAGTCGTTCCAATATTTTGAACGTGCTGTTTGTGAAGCTCTGTGCCAGCACGAACAGAGGATGCACAACACGATCCTGTTGCTGAAAAAGCTACGCAGAAACTGAACCCTGGTGCAAGGAAACGCAGACTTTATCAGCAGGAAGCCTGGCATGTAACACGTGATTGACACATGCCAACCACGGTTCTGAAAACTCAAGTGGTTTAGGGCATGTAACAATGTTCACTATTTAAACAGATCTTACAAGTGCTTTTGTAAACAGCCTCATGGTTTTGTGCAGAGTCACGGCTGGGCAACCCTCATCACTGTCAACTTTGGTACATTTCTATCCTTTAGCCACCCCCGTCCTCCCCATGCCTCCCTGGCCCACACACCCACTGTGGACCTTCTGTCCCTGTGGACTGGCTGTCCTGGGTGTTTCATATAAAGAGAATCACCTAACGTGTGACTCTTTGCATCTGCTTTCTGTTTTTAAGGTTCACCCGTGACGCAGCACGCATGAGAGTGCGCCTGAATGCGCTATTCAAAGCGAAAAAATCTTTTGTAAAGCAAATAATCATTCCTTGGCTCAAATAAATATATATATTTCAGTTTACTTGAGGTGTGTTACAATGGATAGGAGGCCACCGGTGTCCCTTCTAATCCTGTATGATGTTTCATTGCAAAACAAAATAAGACCCCAAATCCAAACAACTTCTGAAAGTTGTTTTTACCAATGTCCACCTACCTAGACATAAGCACCTTAAGGTGTCCCTGAGGGAGGAGTACCTAGTAGAAACGACCTCAGCAACTAGATCTAGGGACTCTGTTTTCACTTACTGTAAATCCCACTGATCAGATGTGTTTGCTTCCCTCTCCTATTGTCCTCTGCCCTGAGAATTAAAACCATTCATTCTTTGTCTAACTCAAAAATACAGTTTGAAGACTCAATTATAAAGAAAAACAAAGATCTAAGCTGTACACCAGAGTCCCATGTGAAATCAATACAGCCTTCAAGAGAAAATGAGGATAAAATATGACACTGGTATTTATTTAGTTCAAAATATTTTTCTTCTCACATTCCATGGAGGCAGGACTTGCTCATCTATAAAATCAAGGGGTGGATTACATAATCTTCCTCAGGGCTGCACCCAGCTTATTCTGGTGTCTGCACAGCCCTGTTTACAGGAGCACGATTCACAACAGCCAAGCTGTGGAGCCAGCAGCGTGGGGGCCCTCAACAGACGAAAGGATTACAAAGAGAGGGAAATATATAGACAATGGGGTTGTATCCAGTCATAAAAAATTAAATCATGTCATTTGTAGGAAAATGGATGGAGCTTGAGAACATTATGTTAAACAAAATGAGCCAAACACAGTAAGCCAAGGGTGGCCATGTTTTCTCTCCTGTGTGGTGTGGAAGTAGAGAGGGAAAGGGAAAAGGGGTGTGGGGTGGAGACCTCATGAAAATGGAAGGGAGATGAACAGAGTGGAGGAAAAGGACCAGGGGGGCGGGGGACGGGGTGCCGGTGACATTGGCCCAAGTGTCCTGCTGTGTCGTGTGCAGGTACAATATGGAGCCACAAATCCCACCAGTATGTACAACTGTGATGCACCAATAAAAAATGTGGAAAAACTAAAGTACCTCAGGTTACATCTCCACGAGGTTCTTACACTGGAACCTGTGTAAGAAACTATATGAATCTTGGATGTTCTACATTTTTACTCTTAGTTGGGGATAAAAGTTAACTAAGAATAATTAAAGCTCACTTCTTTCTCATGGGACTAGGCTGTGTGGACTGCAAGAGACGGAGCAAGGGACAAAAATATTTTTTAAATGCTCTTTGTTTCTCATCATGAACTTGCTCGGGATCAAAATCAACAGAATATTTTCTTTACCGTTTTCCTTTAGTAATTTAAGATATCTGTACAAAGTTATAATAACCAAAGGATCATTTCAGCCGAGATACTCTCAATTTTTCATTTTGTCACATGTCATAAATTCAAGTGGCCAGCTTTGCCCTGCGTTTTTTGGTACAAAATGGAACTTTTATTTCCCTTTATTATTATTAAAGGGGAACATGTTGTCCTTGGCAAGCAAACAATTTTTTCTGAGATTGATAACTATTTGGGGCTCTCAGGGATTCTGTAATTATCTTGGGTCCAATTAAAACCAAAGAGCAAAAATTCAAACTGAAGATGTATTTACTGAGGCATTCAGAAAAGAGGTCTGATATAATATTTAAAACATCATCAAAACTCTCCTGAGCTGTGGATTTTAACTCTACAACTTTATCCACCCAGAGTGTCTGGAGAGTGAGAATTTCCTCACACCTCACTCAGGAGGCACAATGTGAATTTGGGTTCAGGGACACGCACAGCCTTCGCCAGTGCGATCTGCACAAGTGAAGAAAAGGCTGAGCAAGGTTAGGCTGAAGCTCAAGTTAAATGTCTGGTTCTCTCAACAGTCATAGCTGCCTCTCTAATAAAAACTAAAGAGATGGGGAAAAAACATTATATGGGCATTGCCTGGGGGAGATTAAGCTGATCATTTGAAAGAGAATATGTGACACACTACAAGGTGGCAGCATTTGATACTGGGTTAAGAATGAGTAAAATTTGGATAAGGAGACTGCAGGAGAACAGGATTGGGAAGGGAAAAGAAGAATAAAATGGTCCAGGCCGGAAGAAAAACTTGGAGTGAAAAACAAAGCAAACACCTCTGGAGCACTAACGAGCAAGGAGCAACTGGGCATGGCTGGGCCAAGTTATCAAGGGCCCGACACCAAGCTGGGCTTGAATGCAGTCTGAACAAAGAGAGCCGTGTTCTGTGTGGCAAGAGACGGACTATGGGACACAGAGTTTAGAAAGATCTGGGTGGTGTGTGGGCAGAGCAGGTGTGTGGAAAGCAAACCTGGACCTAGTGGGAGCAGTTAAAAACCCACTATAATTGTGTGAACTAGGCTGGTGGCAATAGGAGCAGACAAGAATGTACAGATATAAAAAGAAGTGAATACAAGTGGCCTCTAAACATGAGAAGATCTCACCACTCACAATAAAACATACAAATTAAAATTATAGGGGCTGGGGATGTGGCTCAAGTGGTAGCACATGCGTGCGGCCCGGGTTCCATCCTCAGCAACAAAAACTGCCGAAAAACTAAAAAAAAAAATATTAAAATTCTCTCTCTCTCTCTCTCTCTCTCTTTAATGTCCAAAAGGAGGTGTGCTGGAACAAGCGATGTTTCAAATTAAATTTGAAATTAAAAAACAAACAAACCTGAATGTGAAAAGTGAGATGGAAAAAAAAGCCCAATCAACATCAAGTTGGCAAATGAACACAGGGAAGAGAAGCACTGCTCTCAGCTGTCCTGTCGGCACAACACAGTGGCCTCGGGCACGCTCAGTGCTCCAAATGCTCCCTAAATCTATCTCCACTAAAGGGGACCGAGGCGTCTTGAAGGAACGTCCTGACTCTAGGCCTGGAGAAGGAAAAATATAAGCATTAACACGGCAGTTTGTACAGTTACATAAACACTGCTGGGGTCGTGTCAAAACGACTCGTGGGTCATTTCCAAGAATAACACTGTTCAGGGCACTGACCAGTTGGTCATTTGTCAGAGGAATTGGATTATGGCCTGTGTATACTGAAATTCTTCCTATAACATGACAGTGCTCGAATGCCCAAACATGTCCTGAGGGTTCCAGGATCACACTCCCGTTCTTAACAGCTCACCTTCATAAAATATAGATGAGGCCCCTGGACGTCAGAGGTGTACTGATGAACATGGAGCAGACCATCTCTGGCTTCAAGAAGTTTTAGTCTAGTGGAAAATATGCCATTCAAAATATGCCCTAGTGCCATGGGGTAAGACACAGCGCCAGGGGAACACAAAGGACACAATCAGAGCTCCTGGGTCAGAACAACACCTGGACGGAGACCCAGAGGACACTGGAAAACTTTGCCCGCTTGCTTGTGATTGGAGTGGAGGGTGGAGAGTGGGCGTGAGAGATGGAGGAAGAAGAAGACCGAGCGCAGAAACAGCTCCCACCACTCACTGAGGGCAAGGCGGGGGCGTGTTGGGGAGCAGGCACGACCAGGTCATAGGAAGGGTGACAGATCACATCACGGGGTCTCAGGACTATCCGTGGGGAGTCAGTGGAGAATCGCCAGCAGAGAAAACGCTGTTATTAAAGCCATCTACAGAATCCACGATGGATCAGCCAGGGGGAGGGTTCGGGAGGTGAGGGGACCAGGTGGAAGTCGGCCACAGTGATCAGGACGGGACACTAGGTGAGGCGGCTCTTCAGGTTGGGAGCACACGGCAGAGCAGAGCCACTCACCCCAGGGTCAGGGGCAAGAGGGGAAGGACAAGAGATCAGGGCCTTGCAGTCCCTGTGAGGAGATGCCCAGCAACCTGATGCCCTCTGCTAGGCCCCCCTCCCAACAGCACCGAGCTGGGGACCAGGCCTTGACACCTGGCTTTTGGGGACATTCCTGATCCTACTCAACAACAAAAATGGAGGGCTGCTGCTGAGTGGTAGAGCGCTTGCCTAGCACGTGCGAGGACCTGGGTTCCATCCTCAGCACCACATAATACATAAAATAAAGGTATGTGTCCAACCACATCTAAAAAATATTAAAAAAGAAAAATGGTAAAGTGTGTTTGGGGGAAGAAAGGGAGGGAGGATGGATGTAGTCAGAGGCACCCTAGAAGAGATGCCACACAGCCAAGTGTCTGTGTCCCCTCATTTCCACATTTAATCGTTTGCAAACCCTGTCGAGCTCCCCACACAAACACGTCTGCTTCTCTTCCTCTCTACTGTCACCACCCTACTGCAAAGCGTCCAGTCCCTCCAGTCCTCAAATGAAGAGTCATCTTTTCAAAATATGGGTCAGTCAGATCATGCTACTCCGTACTGAAGCCCTGGAAGGTCTTCTTATTGAATTTTAAGATGAATTGAGCTACCTCTCAGAGCCCCAACCCCGCAGGAGGAGTATCTGTCATCAACTGCTCTCACCAATCGCGGCCCCTCGATTGGGTGGGTCTTGGCACGACGAACCTGCCGCACCTGTCGTCCCTCTGAACACACCTCACCTTCCTGCTTTTTTACCTTCGGATTTTAACTCAAACATCACTTCATCAGAGAGTCTTTCCCTGACCGCTCTCTGTCACATTAACCCAATCCACTGTCTTGTTTGTTCCCCACCAGCCTCTTCAGCACAGAAACCCCGGGTATCTTCTTCACTGCGACACTTTGCATAATGATGTTGAGTTGATCTTCAATAAATGTTTGCTGACAACTTAAATAAATGGTAAAATATGTAGAACAAATAAAGCTCAGCTTGTGAAACAGACCGTGGCTAGTGATCTCGATGCGGGCATCTTGCACACGTGAATGGCAAATGACACCTCTTAGCTACTGCCTGGGGGAAATGCAGAGTGAGCAAGGGTCTACAACAAGAGCCCCAAGGACTATGAACACCTCAAAAATGAACAGAACGGGAGGTGAGGGGAGGGCAAAAAAGAAGGGCCAGAGAAAACAGCTAACCAGACAGAAGCTGCAAAGTACTGGAAGCTACAGGAGTATTCAAGACTGCTCGGCATTAGGGAAAAGCATGTCGCCATGAAGTCAGACACATATTCACTCAATAGTGACTGCCATGTGCCGGGAACTATGCCGGCAGCTGGAATATGATATGAAACCATAAAAAAGGGGAAGACTATTTAGATAATGGTACAATCTTAACTAAAAAGAATTCAAAAATAATTTTTAAATGGTACAATCTTCTCTAAGTGTAACTTCTCTAAGTCTCAACGTGAACCTTAATTTTCATAACTGCTAGGAGGACTGAATGAGATCTTGTGCACCAAGTGCGGAGTACAACATCTGTAATACGACAGGTGCCCAATAAATTACGGCTACCACTGAAAAGGTGATCTTCCCTTCCCTGAGGAAAAAAAATAGCACAAAACACCAGCATGGTACAGAAATTTACAGTGATCTTCCTAGGGCAATAATGTGAGTTGAAGATCCAAAGCTATTCCAAGAAAACAAGCCCAGCGATGGTTCTTCATGAAGCAACAATAGGGAGCTCTCCTCCAAGGTTCCAGTTTTAGCAAATGGACGAAAACATTTAAGTGACTTAAAAGTAGGTCACCAGGGGCTGGGCTTTGGCTCAGTGGTAGAGAGCTCACCTAGTATGCGGAGGGCCCTGAGTTCGATCCTCAGCACCACATAAATAAATAGATGAATAGATAGATAAATAAACAAATAAATCGAAGGTATTAAAAAGGGGGGGGGGGGAAGGTCACCAAACCCAGGCTAGTGGCGCACACCTGTGATTCCAGCTACTCAGGAGGCTAGGCCTCAAGATGGAGGCCAGCCTCCGCAACATAGTGACCCTCCATTTTCAAAAATAAGTAAGTTGCCAGACTCACTTCGGTGCAGGCAATTTAGTTTCCAGGAAACTCCTGGGTATGGCTGAGGGAGGACGTCCGTACTTTCCCCTCAAAACACAACATCCTTGGGCTTTTCTTATTCCAGAACAAGACCTCTTGACTGTCCTAAAACTAGACAGGTTAGAAGAAGAGAATACAGCACCACAGACCAATGGGCTCTCATTTTTCTGGAGCTCTTCCTTTGTTACATCACATCCTCTGGCTGTCCCTTGATGGGAACCAAGAGGCTTGGCATTTTAAAGTCAACAACAAAAACAAACTGAGCTGAAAACAGGATTCCTCAGCAACCCTGGGCTAGAGGAGAATGCCAGAATGTGTCCTGTTCAGACCTAACTGGGAACACAAGGGTGAAGCCCCGCTGGCCAATGGGAACCCTTAGCCCGCATGCCTGGCGATCCAGCCCAGCCGCTGCGCCGCCCTCCCACAGCACACACTGCTCCCTATTGATTGCCCTCTGCTTTGGTTTGGGCCTGAACTCTGGCCATCGAGGCTCCAGTGGTATCTTCCGGCCAAAGGAAAATTATTTTCCTTGCTTCTCTTTGTTCCTCTCTAACAAACTGCTGGTTCTTCTGTACAGACAATGTGGGCGGCAGGGCTAGAGGCCTCATGCCAGTCATACATGCTTAGCAAGCAAAAAGTAAACAAGACACATTCTTCTAAGCTGAAAAGTTCTACAAAGCAAACTACAGCATTTAGAATTCTGAAAATTCCCAGATAGCAGTCCATTTCCTACAGTATATTAATAGACCAGGGTATACATTAAGAAAAAATTTTTAAACCCAGAGCAAAATTTTCCTTTTAACATTAAGGCCAAAAGAATATGAAATGGGAAGGCAAGAGACAGGATTCTGGGTTTTTTTTGGGGGGGTGGGGGTACTTGGGATTGAACCCAGGGGTGCTTTACCACAAAGCCACATCCCCAGCACTTTTTATTTTGGGACAAGGTCTCTAAGTTGCTGAGGTTGGTCTTGAACTTTCAATCTTCCTGCCTCACCTCTGAGTCACTGGGATCACAGGTGTGCGCCATGATCCTGGCTTTCGTGACCTACTTTTTAAGTCACTTAAATGCTTGGGTGCACTTGCTAAAACTAGAATCTTGGAGGAGATGCCCAGCAAGAGGCAGGATTACTAATCAATTGTTGTTTGTGCTGTTGTTTCCTCATGGTTAAAAAAAAAAAAAAAAAAAAAAAGGCTCATGATGCTTTTTCCTTTCCTGCTGTAAGTATAGATTGGATTTCATAATGCCTGTAGGGCAGCATAATTGCTGGAAGTATGCTATTCTCCCAAGGTAAAATACTCTCTTGAAAGAAACAATTAATAGAGGCTAGGTCCATCCAAACTGGTTTTTTTGTCGTTGTTGTTGTTCTTGTGTGTGTGTGTGTGTGTGTGTGGTGGTGATGGTGGATCATCCGAGACTCTGGCCTCAAACAACTCTACCTTGATTTGCCGGTTCATTCAGAATTCAGTGACTGCAAGCAGAAGCACCGTGTCCTCCAGCATCACATACAGAGGCTCCCTGGCAGCAGCAAATCAACGAAGAGTGTGCAAGTGCTCTCAGCAATGAGGAGGTTCAGAAAACCAACACCAACGTGTGATTTCCAAACCCCCTGGTTACATTTCCCTCCTAACACACCCAGACACTGTTGCAAAACTAAACCATCTCTTATATTCAAACATTTCATCTTCCCACAGGGTTAAAGCCAAGGAATTTAATCTGAAGATATTTTTTCTAATAAATTATAATATAAAAGTCTTCTGAGTCCTTAGCGATCTGAAATTCTCTTTCTCCAGGTTGTACCCTTGTCACCTGCATTCACTGCGTCATCAAGACTCTCTTTCCCATTTGACATCCTATTTTAAAGATGGAAATGAGTACCATTTATTGGACGTTTCATTTACACAACTTTAGTATCATGGTAAATATTCTCAAAGTGGTAATTTAGTAATTAAAAGTTAATCAAAGAATACACTCAAAATGTTTGTGCTAAAGGTTTGCCTCTTTTTAGGCCTGAGCAGATCAAGTGACCTTGATGGCCAAATCAAAAACAGGAAACATGAAGATGTACCTTTCCAAGTAAAATGCCAAGCACACCAACAACCGGGATCTTGAAGACACCTGGAACAAAGTGCAGTAGAGCATGACCCTTTCCCACTTTTGGCTTCACTAGGATCTTGAATTAAGCACTTCATCTTCCTGGCAGTGTTAGAGGAGACGATACCATTGTGTCACTTTTATTCCTTGCTGTCAGGCTGGGAAAGTTTATTCAATATTATTTCTGGCATTGAAACAATTCTGATTGGCTTTCGCTCCCTCGTGCTGTTCCAGCCATCTTTTTCGCTTCCAGACTGCTCAAAGAGGTGCCCACACTAGCTACTCCACGTCCCCACCCACACTCCCCCTTCTCATCACTAGGACATTACCTAGTGTCCATCTGCTCTACTGAAATCTTACTTCTAAGACTTAGTGCTTTGCCAACATAGTAGGAAAAAATGGTAAATCAAAACGGTCAGCACAGAATTTGGTTTCCAGATCTCAATTTGATGTTTATAAGATGTGGGAACATGAGCATCTCATTCCACACCTCTGAGTGTCACTTTCCTCGGTGGTAAAATGAATGGCTTAGAAGACGATCTTTGGGGTCTCTTCCTTTACTGAACCTGTGGCAACTACATTCAACCAGTTTTTGTTTCTACTTCCTCTTTGCCATGTGACATTAATGGCCACCTTCACTGTATTTACTCAAAACCCTTCCATTAAGAGTTTGATTACTAAAGGGGGAAGAGGGGAAGGGAGAGGGCAAGGGGTAAGGAAGACAGTGAAAGGAGATGGACGTCCCTACTCTAAGTGCATGTGTGCAGAAACCAATGGTGTGACTCGACTTTGTGTGCAACCAGAGACACGAAAAATTGTGCTCTGTATGTGTGTAATATGAATTGTAATGCATTCTGCTGTCAGGTATAACAAACTAGAATAAATAAATAAATTAAAAAAAAAAAGAGAGTTCAACTATTGTTCGTAAGCTAATGTCACCATTACCAAATCCCAAATTCTCTATTGCCATACACAAAAATCTCTCTATTTAGCCATTCTACCTTCACCAAAGACAGAATATAATCAAACTCGAACTCTGGGGCATACTATGTTGCCAACAAATTAACCTTCAGCTCACCCCAAATCTATTTCCTTAACAATTGATTCCTTATTACTCAAAGAGTTTTGGCTTCAAATACAAACCTACAGACTTCCTTCTTTTGGTGTGACATCTCATTTTCATTAAATTCTGTTGGTCTTCCTTCTAAGTAACTGTTACATTCCTTTTTAAAACTTCATTATTCTAAAATCCTACTACTTGTCCTCTCAACCCTACTCTGTTCACTCCCCACACATCCAGGATTCTCTCACACCATCCATTATGGTAGCCAATAAATACAGGGGACTATTTAAATTAAAGTTAATTAAAATTAAATAAAATTATAAACTCAGTTCCTCAGCACTAGCCAGCACAAAACAGATACATTCTTAGTCCCCTAGAAAGTTCTACTGGCAGGGCTGGGGCTGGGGCTGGGGCTGGGGCTGGGGCTGGGGCTGGGGCTGGGGCTGAGTGGTAGAGCGCTCTCCGAGCACATGTATGGCCTCAGCACCACATTAAAATAAATAAACAAAATAAAAGTATTGTGCCCATCGACAATTAAAAACAATATTTAAAAAAATAAAGAATGAAAGTTCTACTGGAAGGCTTTGTAGTCTTACAAAAAAACCTCTGAGTACACCATTTGAACCACAAGTTTTCTTCTATTCAAGAACATGGCTGGTTTTCTAATACTCATCTAAACTACCACTAATCTTTATTCAAGCATCCAGGCTTGGCTCCCTCAAACACCTTCACACATTTTTCTTTGCCAACATATACTATGGTCAGGCTGCTTTCCCTGATCACGTAGGACAGCACATAAATAAACAATGTGCACAACACAGGTCCCGGGGGACAGCAGAGAATAAAACAGACGGGGGTTCTTCCTTGTTCCCTCTCCTGTGGCTGGCCCTCTGCCCACCGAAAGTTCCCCTAGTGTACTTTCCCCTCTCTAAGCTCCCGGGGACCTGTATGCAGCCCACGGAGACAGTACACAGCTTAACCGAACTTAAGAGTTTCTCTTCTTTCATGCTGTCTTCTAGCTAGAACCTCAACTGCTGAAGAAAGCTGGTGATGAACAGCCAGGGTCGGGCTAGAGTAGAACTCCCAGGGAGATCACACAGAGAATGGCAGAGAGTGTCCTCTGGCAGACAGACAGACAGACAGACGTACAGGGCGTTAGAGGCCACGGAGGACTGAGCGGGAGAAGGCGGAGACAGACGTACAGGGCTTCTGTCACAGGGGTAATACCACTGTCTTAAGTTCTATGCATGTCACTCTGGCTCCTATGTTGAGGATAAATCCTAGTGGGGCAAGAACGGTTGCTGGGAGACAAGGAGACTCAATGAAGGTGGTGAGAAAGAGCCACATCTTGGAGACGTTTAAGAATGGTGCCAAGAGGATCTGCATGTATCTTGCAAATAAGAAAGAGGTATTTTGACTCAAAAGATTTTGGACAAGGGAGGTGCCATTAACTGAAACCCCAAAAGAAGGAGAGGATATCAGAAGCTTAAGTAAGTCTTGGACATATTAAGTTCTCAATGTCTATCGGACATCCTAAGAGAGATAAGTAGGTAAATCAACACACACTCTAGAGTTCAAGGGAAGAGCAAGACTGGAAATACACATTTGAGGACTGTCAACATACGTATGGCATTTAAGACTGGATGGCATCTCCAAGAAAGTAGTAAACTGGACTGAGCCTGGACAAAGCAATATGAATTAATTTTGACCACGTTTGCTTTGGTGACCTGTTATATTTAAGAGTTTTAAATGCCATGCCAAGTGTATTCACAGCCATTGTCTCACTTGCTCCTATGGGACAGTAAAGGCAAGCAGCACTATGTCATTTTAAGAAGAAGGGCTGGGGCAAAGAGAAACTGATTTGTCTAAAATCAGACAGAACAACTTGGGACTTCTACTTTGGGTTCTTCTCATCACACCAAAAAGACGAATTTAGAAATGCAGACACCTGTAACTAATTTATCGCCGTTTCTGATGTTCAGACTTGTCTGACATCTGGGAAAGAAGATAACATTAGCAGAGACCATGATATTTATCTTTCAGAAAGATTGAACTGATATTTATTTGGGGTCTACCATGTGCCTGGGCCTTATCAAACATGATACCACTCACTGTGCAGCAAATAAAAGCTGGATTAGAAGTAGTTGGGGGGGGGCAATCATATGGGAGGAGACGCGGCGGAGGAAATGGAAGACCAGCCAATTCTGTAATTATTGTTTGTCAAATTCATTTATAAATTCATTTTTTCATTTTTTAGCAATTATTATTTTTTAGCACTTATTTGGTACCAGATACTGTTCTATGTTCCTGGATACAGAAGTAACTAAAATAGACAAAATTCCTTATCATAAAGTATATATACACTAGGGGAGGGGAGTGCAGACAGAAATGAAAGAGAAATATATACTATGTCACAGAATGAAAAACACACTGCAAGAGGAAAGGAAAGAAACTGGGCTGAGAGATAAGAAGACGGAGAAAGACGTGTGCGGGGACTGGTTTTGTTGTTTTAAAGAGAACAGCCAGTCAGCACCTCCTGAAGAGGTGATATCTAGGCTGAGACCTGAAAGAAGGGGGAGAGTGACCCATGCAGCTATCTGGGGGCAACGCTTTCCAGGCAGAGGGGAGGACAAGGACCAAGGACTAGCGGCAAATGTGGTACATTTAATAACAGCAAGGACCGGATGGAACCACTGTGGCAGGAGTAAAGGAGAGCAGTTGGAAGCAAAGCAAAAGTTCACTTTTTTTTTTTTTTTGTGTGTGTGTGTGTGTGTGTGTGTGTGTGTGTGTGTGTGTATGGTGCTGGGGACTGGACCCAGGGCCCTGTGCGTGCAAGGCAAGCACTCTACCAACTGAGCTCTATCCCCAGCCCATTTTAATGTAACTTTCTACCCCCCACTTGCATGTTCTAAGTTCTCTCCAACTTGAAGAGTCTGCACAGAATTAATATTATATACTTTAAATTTTTCTCAAAGTCCCAGTGGTTGGGTGTTATCCAAATACAGGGACCAACAACATGATCTCATAAGAATCAAATGCAAATAACCAGTCACCACTACTGAATCTACTGGGTCAGGTTTCCAGTAGTGTCCAGAGAGAACTTGTTAAAGGAGGCCTATCTTCATATCTACTTGCCTAGGTTTCAATGCTCACACTACAACATACTAACACAGAAAAGGGGACGTTACAGTTTGTATAACTTTTGATGCATCATCTTCAAATGATTAGAAAACAGCAAAAGAACATTACACAAGTATGTTAGGCCTTCCAGGTAAAGCTCCACACACTAAGGAGCAATGAGAGGCAACCTGTATGTTATGCAGAACTCCATTCCCTCCACTGAGGACATTCAGCTTGAGAACCTATTGCCTTCAATACCCTACAGAATTAGAAACTCACTCTCAGATTAGGTTTTGGAAGGCTATTCCCATTCGAACCTCTTCAAAAGAACAGACATGAAACACGGCGTGCTCCTCTCAACCAAACCCTACCTGGTGATCTTGCCACCTTCCTGGACAATTTCCTGCCTGCCCTTCACCTCTCAGCGATTTGCAAAGCCAAGGATTCCTCTGGGATTGGACACCAGAATGGGAGGCTTTCTCAAACGCCTTCCAAAGGACGACTGCTGTAATCCAAGTCACATTCTTGAGAAATGCTGGGAGTTATAGGGAAAGTTGGGAACCCTGTTAGGAATTCCTCTACAGGGTTTTGTAAGCTCCCTCCAGGTTCAAAAGAACCTCCTCCCAATGCACTCTCCCCCCTTCCAAATTCATGTCATTTGCTATTAATTTCACAGAAATAAAAAGCTTGCTTTAAACTTTTTATCTGTTTTATATTCTCAGATATTATCAACTTTTCCTTAAGATTCGGAGCAGCCAGCTCTCAGAAGGCACCTAAGTTCCAACACACCATCGGAGGAAGAAAATTTTGTTTTATATGAGGTGAATTTCGGCTTCAAAGAATGGCTCTTTTCATAAAGAAACTTCATCTTGCAACTTGGCAGGCTGAGGCAGGAGGATTGCAAGTTCAAGTCCAGCCTCAGCAACTTGGCCAGGCCCCTCAAATTAAGAAATAAGAAGGGCCAAGGATGTGTAGCTCAGGAGCAAAGCAACCCTGGTTCAATCCCCAGCATGAAAAAAAAAAGGGGGGGGGGCGGAACTTCAAATTTTCTTTTGAGAGAATGAGATAGAAGGAATGTGTCTAGTAAGCATATTGTGAGTTTGCCTTCTAATCTCAGAATCAATTATCCAGACCTGGCTAGACACTAACCACTAAACCCACCCACTAAAATCATGAATTTATTTATTTATTTTCACCAACTACCACCACATAAGATTAGGTCCCTCCGACAGAAAGCTGTATGTTTTCTTGGGTGTTTGCTATAGAGAGTCATTGAGTGTGTGGGGAGCCCCGGGGTGTGTGTGTGGGGGGGGGGGAACAGCATGAAACAGAGCATCACCAAGTTAGACATCGCTAAGGTGTCCTAGATAATGCTTTTCAGATGAAGAGAAACCTTCACAGGTCAGATGACTTGTTCCAAGTCACATAGCCAGCCATGGTTTACTTAATTTCAGTCACAAAACCTTTGGGGAAAAAATTTATTAGTGGTGAGAAGGAAAGCTACAGAGTACTTTCTACTCTGTGGGCTACCTTTGGATTACAGACACAGCTGGGTTTAAGATGGAATCTTCTCGAACACTACACTTCCAATGAAGAAAGGTGAAGTGAATGTATCTTACGAAGCAAATGATGGAACAAACTGAATCTTAAAAGATTTCTGGTGCTGCCAAAGGCAAGTTCTATTTGTGTTGCTTTCTTCTTATCCCGTATAGTTGACAGTAGACTTATGTTAGAATTCCTCGTATACAGCAGACACTGAGTCCCACCTCAGCCCAGGGTGTCCAAGAGAGCAAATTCTTTTTTTCCCTTTCTCATGTAAGCCAAAATGATTCAAGAAAAAAAAAAAATCAAACTATTTCATACTATTAACTATTACATGTAGCTTCAGTAGAAAGATAAAACAAATAATGTGTTCCTACATTTATCTACAATTCAAAAAAATGTGCTTTCAGAATAGTAATTTAACCAAAATAAATTCATTCAAAAAATCTGTTAAAGAGTTAGTGATTCTAGATCACAAATATATGTGTAACACACAAAGGTTATCTTCAATCTGATTAACGTGCATGGTTGTGGCAAAGTTCTAAACCCAGAGAATATCACCTTTCAACACTGACCTCTAAGTAAACTATTGGCAATGGTTTTCACTTAAGAATTATAAGTCTGGGGCTGGGGATCTAGTTCAGTTGGTAGAGTGCTTGCCTCGAATGCACAAGGCCCTGGGTTCAAACCCCAGCCTCCCACCCCACAGAATTATTAGTCTGAAATTTTGCTTCTGCAAGTCTCCCTCACTCCCAAGTTTCTCAGATGCTCTTCTCAAAGGCAATCACTATACCTTCCCAGAGACAGTTTATGTGCATACAAAAAACTCCACGTAAGACTGAATGAAAAATTATGTGTGTATTCTCAAGCAGTTTTTTAAAACAGTCACATCTTTTAAATAATACCAGTAGAAAGACAGAATAATAAAAATACTATCACTTTAAGTTCTCAAAATAATACAGTCCTTATAGTTTTCAAAGCACTTCCAAGTGTATCTGCTCATTGATTTTCAAAACTAACATAAGACTCATTTAACATATCAATAGCTCTTGAAAAAACAATACTCCAATCAACTCAACTAGCTGTGTACTTAAACAACAAAAACAAACAAAAATGGGGCACACTTTCAAGGTGATTCAACTATCTTCTCAAGGGGAACATGTTCTTCTACAAGGTCAATCACTTACTATTATTAGCAGTATTTACAAATTTTAATCCAGTGTCACTATCACAAAAGCATTTCAGAGTGATAGCATACACATTCCTAAATTTAAGTCTCTTTATTTTAGTATATTAATTCCCATTGCGTCTACAGAGGAAGGCCATTCTCTGTTACCACCATAGGCAGAACATATGGAATCAATTCTACAGGAGCCTCATTTGATGTAAAGAAGAAACTCGTCAGTCTTCCTATTTTGATTTTGTGACAAACGGAATGGTCCTATCATGCTGATGGTCCTTGACTAGTCAAGACAATTAGCACATGATTTTAGTTTCTCAAAACTAAGTTGATTAACAGGGAGACATTGATATGTAAAATAAAATTGCAGAACATTACATTTCCAAGTATGAAGCTAGCTAACATATTAGAGACACTGAAAATTAATTTAAAAAAGCACAAAAAGAAATGATGTATGTTCTTCCGTTATTTAAATGAATCCATCCATTAGTGACTCCCTATCTATGTGTATTTGGGTTTTGTTTTATTTTCCTTTGTTTATATGCAATACTAGGGATCGAACCCAGGGGTACTCTGCCACTGAGCTACATCCTTAGCCTTTGCCGTTTTTATTTTGAGACAGGCTCTCACTGAGTTGCATAGGCTGGTCTTCCATTTGTGATCCTCCTGCATTAGCTACCCAAGTGCTGAGATTCCAGGTGTTCGCCACCCACCCAGTTGGGGTTATGAATGATATAGAACACACTATTTCACTGTATGTTCATAGTGTCCATCACTGAAGGGGCTCAACACATTTTCGTAAGTTGTAGTAAAACGTACTTAGTATAAAATTTGCCATTTAGTCACCAAATACTGTTAAATGACCCTATTTAATCTACTTCAAACGGAAATAAGAAATATTCTCCCCCCCCAAAAAAAAAAGAAAGAAAGAAATCCCTACTTTCTTTTGATGAAGACACAGTCACAGAAAGATTAAGTCAGTCATATAAATCATCACAGGTCATAAATCCAAAAGAAATCAGGTGGGTATTCTAAAGAAACTACTTCTGAAAAACAGAGTTTGATCAAAAACATAAATTATTATCAACATTTCTCTAATTCTCAAGTTTCTTTGGCTGATATCAGACTGACACCAAATAACAGTACACTGAGCAACGTGGAAAGGGCAAAGATAAGCTTGACAAGTCTAGATTAGAGGATTTCAACAGATCAACGGCCAATGGGAGGAGCTGATCTCCCAACTCTTACTTTTCAGCCATTACTCTCTTTACAGGCCAACCCATGAAACAGTGGTGTGATTTTTATTTTCTCTGTTTTCTCACCAAATGAAAAATTTGAACATAACAAAAAGAACTCTTAAATGGAATGAGAAAAATGTTGAATGACTGAAAAAAGAATCATGGCTGTCATTGACTATTCCGGAAATAAATGTGAAACCCAAACTGAGTTAACTATTCAGATCTACGTGTAGAAAATGAAGTTTAGGGTATTATCTTAAAATAAAAGTATAGCATTTTTCTATGATGCTAGAAAGTGAAGGAAATGGATGTTACATTTGTTCATGGATCCATAAACAACAGTGGAAGGACAGACAGAAACAGCTGCTTACCCATGGAAGCAGGGGTGTGGAATGCATGAAAAGAAATGGCTAGAAGATTTCACAGTTATTCAATTTTTATTTTGGGGAGGGGGCACTGAAGATTGAACCCTGGGGCTCTTTACCACTGAGCTACATTCCCAGTCCTTTTTTATTGGGAGACACTCTCTGTTAAGGTGCAGAAGGTCTGAGTTACTGAGGCTGGCCTTGAACTTGTGACCTGATTCCTGTCTCCTGAGTTGTTGGGATTACAACATTACATGTTGTCATCTCAACATGTACATGGTGCATTACAAGTATGTGCCACCCTGCCCAGTTAGATCTTTACTTTTTGAACCGTGGAAATAATTACCATTCAAAAGTGAAGTAAAACAGCATTCTACTGAAATCATTCATCTTAAAAAGTTTTTTCACAAAGACTTTTATCATTAACTTTTTTGAAATTCCTGGAAAAGAGGGAATTCAACTGATTCCTTTTACCCATAAAAAATTTTAGAGAAATTTTTTCTTTGATCAGAAAGCAAAAGAAGTAAAAGACTTTCTGAATGTCTAACCCTCTGCATTTCATGTCTTAACATTACTACAGAAACTCACGAATAAAATTTTTCTCCTTCCTATGAAAAAAAAATTTTAAACGCAGCACTGTTTAAAGGTTCTTATAAATACATGCAGTTAAACTTCAACTTGTATTTAATCACTTCACATTTACTATGGCTTTATTAATTCAAATTGATATTTCTCTGGCCAATGAAAACAACTTTATTTGAGGGAAACACTTTATTAAGTTTGGTAAGTTCAAACTCTATTGCGTATATAGTTCAGCTCTGTGGGAAAGGGCTGCTCTAGGGTGTTGCCCAAGTCACTTATTATACTGTTTTCTGTAAACCTGGCTCAACATGTGGAGAAATACCAGAGTCCATGGCGGTGAGAATGACCAGCATGGTGGAGATTTCAGAGGGCCATTCATGGGGAAACTGAACATGGGTCTGCAGTGAGATCTGTCTGAACTCATGCTGATGGTAGGCAGATGACTTGACTTCTCTGAAACTCAATTGCTTGAGTAACAAATCAAAGTGGATACCACCCACCTCAAGGTTTGCTGGAGAATTAAACGAAATGTCCCCACTCACAGGTTCTAGACTCTTTTGGCTGGCTCACACAGGAGATGGAGGTCAGGAAGAAAAAGCTTTCCTTAGTGAATCTTACTGAAGTACCAGAAGAGAGGCACCAAAGAAGAACATAATCTGAACAGGCAATGAAACTGAAGAGCTGTTCTGAGAGGTGCTAGAGTCCATCAAAGAGAACAGGTGACCATCTCTGTTAAAAACTGAAGATTTTGACTTCACCTGTGTCTTAATTTACTTCCTCTTTCTTAGTTCAGATGTCAATGACCACCAGCCTGCAGCAATCATTTCAGTACTACAGGGGGAATGTCCAGGGTGAGTTAAGGATGGCTACATCAAAGTTAAGTTAAAAAGCATATAAGGTAGATAGTGGGCAAAAGTCACTGCAGACTTTACAAATAAATTCTTTCAGAAAATTTCTAAGAGAATCTAAAGATGATCACATCAACACTTCTTTTTATTAAAATAGGAAATTGATATCAAAACTCTGAGATTGGGCTAGGGATGTGGCTCGGTGGCAGAACACTTGCCCAACATGTGCAAAGGCCCTGTGCTTGATCCCTAGCACTACAAAACCAATTCTGGGATCATCTTAAGAAAATCTTTTTCTTGTGGCACATTATTATTATTATTATTATTATTATTCTGGAATTGAACCCGGGGCCTTGTGCATGAGAGGGAAACACTCCACCAACTTAGCTATATCCCTAGCCCTTGTGGCAGATTATTTCTTATCAGCAAAAGTACTTGTTACTAAAGTTGGAACCATATGAAACTGTCACTATGCAACTCTTTTGATCTGTGAAAAAAACAGTTGCATTTTGTCCTCAATGTATGCCAAGAATATCACATAATGGGGTATAACAGGTTCTCTGCTCTCGGGTAACCTATGGGTTTAGTTGAAAAGATGGAATAAAAGTACGGTTTTTATTTTTTAAATCTCAGCATATCAACAACTTACTGACATAACTATTCAGTTTCTCCTTCATATTCAAGTGCCTTACAGGTTGAAGCAATTCAAAGTATCTTTCAGTTCACTACTGAACATATCATATGTCAAGGGCACTTGACAGAAAACAAAATTCCTTACATTTGGTCCCAACCATCTATTATAGGACCCATAAATCATGTTAAAATAGGGGAGAGGGTTTTAGAGAAAGGAATTAAATGAGTTATTTTCTTGAGTGTTTTTTATATAGTGTACCTTTTATTTCTTTGTATTATAGGGAGAATGTGCTCCTGCTCTCATTCTACACACAAGCCTTCTTTCTGTAAATCACTGTCACACGTACAGTCACTAACGAAAAAGAGCACAGTTAAAAGAATATTTGGGAGAGGAGTATTGTTAGGAAAACACCTAGAATACAGTGACTTCTAGTCACTATTATCCTGGCTCTCAATGATTAGACATTCTTGGGCAGGAATGTCCCTGCCCTAAGAATCTCTTAACTTCTGCTTTTTAAATGTACTGAACATTTGAAAATACATGTGTTAGAGAACATGGGGCCACAAAAATGATCCTCTGCAATGTTTAGAAGTCTGGGGGCTTCCCAGGCCACTCCCCTGGACCTGGCATAGCAGGGAAGAAAAATATATTTTAATATTCTCAAAAAGTCGCTGTTAGGCTTTGAGGTCCAGGAGAAGTTCAGCAATTTGAGATGGGGATGGTGACAAGCACTTTGCTCCTTTTTGCTTCAGTGCACACACTTTCCACTGGGGTCACCTGCAAAGAGCTTAAGGCTTGCCCTTCAGATCCAGCACATTTCAGGACTTAATTCTGACCAAGAGTCAAGTAAGTAAAGAATGAATACTGATTTACTATTCAGGCTTCCTGTCCGAAGAGAATGAACTATGACAGAATTTAGCCACCAAGTGCTACATCTTTCAAACAGAGCTTTAAAGAACACCAGGGGTTATGAAATAAAGCTCAGCTCTTTCCACATCTCTTTCCACATAGGTCCTTATTGGAACTAAGGCAAGGACTCAATCCTGGATAGAGGAGAGTGGCCCCGACCACAGCCCATTCATAAAATCACCATCCCCTCTTCCAATAAGTGACTGCCATTTTTATTTTTTTATATGAAGTTTGATTTTTATCAGATTAAAAGAACTTTTACCCCAAAGCAGCCCACGCAAAACCTGCTTTTCAATTAGAACTCTGTAAAAACTGCCTGGTGAGCGTCCTGGTAATTGCTTTTTACACACTTCTTCATTAAGTATGCAACACTCCACACGGCCCTCATTTTAACATTTTCCTGAGGGTCTTGCTCATGGAACTCTTTTGTGATCATTTCCCTGGTTTGTGGTGAGATCTGTATGACAGCCCTGATTCTGCACACCAAGGTCCTCTCCTCTTGGTCCATAAGCTGCTAGATTTATTGCTAATTCTATTCGTGCTTTGGACCTACAATTCTCTCCCTCACCCATACTCTTCTGGAAATTCTATGTGGGGAGCAGAGTACAACTTCATCCCAATCCACAAATGACAGCTACAGTGTTCCTAAAACCCCATCCTGGGTCGCCAGGGCAGTCAGCCTTGGAGCTTTGTGTCTGTCAGATGAAAGAACAAAAGGCAGCGCTTCCTCCCGGCCCCTCCTTAGCGCTGGAGGAAGGCAGGCTTGACAGACGGACGGACGGACGGGGAGAAAGGAGCCCTGGCGGCCGGTGAGAGCTCCCGGCTCGGACTCGCCCCACCGCGACCCACCTTGGAGAGCTGCCTCCGGAGGCTGAAGCGCTGAACCATGGTCACCCCAGGATCTTCAGACAAAGCGATCCACCGAGGGAGGGCTTTCTAAAACCCAGCTTCTGGGGAGAGTCGCCGGCAGAGCATGGTGACGGCGGTCCCCGGAGTCCCAGGCATGTCCCTAGGAGTCCGGGCGAACTTGGAGGCACTTCATTGTTCTGCCGGCAGATCGGGCACCGCCGACGTGGGAACCGGCTGGGGCGGGGCGGCCCTGGAGCAGCGCCGGCTGCGGGCTCTCCCAGCACTTCCTGTGAGTCAGCCGCGAGGGGTCCAGCCGCAAGGACCACCCCTTCCCTTCCCACCAGACCACTAGGCGAGGATGCGCCGGCCGGGTGCCACCTGAGACTCGCTGGGGGCGGGACGGCCCTCCCGATCCGCGGGTGTGGACGGGGAGTGGCGCTGGGGGGCGCAGCCTGGCCTCCAGGAGGAGGCGACCACCGCCCGCTCCGCTGCCCCTTCCTGGCCCTGCAGCCCAGGTGACCGCGGGGTGGACAGTGGGGAAGAGGAGCCGGCCCCGCTCTAGGAAACCCCTCCCAGGCGCGGGCGGGCGGGCGGGCGGGCGTCTGGCACCCGCGAGCCTTTCCTCTTATTCACAGGGAGGGTGCTGCCCGGCCAGGAATGTCAGGTGCCTCTCCAGCATACCCCGACGGTGACAGGGTGACAGGGACGGTGACTGCAACGAGGGCCCAAGGGAAACATGCTGAGGTGGCCTCTAGAAGCGATTGCCCTCTCTCCTTGGAACAAAGTAATTTTTTTTTAATCACCCACAAAAGGAACAACTCGGAGTGCCCGGATGCAGGCGGGCGGGCGGGCGAGGCAGTGGGAAAGGACCGTCGCGGACAGAGGCAGCGCGGCCATCAGGTACCTGCCGTCACTGCTCGGCCTCCTCCCTCCTCGGAGCCGGCTCCCAGCCAACCACTCGGGGGATCAAGTTGCCTTTTCAGGAAATTTCCCACTCCTGGGCTCCTCTCCACTTCGGTCAGTGTTGGTGAAGGAATTTAGGAACCAACGAGGTAAACCTGGTGGCCCATGGTCACCTGCTCCGGGGCCTCTCAGCTTCCAGGGAGCAGGACCCCACTAGGCGCTTCCAGCTTTGTTGGAATGAACCTACTACGTGCGTCACTGTGAGGGCTTTCACGCCTATAATCGCACCGATTTCTTTAAAAAAATGTTTTTCGTTGTAGGTGGACACAATACCTTTGTTTGATTTCTTTTTATACGTGGTGCTGAGGACTAGACCCGGGCCCCACATGTACTAGAGCTCTCCCAGTAGGCCAAACCCCAGCCACTCCCACTGGTTTCTTAAAATAACCCGGAGAAATTTGTATCAATATCCTAACTCTTCCAATAAGCAAAGCAGGAATCTCCAGAACCCAGATACCGTGAGAACTCCAGACGGTACTATTAATTTCTTCTTCAGGCAAGAAAAGTGAAACACAATGGTCCGCTGTGCAACGCTATTCTCAATTCCACCCCTGTCACATGCCACTGGCCTCCAGTGATAGTGAGCAAATAAATAAATATGATGCACAGTTTTCTGAATTCACCTAAAAAACGACAGTATATTTCATACCATCTTAGGAAGAGTAAAGATGCACTCATTTCCAACCACCAGGATGCCAAGGCTTAGAAAAATACTCTAGAAATGTATATGTCAAACTTTCACTCTTAAAAACCTTAAACAAGGTAACTTTTTGGTAAAACAAGTTTACCTTTTGTAAACTTCCAAAGCTTAAAAAAAACTTTCAGATCAACTACTGCCAAAAGTAAAGTTTCCTTCATGTCTAGAGTGCACAGTATGCAATATAACCTAATATTTAAACTGAGAGGAATTTAATTCTAAATGGAAAAAAGATTGACAGAGGTTCTTGAGTTCATTTTTGTTTCTAGATGATAAGAGCACCAGTGTCATATTTGTCCTGCAGAAAATGAAACAAAGTACTCTGAAATCTCCTGGGAAAGCAGGCAGGATTAATGAGATGCTGACGTAGTAATAATGAAATTCCTGATTAAAAAATACGCTGTCTTAGGAATGAGGTGTTCCTAGGTAACTATCACTGCTATAAGATACTATCAAACTAATGAGAATTAGAAAAGGAAGAGGAAAAATGTCAAAAGACTACAGACCCAGGAACACATCAATCATGTACTAAAAAGGGTATAAATCCTTAAAGTTCCAGGACTTCTGGATTAAAAATATGGCATCTGTATTCTAGTGGGAACTTACTTCTTTTTTGCCATTAAGATAAAAGTCTCAATGCCTAGATGCAATGAATCCTGTGAAAACTCATTTGTGTATGACTATAGTCCAGCCTCGTTTTAAAAAATGGAAAACAGAAAAGATCTTCAATAAACTAAGCTGTTAGGGGGAAAAAAATCACAATTTTAAAATCTGGTCTGTTTGGGGGAGTGTGGCGGTTTTTTGCGTGAAAAAATAAAACTAAAAACAAAGGTTAAGGTGGGTGGCACAAGCCTAATCCCAGTAGCTCAGGAGGCTGAGGCAGGAGGATGACAAGTTCAACAACTTATTGAGGCTCTGTCTCAAAATAAAAAGGGGTGGGGATGTGGCTCAGTGGTTAGGCACCACTGGATTCAGTCCCTGGTACCAAAAATAACTAATTAATTAAAATGAAAAAAAAAAAAAAAGGTTCAAAAATAATAGCAGGAAGCATAGAAATATATAACCTGGAGAAAAGTCAACAGTCTTGCAATCATTCTCCAGGACCCAAACAATGTCATTTTTAATAGCCTGTGACCAAAAATCCACAATGCTTTATAATTTGTGTGGGAACAGACCAGAACCATCCACGGGTTCTTAATCTTTTCTGAATCATACAATCTGTGTGAATTAGTTAGAGGCTATGGACTCAGTTCCTGGATGACAAGCATGAAGGGCATGGATGGACACAGTATTTTAGATACAATTCCAAGTGGCCCACAGACCCCATCTTAGAACCCTGCTCTAGCCATGACTAAAGAGGAGGTGAACAGCAGCCGCTGTGCAGTCTTGTCTTCACTTTTCAACATCAGTAACACTTCTTAGTAAAACTGGGAAACAGAAAAATGCTTGTCTGATATTTTGGCCCCGGATCCCAGCATATTTCCCCTACTTGTCAAATAACCTGCTTCCAAAGTGGCATATGGTCTGTGTATTACTGTTGGTTCGTCGGAAGTCTTTTAGGTTTTTCTTCATTATCATTCTAGGAAGAAAAAAATTATTCTTTTTGAACTAGCATGTTGAACCCCACACTGAAAATAATATTTATTATTTTATTAATTAAAACAATAAATTTTAATTAGTAATTAATATTAATTAATTGAAATTAATATTTCCTGGGTGTTTGGGTATACATGTATAAATGTATTTTTTAATTGAAGATGGACTCAATACCTTTATTTTATTTGTTTGATTTAATTTTTTTAATGTGATGCTGGGGAGCGAACCCAGTGCCCCATGCATCCCAGGCAAGCACTCTACCACTGAGCCACCATCCCAGCCCTCTAAATGTATGCTTTTTTAAAATACATAGATTATTCTGTTCTGTGATTTATTTTTTATCAAAACATAAGTGTTTTGTAACTATATATGTATAGGTAATGTATGTTTTGTATATATTACCTGTACATATATATAAAACGTGAATATGAAGGCACATATATCATGATTATTTTGGATGAATACGTAGGAAATTCAAATAATCACCCTAATTTAGCTGCTTTTTTAAAATTCAAATTACTTGTACCTCCCCTTGAAATAAATCAATTCTCAAAACCCTATACAAACACGTTTTAAAAATAAATTAATATTAAAGTTTCATACTTTTGAAGGTCAAATAATATAAACTAAAATTTTACAGAGAAGGAAACTCAAGTTCAAAGAGATTTCAAGCTTGCTCCAAATCACTATTAGAGCTGGGTCTAGTACTCAAAATGCCCAACTCTCACTACAATGCATTTCCATTACCTCAGACTTCCTCCTATTTTTAATAATTTTAAATGCACTAAGAATGCTATTTAAGACAATCATGGGATTTTTTTGGTAAACTGAATAATCATTCCATTTTTAAAAAATTTTTTGTAGTTGGACCAAATGCCTTTATTTTATTTGATAATTTTTATGTGGTGCTGAGGATCCAACCCAGTGCCTCACGCATGCTAGGCAAGCACTTTGCCACTGAGCTACAGCCCCAACCCTAATCATTCCATTTTTAAAGATTAAACTTTTACACATTCAGTTATGGGTGAGTTTATTACACTTTGAGACAAGTTAGTTTCTTGCCACCTGAAGTAATACGATTGAAGGTCCCTCTCTTTTTGGTGCCCAGTCTTGAAACAAAGTTATCTTAAATAAATTTTATTGATCAAACATCACTGTAGGTTTTGACCAGCTTCCTGTGATAAACTAGAAGATGTAACTGTGCAGCAGCAACTCCAATTAATCATTAAAATTATAAGAACTTCAGAGCCTTTGATTATGCAATACACTGTCACTTCAGAACAAGCGTTTAGGATACCAGACAAGGGGAGGTATGGAATGAAGCACCCCCTTTCATGACAGAGGTCACAGCCTAGAAAGGAAACAGAAAACTTAAGCTGTCACACAACATATAAATGGTATATTAGTAGTGATAATTGGTAGGGAAGGCCAGGTGTGGTAGGGCACACTGGTAATCCCAGTGACTGGGGAAGCTGAGGCAAGAGGGTTAAAAGTTGTAGGCCAGTCTCAGCAACCTAGCAAGGCCCTAATTCAAAATAAAAAATGAAAAGGACTGGGGATGTGGCTCAGTGGTAAAGCACCCCTGGGCTGATTCCTCCATACCTCCCTCCCCAAAACTTAGTGGGGACATTTGTCGCTCAAGGAAGGAAAGATGAACGTTGTTTGGAACAGCAGAAATCTTAAAGTTAGAGTCTTTAAATTTAGGTAGGAATTCTGCGAGGTAGGAAAGAGCGAGACCATTATGGGCAGTGGAGAAACACAAGTCAAACCACAGAGGTGTGAAAGGACCGGTCAGTAGAAAGTCCTTCTACACTAACAAGGCAGCGTGTCATGGTTACAGGATGGGAATGTAAACACTAACAACATTCAGTTATTTTTCCTTTCAAAACTGCACACATTTGTAAACTACCTTTCTACAAACTGCCCAGATGGAAATAAGTCACCATTAACAATTATTAATGGGACAGGCTCCCTCATTCAGAAATTATGTTTTCATTAGAGTCCACCCTTAAAGCAAGGAAGAACAACTATTTCCAAAAAGAAGACTCAATAATTCTGTCAACTTTAGGGTTCCCTGTGGTGATTCAGGCCCCCTTAAATGGTAGATTTTTATTTTACAAAAACTGATTTCTTTTGGCCACAATAGGTAACATACATATAACATTTTATCTACTTGGAATTTAATTGATTTAGGTAATTATTTACCAAAGCCCAAGCAACTTTCAATACAAATAGCCCTGAAAGCAATGTCCTTAATATTAAGTAGTAAGAAGTTAAAAGAAGTTGATGATCAAAAGGTTTGAGGACCTAACAGTATTTAATTCCACAACCAATTTCAATGGTTGATTTAAAGAGCAACCAAACTCGCCAAAGTCTTCACCTTGGTGATCTGGACGTGGCTCTTCCAAGTACACTAAATTGTCTGTTTCCTTTCATAAAAGTAATGAGGTGGGCTCTCTATTTCTTTCTCCCTCACACTCAAGGTACACATTACCTTCAGCAAATGCACAGAAGGAAGCAATGGTGGGCGAGGGAGATTCATAAGGCTCTTTCTTCGAGTTCCTTTGCATCCAGGTGACTCACTCACTGAACAAGGTCCTTGCCTAGCCAGCCTATAAAGGTGCTTTTCAGAGCTGGAATAGCCACATCCCCCTGGATCATCTCTCATGAAGGTTTTATGGTCAAGACATTAATTTTCTAAATACACGCTTACTTTAAACCCATTTTCTCTTATTAGATTCTCTATGAAGACCATTTCTTGAAATTACATAAATGCACATCTTAAGAGTTCATCAATGAATCTGTTCACGTGTGTGTCTGTGTGTGTGTGTGTGTGTATATATATATATATATATATATATATGTACAAATAAACGCTTCTTTTGCTCATCATCTTTGCAATCCACATATTGTAAATCAGTTGTTACTGCTATGTAATATCACCATGGATGAATATTTCATTCGGTAAATGAAACAAACCCACACGAACATACAAATTCACTGCACGGTACACACGTACTGCTATACATAAACAAACGTGAAGATGTAGAACATTTATTTCCATATGAAAATACAGAATATCTCCAGTTCCAGAGAGTTCCTAAACTACTTACTGCTCTCTTCTGTCCCCTAAAGGTAACCACATACTTAAAATTCACAAAGAACCTCTTGTGTCTGACTCCTTTTACACATCTTATCTTTGCCCAGGCTGACCTCAAACTTGCAATCCTCGCCCCCAGCCTCTGGAGCTGCTGGATTACAGGGGAACACCACTAACTCTGGCTCTTCGGTCATCTTTTCAAGAAGTTTCTTAGAACTTTCCTTTGTACTCTCAGACAAAGCTGTTTCTCAGATCTTTTAAAGTCAGTCCTGTTCCTCTTCTCATTTCCTCTATATATTCTTCCATGTATTTATGGAATGCTAGTCTCCTGGACTATGAGCATTGTTCTCCACGCAAATTTAGTACATTGCTATTTCACCTTTCAGCGTGACTAACCATTCATTCCATTAGTGTTTACTATGTGCCTACTGAGTGCCAGATGACTGACATGATTATTGTTTACTATGTAGCAAAGAATAGCAGGATTATATATATGAAATATTTAACAACTATCAAATCCAGGCCCTAAAAATATCTACAGGGAGTTCAAGACCTGGTCTCCACTTTCTTGCAATAGACACTTCCCACTACTCTGACCTAAACTCCAAAACCTCAGCTCAGGTGTCTGTTCCTTCTCTATCAGCCTCACCAATACCCTGACTTGACCCATCGATTCTTTCTTACTACACTCTGTTGTAATTTGCTGCCTACATCTGATCATCAGAATTGTAGGTTCCTTTGGGACAGAAACTCAGCAGAATCAAACCTGCATATTTTATTAAATTTATTTATTTTTGGTGCTGGGGATTGAACCCAGAGCCTTATGCATGCAAGGCAAGCCCTCTACCAACTGAGCTAAATCCTCAGCCCAAACTGGTGTATTTAAATGAATGGCTTAATAATACAAAGAAGCGTTCAATGGTTCTATACAACTTAAATAATTTCTGACACCCTGAATTTCTTTCTCTCTCCCTCATCCACCTCCCCTTATTTGCAAAATTTGTTCCACTTGCTCTTCTTTTCCATTGCAAGGATTAATTTTATTAGCTTTTTGTCATTTATTTCCCATTTGTAAATAATTCTTTATCATTTAACACTTTCCAGTAAGATATGTTCCTTATAAGAATTAAGAGAATACACTGAATATAAATAAGATTAAATTTATTCATAATAACCATGTAGAAATAACCACCACTAGAATTTTCATAAATTTCCATTGGGGCTTTTTTGTTTAGTTTTAATCATGTAAATAAATTATAAAAGTTAGTTTCTATAACCACTGCTATCAAAATATCCTTTGTTTACTATGAATTTGTATAATTGTATATGCATGAGATTATAGGGTATTATTTGTAGGTGAGTTTGATTTGTTTTATAAACCAACTAAAGTCAATATACTATCTGCAACCTCATTTGTAAGAGGGGTGGAGTTTGCAGAAATATTGGTCACAGGACACAAAATTTCAGTTAGATAAAAGGAATTAAGTTCAAGGGATCTGTTATACAACATGGTAACTAAAAATAAACAATGTATCGTTGCATTACTAAAAATACTAAGAGTAAATTTTAAATGTTCTTACAAAAATTGTAACTATTTGAGAGGATTCACTTTAGCTATTCCATAATGTCTATTTTGCATCATGATGTACAAGATAAATATGTACAATGCTGTCAATTAAATTATAAAATGCTTAAACCATAAAATTTCAATTATTTAAAATTTTTCTTTCAACACATACGTAGTCTACACTATTTGCTTTACATACATATTTTTAAAATGCTGCAAAGTATTTCGTGGTGTAGACAGAATAGTTTATGTAGCCACTCTCTTGATGAGCTTTAGATTATTTCCACATTTCTGCTAACACAAACAGCACTGCCTGAGCATGCTTGCTTTGCACGGTGAGTCTTTCTCCAGGGTAGATACTAAGATAGGATCCACACTCAAGGTCCAGTCCACATTCATTTTCTCTAGCAGCAAGCCCAACCTCTTCAGTTCCTTGTCATTTCTGTTACTTAACTCGCTACACAGTCTCTGGAAACCTGATCCATGTTCTTGTGCTACTGCATTTGCTACATAACCCCAACTATTCAGGAAGCTGGACTACAAGTTATGCCCAGGAAACTTAGCAAGACCCCACTCAAAAGAAACAAAAATTAAAAAGAACTGGTGGTGTAGCTCAGTGGTGGAGCACTTGTCTAGCATGCAGGAGGCCCTGGGTTCAATCCCCAGCTGCACTCACGGGTGCACGTGCACACACACACACACACACACACACACACTCAGCACTTTGAAGAACTGCCTTTTTTTTTTCCTCATCTCAACTGCACACATACAAGACATTCAATAAATATTTGTAGAATGATGGGAAATCCTTAAAAGAAAATACAGTCTCGTCTTATAGGATTAATGTTACTATTTCCTTATTTCTTTATCCCAATGGAAAAGATCCCATCAACAATTGTTGGGATATATCAATGCTTTAGATTTAGTTTCGTTTGTATATAAAGTACAAAATCAAATGCCATACTCAAGTTCAAAGCATTGATTCTCTTTTACTTACAAGTATTATACAAAGAAATAAATTATCTTTCCAGATATGGTGGCACATGCCTGTAATCCCAGCCATTCAGGAGGCTGAGGGAGGAGGATCTTGAGTTCAAAGCCAGCCTCAGCAACAGTGAGGCCCTAAGCAACTCATTGAGACCCTGTCTCTGAATAAAAGACAAAATAGGGCTGGGGATGTGCTCAGTGGTTGTGTGCCTAAGTTCAATCACTGGTACTCACCCCCCCCCCAAAAAAAAAAAAGAAAGAAAGAAATGAGTTATCTGGCAAAATTTTGTGCTTTAAAAAGTTCTGCAAGGTAGAGTGAGACATGGTGACTAGGAAGCTATAGATACAGGCCCTCTTTCCCTCCAGGGAGAGGAGCTCAAAACAAAATACAGACGACAGAATCAGCTAGGACACTGTGAAACCAAGATGGTATCCAAGCCAAAAGAGCAGGGAAATGCACAGCATTTGGTGTGGCTGTTCATACCTCCCCTCAACACAACACAGCACTGAACTGCCGCCCAATGGGATCAGAACACACTATCCCAACACGCCACAGTGGCATTTCAGAAAGAAAACCACCAAACCACCAAGCAGGAAGATCTCTCCAACCTCCTTCCACCCTTCTCCACTGAGGCTGGTCTTAAAATCTAAGGACTCTCCTGACCTTCCACTGAAGCACGTCCTAAAACCCAACATGAGTCCCCATACGTTATACAAGAAACAGCCTTCTCTCTGAAGATGAAGGGTCCCAGAATGAATCTCAAGAAACAGGCCTTGCTGAGCTTCCTCTAGTTTATCACTCTCACATCATACTCTGTCAATCCTATTTCTCTACAACTAGTAATGTCTTAATAAAAACCAAGTAAGAAATACACAAGCTGAATCATTTTCTATGGGTTTTCATTTCCTCGTGAGGGTCCCCATGTCAGATAAAACTTACATTAAATAAATCTGTATGCTTTTCTCTTTTTTTTTTTAAAGAGAGAGTGAGAGAGGAGAGAGAGAGAGAGAATTTTTAATATTTATTTTTTAGTTCTTGGCGGACACAACATCTTTGTTGGTATGTGGTGCTGAGGATCGAACCCGGGCCGCACGCATGCAAGGCGAGCGCGCTACCGCTTGAGCCACATCCCCAGCCCGCTTTTCTCTTATTATTCCACTTTTTCCTCTCTTATTACTGCTTCACTGTACCAGGGCCACTTCCTTGACATGTGAATAGAAGTATGGACGAGCCTCCCACATCCTAGCTCACCTGAGGCGTCAAGTAAAACCAACCACAACAAGACCATGTGGTTCCTCGCATTTGAGGTATCTAAAGCAGGCAGTCAGAAAAGGTGAATGGTAGTTAGCATGGGCTGGAGGAGAGGGGAAGGGGGAGTTTTATGATCACTTTAGAGTTTCAGATTTGAAGGTGAAAAAGTTCTGGAGATCTGTTTTACATGTGAATAGACTTAACATTACAACACTGGACACTTAATGTTTATGATGGTTAAGTTTTATGTTAAATGTTTTTTATGAGAGTAAAAAAGGGATATTCAACGCATTTCTGTCCATTTTCAGGTACGCTTCATGACTTGTACTTTAAATTTTGTTTCCCTAATCTCTCTCTTATTCTTGCACTTGGACATGGAGTTCAACAAATTGGGATTTTGTTTGTTTGTTTTGCACCAGGATTGAACTCAAGGATGCTTAACCATTGAGCCAAATCCCTAGTTCCATTTTATTTTTTGAGACAGGGCCTCACTAAATTGCAGAGGCTGGCTTTGAACTTGCAGTCGTCCTACCTCAGCCTCCCAAGCTGCTGGGATTACAGGTGTGCACCACCATGCCCGAGTCAACAACAGATCTTTTTCAGCAGGGTGTGGTGGCACACACTTGGGAAGCTGAGACAGGAAGATCTCAAAGTCAAAGCCAGCCTGGGTAAACTTAGCAAGACTCTCTCTCAAAGTCAAATAAAAAGGCTGGGGATACAGTTCAGTTGTAGAATGCTTGCCCAGCAAGTAGAAGGATCTGGATTCAATTCCCCATCCTGCAACAACAATAGACCTTTTCCCAGAAAAATAATCTTCTCTAAGTAGTAATTGGGCGTTTTCTCTACAAAGATGTGCAGAGTTGTGACACAGCAATGCAGAGCTTTATAGATTCAGGGGGGGAAAAAGACTTATTGTCAAGAACTCTCATAAAGGAACTAAAACCTACTCCTTTCTGATTTGTTCTTTGCAATATCTTAGTCCTTTTAGTCACATAATGTTAAAAATGATTCTTTAAAAACAATCAACTTCTTAGTCTTCATCTAAATTCCATTTCTCATACTTGGCATTTTAAAAAGGATTAAGAATTTCATCTTTTAAAAACCTACAACATTAAGTGAGATGACCCTGTCTGGGATTCTTCTCTCAGGGGTTCCCTTCACAATCATTTGCAACCCCCAGAGCACCGTGAGAGCACACTGAGCTTGAGCATCACCTTAGTCGGAAAACAAAGGAAAGGGCCCTGCAGGTAGAAGGCGTGCTGGGGACATGAGCAAGCAGCAGCCAATTCACACCTACACTACAGTCCTGAGGTCGGGACTTATAAGGTACCAGGGCTGCTCTAAAAGCAGGGCCCTGAGGTGGGCCTGGAAACAGGAGGACTGGTTAAAAGTATTTATAATGAACAGTTAGACCAACAGATCATTCTCCTAACACATGACGGTGAGCTTCCACTTTTTTTTTTTTTTCTTTTTTTAATCTAGTGGGACTCAAACAATAAACCAGAAGGACTTGAGACCAGGCTGGGGTGAGGGATCATCCTGAGGAGCTGTAGGATTAACCAATAGATAGAAATTGCAGTCCTCTCCCCCTGGTCTCTAGAACAGCCAGCCAGGCTTATCACACAACGCTATCCACCCAAAGGCAAGGGTCTCAACAATTTCTCTAGAAAAATCGACTAGAGAAAAAAACCTACAAATACTAATAATTGGGAGGCCCTCAATAAATTGCTGTTTACTTTTTAATGCTCTTCAGTAAAATCTATCAACCCATAAGTCTTCACAAAGAGAAGACTTTGTGAAGTCTAACCATGTTAATGTTGCTCGAATGTGAGAGAAAGCCAGGGTTAACCAGATATCTCAGAAAAGTCTGTAACGTAAAAAGAGACTAACACCTCCAGAAGGGGCGAAAAAAGAAAGAAGTAAAAGAAAACAACCTCAGACAAAAGAAAACAAATCCACAAAATAACAAGAAGATGCTGCAAAAAATAAGTAGATAACAACAAAAAGAAAAAATCACTCAGGAAATTTAAAATTATTGCAGAAATATTTAGTAAAAGTACTGGAAAATAAGTTTTTTGGGAAGTCTCAGAAATTAGAACGGAAAACAAAATTTTCTTAAAAAAAAAACACTAAAGGGTAAGTCAGGGGCATAACCTCTGACTGTCAAAAAGAGAAAAGAAATATAGGTGTAGGAAGGAATTAAATAAACAATATAAACAAACTATAGCTATGTGCAATGACATGGATCAATCTTAGGAACATTTCTTTGCATAAAAAGCAAACCCTAAAATACTACATTAACTATAAGACCACTTTACAAAACCCCCAAACAGGTATAACTGAACAATAGTTTTTTTAGTGCCCAACACATAATTAATTCTTCTTTTTTTTCCCCAAAGTCAGGGCCAAGAAACACAAAGTTTACAACAGTAGGAAAATCACAAATGCAGCAGAATGGTGCCAGTCAGCAATGTTCCCATTCTTAGGTTGTGTGGCAGCTCACAGGTAGTTCATTACTGGGTCACAGCTTACACACATTCATTTTTATGTGAACAAAATATTACATGATAAAACATTTAAAATATGCAATCACAAAGACTAACAAGTAAGTTTTCTAAAACAAATGCTTCCAGATCAAGAAACCTGCAAGTTCCTAGCCTCACAAATGCCCAGAAGACCCACAAGGAGGTACATCATTATAAAACCTCAGGACAATAGAGGAAGACTTTTTAAATTCCAGGGAGTAAAAGAGGCGATGCTAAGAGGATCAAGGATGAGAAAAGCAGCAGATTTTTCAACAGCAATCCCAGAAGCAGGGATGATTCACAGGCACATAGAATGTTTCACACTATTAATGTTTCCTACTATTGAAAAGGAAATACGATTTTTGAATTCTTGGTTTCAACAATTCACTCAGAGACTGAGGACGAGGCTGTGGATCTGAGACATTCATTTCTTACTGTCATTTGTTCCTATAGTCTAAGCCTTGTCAATAGTCTAAGGTCACAATTCAGTCTTCCTTTGTCAGAAGGCTTTTCAGAGCTTCCAGCTGTGGTTTTAAAATGGTGCTAGGACAATACAGAATTGTGAAGCCAGAGACAAGGAATGACACAGACACAAACTGACAGAAAGAAAAAAAATCACCAGGGAATAATTCTTAAAGGAAGGAGAAAAAGACAGTACTTAATGAAAAATACATGCTTAAAATATTCAAAATTATACAAAAAAAGAATGGCTTTTGACATGTTTTACAATGAACATCAAAGGCTTTTACAGGTGCATCATTATAAAACCTCAGGCCAGGTTCAAGGATATTTAATTATTTTTTTAACCTTATTTTTAAATTAATCCCACCAAAATAGTAAAAAAAAAAAAATTAATGCTATGCACTAAAGACAGATGTGAAAAAGGGTTATACTTAAATAACCCTAAATATACTAAATAAATCAATAAAATAAAAATGAGAATTTTGATTTTACTGATTTATTTAGGAAAACACTAGAAATACAAATACTCATAGTTATGAAAAATTTAAAAGTCCAAGTTGTCTTAGATATCTGTACCAATACACAGATCTCTGGACCTTAATACAACAAAAAGGCATATAGAATCATAAGCCAAAAATAAGGGACACACATCATAACTAGTATATCGATCCACAGTAGGTAATTTATATTCTGGCCTAGGAACCTAGCTGAGCTATAATCTGATCATGAAACCTCACGTCCCGTTCTCACCAAGCTGACAAAAGAAACAGCCTCCATTCCCCCTTCACTTAGAGGAACTTCAGTTTCCCCTGGGCCTTATGCCCTCCAGGCCAACCCTCTCCATTTCACAAGAGTTCATTCTGCCTGGCATAACAAATGATGTAAGACAGCCCAGGACACACAGGGAATATGGAAAATGCAAGTTCATTAAAAATATGACTTGTCAAAAAAAAAAAAAAGAAATGGTTTGTCATAAAGAATCACATTGACGTAACAAAGTTGGGTAATCTTTTTCTGATTTGGGGGTTTGTTTCTGTTTGCATCATTATAAAGGAAAACAGTTTCCAAGGAATACAAAACCTTGGGTGTTGCTCTTTGGCCTAGACAATCTACAATTGTTAAAAACATACTGTTGGAAAGTTTTGTTTTAATATTTTTAGTTGTAGATGGACACAATACCTTTATTTCATTTATTTATCTTTCTGTGGTGCTGAGGATCAAACCCAGTGCCCCACACGCGAAAGGCAAGCGCTCTACACTGAGCTCCAGTCCCAGCCCAACTGCTGGAAAGTTTTAAGACAAAAACAAGCTTCCCTTTCACTGGCGGTCTAGCCAACACCTTGCTCAGAGCGTCACAGGAGGTCGCCTTCAGCAACTCTGATGCAGTACTCCACTATGATGCTTCTTATAGAAATGCTCAGAAGCAGATTAGAATCAGGACTCTTTTTTTCCCCACTTTTAGGCGGTTCATTTTGAACAGTACACACACTTTGTAACTGGCATATTATAATTGTACTTAACAGTGGTGATCATCATGCCACGTTTGATCCATGTCATTCCATTCCCTCCTATAATCCACTTGCTCTATCCTACTAACTGCTTCTACTTTATTCATTCTTTTTAAAAAATGTATTTTTAGTCATAGACAGATACTATATCTTTATTGTATTTACTTATTTTCATGTGGTGCTGAGGGTTGAGCCCAGGGCCTCATGCATGCTGGGCACATGCTCTGCCAATGAGCCCCAGCCCAGCCCTATTCTATGCTTACTGCAGTGCTGCAGAGATGGCGATCTGCTTAACAAACCTTCTAAAGGAAGGACGACCTATCCGTTAAAAAAGGAAAATCTCAAGTTTTGTTGATTCTTAAGGATCTGATACTCAGATTCACTGATGCAGAAGAGCTTCATGCTTCTATGTTAATAACAAGAAAGAACAGGGCATTACCTAAACCAGCAAAGAGGAAACCAACCAACGGAGAAACTCCAGCCAGTCCTCCGCAGCATGGGAGGCGGACCCACGGCTCGCGGCAGTCCTCTGCTGGTGCCTGGAGTCTCCTTTTAAGAGCCCCACTTCCAGAACTTACTCTGGAAATCTATACATTTATAACTGGTTCACCTGGCCTGCTGGGTTTCACAAAACAACTGCCCATGGATGGCGGGGAAGGGGCTAGAAAAAGAAAAAAGAAGTGGGGAGGAGTGTGCTCAAGTTTTTGTTTTTAAGGTGATAACAATGGTGAGCTTAAAAAGATGAACTGCAGATTATTCTTAATGAAACAGTACCTGCGTGTGTTAGAACTTATTTATATATCATCTGGGATGCTATACACTGCAATCATCCATTCTAAATCTGCTCCTGAGTCTCCCTCCCACCATGCATCATGAAGCAGGTTAAGTGACAAAGCCTAATGCTGAACTCTACTTATGTATTTATCATCCTACGTGGTCAGGCTGTATGTCTGTAAGAAGCATTAAAACTTTTTCCTATGCAGACATGGCTTGAAGATCTGAGGCCATCAAACTTCTAAACAAGACAATAAGAGTTCTGAACAGGTCTGAATGAAAAAGTCAATTTCCCAGCACACTCCTGAGGCAGATCTTCACCCACAGCCTGACTCTCCAACAGTGTTATACTCATCCTGTGAATCCCACAGTCACAGAAACTCAAAGGAATCTGACTTAGTCCAACTCTGAGTTGTGGCTGTGTGGCTCCTTGGCCTCTGCTTACTCATCTTTGAGCTGGTGACGTCTCCAGTACAGATCACCTCAACTTAAACAGTTCTGATGTAAAATCTGTTCTTGTGTTACTGTCATATCCTAAGTCAAACATAAATGATTTTTATATTATCCAAAAATTCCTCAGGGAGAAGCTACTCCTTTTATCTTGGTCTAAATACACACCCAAGAGTATACTGCAAGGCAATCAATGGGTTACGGGAAGAAAACATTACAATTTCCATTTATATTTTTTATTTCTATCTCTGTGTTATGTGATGTACATAGTATGCAGGAACGATTATACATGTATAATTTATAAGTAAACAAACACATGCTCAAAGAAGCAGATGAACAATATAATTTAGAAGCCATTAGTTTAAATGAATAGATAATGCCCTTTCCTTTATGTTTTGGAATATCAGGTCACAGGGGTCACATGTATGACTAAGGATCCTCAGTAAACATTAAATATTCATCATCAGTGCACCATCCACCATGCACAAGTAAACATTTAGCATGAGAAATAAATAGCACTCATATAATCTTCCAAAATGTCAAAATAATAAAACGATCTTCTTGGTAAAAGTTCACAGCAACTTAAGAGTAACAGATTATTCTGCTCTCCTTAAAGCTTACACTGCACGATGAGGCTTTTAATAATCTATAATCATGTGCACACACATCCCCACCCAGAGGACAGAGACTTGTGAAGAGATCTTTCATTATCCCTCTAAACCAAGAATTAAACCTGCTTTGATTGGATTTATCTACATTTAAAGGTCTAAGCTGGATTCCTCAGAATATTATGCAGTGGAAATGAAAAGAAGATATAGTCCATTTCAATAATATTTAAAATATAATATTCTTACTTAGAATTAGCTTTTCAAGATATTAACATTTAGGTCATATCAAAAATTCTGTCCTAGGGGCTGGGGTTGAAGCTCAGTGGCAGAATGCTTGCCTGGCATGTGTGAGGCTCTGGGTTTGATCCTCAGCACCACATATAAATAAATAAATAAAGGTCAATCTAATATATATATAATATATATTATATATTATATTATATATATGTATATATACATATACATTCTATCCAAATGCTTTAACAAGGATACAGAAAATGCTTAGAGTTTTTAAAGAAAATACTCATGTTGTCATAAGTCATATTCTAAAAAGAAAGCAAAGAATGGAAGAATAAGCCAGTGTGGTGGCAAATGCCTATAATCTCAACGACTTGTGAGTCCCTAAGCAACTTAGTGAGACCCTGTCTCAAAATAAAAAATAGAATATGCTGAGGATGCAGCTTGGTGGTAAAGCACTTCTAGGGTTGATCCTCAGGGAAAAAAAAAATTGAAGAATAAAAAGCTTTGGAAAGCTGCCATATCTAGAATCTTTAAAAAGTAAACACACTTAAATCAGGTTTCCAAGGCAAACTGTCAACTTTCTACTACTTAGAACCCAAACAACTTACTGAAAGCTTTCAAGTTATTTACTAACTTCGAAGTTCTGGATTTAGACCAACATTTGTTAAGAATTGGTCTCATACTCTGGTTAGTAATTCAAAACAAGATTTTTTGTGATCATAATAAGATTAACCAATAAAACTGTTTTGTTTCATTTTTTTTAAGAAATTGCTTTTAAAGTAACACTGCAGAACTACTGGCAAAGTTCATCACAGAACACTCTCAGCAGCACCAGAATGTACCAGCAGAGGGCCTGCAGCATTCATGATTACTGAAGTTTCTTAAAAACAGCTTTCCCAAGTTCCAGGGAACCAACAACTGATCAAGGCTCTAGCTCAAAAATTAAATATGGGAATTTCAGTATAAAAAAAATTCATGCCCATAATTCATCCATTTAAAAAAAACCAATATTCAAATGTCAAAACTTTTGACTCTACGTTGTAGGATCAAATTCTTTCTAAGAAGAAAGTTCTTTAGAAAGCTATTTTTTTGAAAAATCTGAATGAACTTTTTAAAGATCAGGAAACCATCAGCTCTCAAAGTATAATGGGGAAGCAATATTTACTATTATTATCCTAAAAGAAATAAATGCTAAGAATAATTCTTCCTTTGAGGCTCCTAGAGACTGTCATCCACACTGTGACTTGTGAGAGGATGCTGTTTCTATTGAGTTGGGGAAGAGCAAAGGATGATGGGAGGGAGAGGAAAGGGAAGAGAGAGAGAAGAAAAAAAAGAGGGGGGAGGAAAGAGGTGAAGGACAGAACAAGGAGAAAAAGAACCTTCCTTGGTTTTCAGAGATCATAAATTAATAAAGACAAATTTTTGATGGTAAAAAAAGGAGCAGTAATTAAAAAGCAAAAGCACCTGTATTGGCTTCTTAAAAAGAGGCACACAGTTCTTTAGAGTCAAGGCTCAGCTCAGCTGCTGTTACCCTGAACCCAGATCTGGCCAATTCATTTTCTGTCAGATACCACAGTTTAAGAATAATGAAGGGCTGGGCGAGTTGACAGATCAATATAACTAAGCACTCAAAACTGTGATGTGAAAAAATTTTCCAGCATTAACTGAAGCAGCACATTCCCTAAACTGGCCATTCAGAGAATATTAGCATGACCCCTTCACAAAGGTAAGGTAAACGCTGGTGAAGCACTCTGTACTTTTCATGGACTCAGGGGTTCTTAGTGAACTGCTGAAACCACGAACTATAATGTGACTACAAGAATCTACTTGATGTGGAGTTTTCTGTTAGAAGCCAGGGAAGATCCAAATACTTCAGGCTCCAAGAACCGCAGTGTCTCTTACCCTAAGAGATGTTTTTAAGTCGGCCTTCCCCTTGAGCTGTCTACACCAGGCCTTGCAGCTGGCTGCTGGATTATTCTTGGTAAGACCCACAGAATCCAGTTCAAACTTCTGACCAACTGTGTGAACAGAACATGTCCCCTCATTCCAACCTCATTTCAGTTTCTTATGTAATACTTCACAGTATATCTGTCTGCAGTGAGGATTCACTCTTATGTCCCCACCACTTAGAAATGCCTGGATCAACAGATATTTGTTAAGTTGAAGACAATATATCACAAGCACTAGGAATTATTAGCCTGCCAAACAGACTATCCAGGAGAGATGCACTGCAAAGAGAATTCATACCTACAGCAGCAACTCGGCAAGACTCTGTCTCAAAAAAAGGGGTTGGTGGTAGCTAGGGATGGGGCTCATTGGTAAAGCAACCCTGGGTCCGATCCCCAGTACCAAAAAAATAAAAAGACCCAGCTTAAGATGCTAGATGTGTCTAACAGAGTCGGGAGCAGAATGGGCTGTCTGGGAGACCTAAAAGACCACACAGCCCCTTGAGGAGAACATCACACAACTTGAGTAGATGGAGCAATTCCTCCCCACCTAAGATTTTGTGGTAATGAAAGGCTCGAAGGAAAAGTGGAATTTCCTTAGGATGGTGCTCCCTCCCTCTTATCTAACTTCCAGATGGTCAGCAACACGGCGGGGGTGGGATGGGGGGGCAGAATAAAACATATTCACTGCTATGAACAACCACATTACCCACTAGTAACAGTGTGAGCCAAGGCAAACCAACCAACCACCACTCACTTGCGACTTATAAGCACTGTTTGGAAGTAAGACAGTGGTGACACTTCCAGCAATTGCATCATGATCATTTGGGGAAAGCAATGGGAAGTTTACCTTTTTATCTAAATTTCTACTGTAAGAGTTCATTATCAGGCCTCAAACCTGCTTCAATTCATGAAGACCAACTTTTTTCTTTTGATTTAGGAAAATTAGTTGGCAGGCTACCAATTCTTTGGCAAACTAGATCCTTTTGTAACCACCAATGCTTTCTGACTTCAGCTTATACTTCCCACACTGAAGTGGACCCAGCAAAGGACTAGAATCAGCCATGGTCTCCGGCAAGCTGAACATTTTCCCTAAGACTTAATCATTTGTTTAAAAAAAAAATACTACCAATGATATGGAAAAAGAGTCTCAATTACTGCATGATTCATCAAAATTCAGTTAAGGCTGGTTTCTTGGTGACTTAAGGCAAGAAGATAACAGAGGGATGGTTCTTACCTTCATTTACCTTTCTTAATTCTCCAACATTATACTATGGTTCATGTGAGACCTTAATAATGGGCTTTCTCGATAAATAAAATTATGGCATTTGCAGGAAAATGGATGGAATTGGAGAATATCATGCTAAGCAAAGTAAGCCAATCCCAAAAAACCAAAGGTCAAATGGTTTCTTTGATATGAAGATGGGGATTGGGGGGCAGGGAGCATGGGAGGAATGGAGGAACTTTAGACAGGGCAAAGGGGAAGGGGTGTGGGCTAGATACGTGTATTACTGCACACACGGGACAACTCTGCATCACGTACAAAGTTGTGCTCCACTTGTGTAACAATGAACAGAAATGCATTCTGCTGTCATGTGTAACTAACTAGAACAAATAAAAACAATGGGCTTTCTTTTCCACCCCAGCTCAATCTCAAAATGCAGAAAGAGCTCCATGAAGACTGGTTATTGAACTGACCACCTCACTAAATAAAAACGTTGCTTTATTAAGACACTGTAAATTACTTGTTCATTATTATTTCATTTAAACATACTAAAGTACAGAATCTTATTGCCCATATTTTAATGAACTATTAAATATAACCAGGAAATCATTACACTATTTTATTTTTATTGCTACCCATCTGAAAAAGATGAGTGTTCAAAATTAATAACATTAGAAACCAAAAAAGGGGTAGTGATAAAAATCACTCTGCCAGTGCCCTTAGATTTCTGCCTTTGTTCAAACAAGTTGATCTAGTAACTAATTTTTGAAAAAAAGGAAAAACTTTATTTTTCCCTTTTCTTGTCCCCTATTTGACAGAATTGATACTTTCCAATTTCTGACATATCCATTAGGGTAAAGAAGCAAGAATGTTGAACAGGGATGTGGAGGAGCCCAGGGACATGGTCATAATAGCTGTGTGACCTCTGGCAGGTTTTCACACTCCGTAAAGTGAGGAATCCAATTAGGGTTTGAAGACGCAACAGTACATGGCTCTTAGCTCATCACTTGGCAACAGCCAGTGACCTATTGACTAAAAGTCAGAAGTGTTGCAAGGGACTCATTTTGCAACCCAAGGTTGTTAAATTCTGGGTTTCCACATTATTACAATTTTGAAATCTGAGCTATGGCTTCTAATCCCAGTAAGAATTCTGGGGGGAAGGGTGGGGGCGGGGCAGTGCTGGGGACTGAACCCAGCAGCGTTTTACCACTGAACTAGATCCCCAGTTCTTTTTATTTTGAGACAGATTTTGCTAAATTACTAAAGCTAGCCCCCAACCTGCCACCCTGCCTTAGCCTTCCAAATCGCTAGGATTACCAGTAACATGTTACTATGATACAATAACATATATTTGGTCAGTTCTTAAATATTTGACTTCATCTTTAGTTGGAGATGTGAATATTTTTGTACTACATCTACACCAATAAGCCCTTGCTATTTTTAAGTTTTTTTTTTCACAATACCTTTATTTATTTACTTTTTTGTGGTGCTGAGGATCGAACCCAGTGCCTCACACATGCTAAGCAAGAGCTCTATCACTAAGCCACAACCCCAGTCCCCTTTGCTAATTTTTATTACAAAAAGATCTTCCATCAGATTTTTTAAATTAAACATCTATTTATTGTAAAATGATTCTGTTGAGCAGAGTGGAGCACACCTATAATCCCAGCAATTCAGAAGGCTGAGGCAGGAGAATGGGAAGTTCAAGAACAGTCTCAGCAATTTAGCAAGACCCTGTCATAAAATAAAAAATAAAAAAGAACAGGGAATGTAGTTCAGTGGTAAAGTACCCCTGGGTTCTATCCTCAGTACCAAAAAAATATATCAATAAAATGATTCTACCTAGGATTCTACTTAAATGTTTTCAAAGTTTATTTACAAAATGAGAGACTCAAATTAATGAATAATGTGTATTAATTGTGACCCTGAAATATCAAAGTTCAAAAGTAAAATCTACTCTGCTTATATGACCAAGAGGATCAGGTCATGATGATGTAATATCAACACAAGTCATTAGTCAACTCTAAACAAATACTTAACTAAGTTCAATTTTGTGTTAACTTGCCAAAGTTGCCTATCTTTCTTGAGATAAAATGCTGTACTGTCATTTCAGAAGAAAAACCAATCTGTTCCAGCAATACCTTATATAACATGATATAATCTTGATCTGTCCCTTTGTCTGAGTCTGTGAAGGAGGACCTTGCATCTGTGTTTTGGACATTGGGTGCTGAAATTCTCCTCCTGACTCTTAAGATTCAAAGATACTAATAAAGTACCCAACTCTCTCGGGTACAGATGGGGAGGCAGAAAGTGGGTCGCCTGCTATTTTCCTTTATGGGTCTGATTACCCTAAAGCCTGTGCCTGTTCTGTAGGACAAAGGAAAGTAGGTTACATTTCATTTAAAAAAGTGAACTCTACTTTTTATTATGTTAAGTCTTCAACATAAACTCTGCTGCTTCTAAACAGAAGGAATGCAACTCAAATTTGAAAACAAAACATTTAAAGAAACATCCCTGTTAAACTTTATATAACAAATTTATCAAGGTCAAGAATACCACATCTGTATCTTCACTTCCACTCATTAAACCACCATATTTAACCTTGAAATAGATCATTAAGGATAATCAAAAAATGGTGGGGGCGGGCAGGATGTAGCCATACACTTCTGGCTCCAAGGGTCAATAAACCTATATAAGTCACCTGCTGTGACAATCAAGCTTTGGAAAGAACAATTAAAAAGCCAAAATATTTTCATTTCTAACTCAAGGCCACTTTTCCAGTCCCATGTTATTATCAACTGCCTGTAAGAGATTCCCTCAACAGTGTTGGTAACTCCACTGACACTAAATAAGTAAAAAAGAGAGCTCTCTATTGGGTTTCATCAACACAATTTTTTGACTATTTTGTGGAAAACCAACACTATTTTTTTTACCAGTTCTCCCAAGCAAATCTTGGGATTAAAATTTTCTGTTTGTTTTTAACCTTTGATTTCCTATGTGCTTTTCTATTACCTATTCTATTTCCACAGTAACCAATTCGATATTTACAAGAACACCTGCTAACTTATCTTAGTCACTTAGCCTTTATCCTAATGACCTCATGTATAGGTTACTTCTCAAAATATCATCCACAATTAATGTCCAGTCAGGACGGTCACCCCACTTCCATCTACCAGTGCTTGCCCTAGGGCACCATCTGGTGGTCAGCAACAGGAATTATCTTTTTTCTTGACACCTTATCCTCTTGGAAGTAAGTACAGCTCGCTTTCTGGTTTTGCTCATAGCTCAACTAATTCAATCACAGAAATTTCTTTATTTGAACACACACAGTCCCGTCCTCTTTATACTCCAGTTACTAGCCACACACTACAAAAAATTCTTTTTTCTTTGTCCATATTTTAAGTTATCCAAAACAAGTCCCTAATTGTAGCCTATTAAAGATAAATTTGCCTATGAAGAGGAAAACAATGTAGTGAGCTCTAAAGTGATGTCATTTTTAAAAAAGTCACTTCCAACCTTCCCTTTAGAAGATCAAGTTTGGATCTACTGTCTCATTTTTCCCTCTAAACCTTTTCTATCTTAAAATTTATGACAAAAACATTGCATTCATTCTTACTATTTTATAAAACAAGAGGTATTTTTTAATAGTGCCTTCCTGTAATCCGAGTACCTTGGGAGGCTGAGGCAAGAGGATCAAAAGTTCAAGGCCAGCCTCAGCTATTTAGTAAGGCCCTGTCTTAAAAGGGGGAGGTAGGGGGGAAAGGCAGTTGGGAATGTAGCTAAGTGGTACAGTGCCCTTGGACTCATCATCGCCAGTACCCCTCCCCACAAAAAGGAGCCATTTAAATAGCATCAATTTATACTGTTTACTATGTAGTTACTATTGCAATAGTGGCATAGTTACAATATTTCAACTAGGTTTTGGAGGAATGCACCTTTTGGACTAAACTGGAAATCTACAAACCATTTCTAACACTGAAATTCAGAACGACTTCTCCCACAGAAATGAACAACTGAGTATATGTTTTATAAGTTGACAGATTCTATGCTACATGACAATGACTTCTCAGTAAAGTTGTCTGGTACCTTAGATGGGTTTTTCCCATTTTATTCTGTCTTCAACATAGTAAATTTCCATCTTAAGCAGTTATTTTTTAAAAATTTGATGTGTGTGTGTGTGTGTGTGTGTGTGTGGAGAGAGAGAGAGAGAGAGAGAGAGAGAGAGAGAGAGAGAGAGAGAGAGAGAATATGAACCCAGGGGCAATTCTACCTCTGAGCTACATCCCGAGAGAGAGAGAGAGAGAGAGAGAGAGAGAGAGAGAGAGAGAGAGAGATAGAGAGAGACACACACAGAGAGAGAGAGAGAATATGAACCCAGGGGCAATTCTACCTCTGAGCTACATCCCCAGAGAGAGAGAGAGAGAGAGAGAGAGAGAGAGAGAGACAGAGAGACAGAGAGACAGAGAGAGAGAATATGAACCCAGGGGCAATTCTACCTCTGAGCTACATCCCCAGAGAGAGAGAGAGAGAGAGAGAGAGAGAGAGAGAGAGAGAATATGAACCCAGGGGCAATTCTACCTCTGAGCTACATCCCCAGCCTTTTTTTTTTTTTTTTAAAGAGAGAGAGAGTTTTTTAATATTTATTTTTTAGTTTTTGGCGGATACAACATCTTTGTATGTGGTGCTGAGGTTCGAACCCGGGTCGTATGCATACCAGGCGAGCCACATCCCCAGCCCCAGCCTATTTTATTTTTGAGACAAGGTCTCTTTAAGTGGCTGAAGCTGGTCTTGAACTTGAGATCCTCATGCCTCAGTCTCCCAAGTCACCAGGATTACAGAAGTGCACCTCTGTGCCCAGCTAATATATTTTTTTAACATGTAATCCCTCTGCCTTAAAAAAAATCTCAGTATTTCCTATTTTCAGTCAAATCATCAAAATTTAGTTTCACATTCATATTCCTAAATAAAAAACTTCTTCCCTAAACTGAAATTTGAAAAATAAGCTATATATAATTATATATTTTCCTAACTTATCTCTTATTGCTTCCCCTAAGTGTCTGGCTAACCCTTGTCAACTGGCAGACACCAGGGTTCTCTATGTGGGAGAGACACACAACTAATTGCCATGTATGGTCCTAGCTCTCCAGAGACTCACAACTGGGGTGTTGTGTTGTTGTTTGCATCTCAACTATTTTTGAAGCCTAATTATTTGCTTATATTGTGTCATTATATAATGGGAAAGATCTGTACTGACTGGAAAGATCTGTACTGAAGATCTGTCATCTGACATGCTGTCCAGTGCACCTTTTCTACACAGCCCTAGACTGAGCTCTTCTTGGGCCTTCTACCATCTTAATTTCAATAACATCTGATACATATTGTTCTCCACTGAAGCTTTTTAGTTGCTGAGAATGGACTAAAAGTATGTTGCAGGCACTGGTTAACTCAGTTCTCCAGGTGGGCTGGCACAGCCTCAGGCCACAATCAACTGCCTCAGCCCTAGACAATCAGTTCACCCTGCTTGCTGTCTGGATTTTAACTTTCTGTGCATGCCATGAAAAAAAATGGGAAATACAGAAAGTTTAATTTATAGTATTTTCAGATGAGAAACAACATTAAATGTTATTTATTGAAATGACCTCATCTTGAAACTGAAGGAAATGAAACCTAGAGAGTTTAATTTCCTTAAGGTCACATGGATACTTAATTACAGAAGTAACTGGAATCTAAAACCACAAGCTCCTGACTTCTGAGCTTCGTTACATTATATCACGCTGCTTCTCAAACTGCCACTGTATGTAATTCCTGCCTCCTTAACAAGATGGTAAGGTCTCTGAGAATAATAACATGACAGAAATCTCTCATCCCCAAATTGCTAATCTCCAAACTACAAATACTGAAGAGACAGTTATTGGTAGAATAAAGTCTTTGTTATAAAGAAATTTAATGAAACTGACAGGGCAGAAATCTGTGTGAACAGTATAAATATTTGTGTGTTATCATGCATGTACTTGTAGAGACTGAAAAAAGGAACAAATTACCCTGAGAGGAAGGGTGACAACTTAACATGATGACAGCTAGAGATAGAGAAGCACATGAAGTGAAAAGTCTTAATGCTCAAACCACAAGAGAGGTTTAAATACTATTTACAGACCAAATTCTTATTAGTAAGAACTGTCCCAAGTGGTGCTCCTTACTCATCTGGCACACACAATGACTTTTGGGTCTGTGTTCGTCTGTCTTCAGTACTGTGCATTTTTTATTTTGAGACAGGGTCTTGCTAAGTTGCTGAGGTTGGGCCTCGAACTTGCAATTCTCCTGCCTCAGCCTCCTGAGCTGCTGAGATTACAGGCATGTGCCAGAGCATGTGGCCTGACTTATGATCTTGAAGTGCAGTATCATCCCTCTCATTTTAGTGCTGAGAAAAAAACAATTTCAATACCATTTCTTTATAGTGCAGGTCTCTGGGAGATGCTCATGTGCCCTTCCTTCTGCCTGGCATGCTCTTTCCCCAGACACCTGAGTGGCTTGGTTTGCTCCCTCACATCCTTCGGGTCTTGGTCATGGATGGCACTCTCAGTGACATTCAACCTGACCATTCTACTTTACAGTTATCTTTCTTTACAACTCTTGTACTCTGTATTTTACTTACACGTTTTATTAAAATCTTCCCCTTCTACACAGTAAACTCCATAAAAGGCAAAGATTTTTATCTGTTTTACTCATTCACATGTTGAGTACCTAACACAGGAGCCAGCAAGCATGGCCCGTAAGCCCAGGTAACATCCACCGGCTAAGCCAGGCAGGCTCATTCACACACCCGACAGCACACAGCTGGGCTGCTGCACAGAGTTGAAAACATTTACTGTTTAAAGGAACGTCTGCAGATCTCTGACCTCAAACAATCGTAGGCCAAACAATAAGTACTTAAATCCTATTCAGGAACTTCAAAATCTGTCACCCTATGATTTCTTCTGCTGTGATCTCTTTACCTGCCTTTTTGGAGGGTGGGGGAGCGCTGGGGACTAAACCCAGGACCTTGCACATGCTGGAAAGCACTCCATCACTGTGCTACATCCACAGTCCCAACTGCTCTAAAACTCTGGTTTCAGTCATCGCCATCTCTTGCCGAGACTATCACAGACTCCTTACTGCTCTCCTGGCTCCCACCCCGACCTGCTGCAGTCTGTCCACACCGTAACCACAGAGATGCCTTTAGAAATATGAGTCAGACCACACCCTCTCATGCTCAAGAGTCCTCAATGGCTCCCCATCTCACTGGGCATACAAAGGCCTTATAAACCCTACAAAGCCCTACCTGTGACCCTCCCTGGCCTCATCTCTTATGACTGCACACACGGCTCTCCCACACCAGCCTCCTCACTATTCCTTGACAACTCAGGCAGTCCCGCCCTTGGGCTGCTTCACCTGCTTGGAGCGCTAGTGCCCGGTCGCCACATCTCTGCAGGTCTTCCCTCAAGTGTCCTCTTCTCACTGAGGCCCACACTCCTCATCTCTCCTCCTGTTCTATTTCTTCCCCACAGTGCTCATCACACAATCCACCTCCTCTCCCCGGGGCGCGCTGTCTCCCCCAATACCTTGTGTCTCCTGATGTCCCCTAACTACCTGGACCATCACCTTGTACACAGCAGGTATTAATAAGTACTAGTGAATGACTGATGAAAGCTTACCCCATTTCAAAAACCCATCCGTGCAAAGTTTCCAATTAGACATCCCGTCTTGCTGCCCTACGTCTATTTCCACTAACCCAAAGTCAAGTACACTCAGGCACCAGGAGGAGGCTTTCCACACAATGGATACGCCAGAAAATCAACCAAGACCTGTCTTAAGGCTGTGCACACACACCCAAGGCTACAAGAAAAAGGAAACCTGGAGGACTCACCCGCTCCACGGATGCCTCGTCTCCTGGGAGACACGCCGCAGCCGCACAAGCGATCTCCATCATGGCGGAGCTGGTGGGAGCATCGGTGGTGGAGGAAGACCTGGGTCGGCCTGCCTGCAGCACAGCGGTCATCTCCTGGCCAGACTTCCTGTTGATCTGCGGACTTCCTTTCGGGGCCTCTGGCTTGCCCCGCCTACTGTGCAAGCTCGTTCCTCTCTTCATCTTGGGTGGCACTCGGATCTGCTGCAGAACCCGATTCAGAGCTGTGGGGTGGGTGGGGACACCGTCAATCTCAGCACATGCGTTCTGGCTCTCCAGATCCACCTCGGGTTCTGGATCAGTCTGAATCTGCTGCACATCATGTGGAGACACTGATGACCTCCTGCGCTGGTGCTGGAAGAGATGCTTCAAGCCTTGGCCAATCACATTAATGTTCTCCAAAGCATTGTGGGTCATTTTAGATAACTTTTGTTCAGATTCTGTCTGCTTTCTGGCCTCTGCATCTTGGGATTTGCCTCCAGGATCAGGGTCCTCATATAACTGTTCACTGCCCGAAGGCTCCATCAGGAGACTTAATAAGCTTATTTGCAAACTCAAAAAATTTTAAACACACCAAGACTGTCAGATTAGGTAGGCATTTGCTTCAACAGCGACTATGCATGCAGCTGTGAGACGGAGGCTTCATGCCTATCTAATGTTAAGAAAGAAAGAAAGAAAGAAAGAAAGAAAAAGAAAAGAACCTTATATCATAAGTTCATGCAGAAACTCCAGTGTTAAAACAAAGAAAAACATGCCATTAACCAAACAAATAGGCACTATCATCAAGCAATCTTTAATCAAAAGATTAAAAGATAGTTTTCTAGATAGTGAATAATGACTATTTTCTAGGAAGGGGGGGTGAAGCCCAGAACAAATACACAGGAAATGAAAACAGCAACATTTTAAAAAAATGTTTCAATATGTGAAGAATCCCACAGCAGATTCACCATCTTGGAAGAGACACAGTAGTAGCTGACAGAACAGTGGCTGTTTAGGAGATTAAGACAAAAGCTGTCCAAAGCTTGTTCTGGATGCAACAATTTAATTCCTGTCATTCAAAACTACAGTTAATTATCCACATGCTGAAACTCAGGAAATTCAAAGAATAATAGTGAGAAGTGAATATCCAAGTCTAAGATCCGTGGATTGCAATGGAATACAGGAATCTGTTGTTACCATTCATTCATCAAGCTCACTGGTAATCAGAGGTGACAGGCTTGCTCTTTTGAGAGGACAACAGGAATAAAAATCTTAGAGGCTGAAGTCTCTGCTGAAGCACAAACGACCTTTCTGGCACCGTGTGGACAAACAGGCCAGACAGAAACAGTCTTCAGAGAGACTAGAGCTTTGCCCAGTAGCAGCTTTCAAGAAAGGAGACTCAAAGACAATCCCCTTCTCAACAGTACCATGCCTGACAGAGGCGTCCTGTGTATCTACACAAATTCAAAGGCAAAGACGTCACACAGTAACTGGGCGTGATGGACAGAAAAGGAGAGATCAAACAGCAACCATACACCAGTGTTAGATGCAGGAGGTTAAAAGGAAGCACAAACCAAGAGAGGTCAAGTCAGCATCACTGCCATGGTTACTGAGATCACATGCTGAAGGGGATTGGGGGGAGGGATGAGATTTCTCCTTAGTAGAAAGTGTTTATTTTTTTTTATTGAGTTTGTAAAAATATACAATTGCATAAACTCACAGAAGCTGCTGGTGAGGCCAAAACATGATACAGGAAGTTCTTTATGCCCAGATTTTTTCTCAACCTTTGGTTTAGAAGTCTTTTAAGCTGTCTACATTCCCAGGTACTAAGTCATACCAATGAAGCAGTGTTCGGATCACATTTTGGGGACACGCAGACACCTTTTCCCCAAGTGGCTCTCTAGGAGCTGTAAATTAGCTGGATGTCAGGGTTTGCTGCGAATGAATTCAAACTCTCTGGAGGTTTCTTCCTAGTGACTACTCAGAAGACCTTCTTGGCCTATTGCATGGACACTGTCACGGGGACTCCACTGTCCCTGTTCATTCATGCCCATTTCCTCATCCTGACTTTTTACCTCTCATGAGCACAAACAGGGCGACAGCGTTAAAGACACTGGTCTGTCACCTGTACCTTCCTGCTTTTGAAATACCATAAAATTCTTTGCATCTTAAAAAAAAAGCAAACGCAAAACAGCAATAATAGGAAATTTCACTACCTTTCGCTCAAATTCTTTGAGGTGCCACTGAAATCTTGCCATCCTCCTGTGGCCTCTGATCCTTTCCCTGATTGCCTATTTGCCTTTTCTCTGTCCCTTTGGGACAGCCCAGAAAAAAACCCTTAACTCTTAATTAGATTAATCAATGTCCTGGGCTCTGGTGCAGTTTTTTGGGTGGGCTCCTTTTGGGCAAAAGTTTTGCCCATAATGTATGGATTTAATTATCTTCCCCTTCCTTGGGAGTTGGTCTGGCAGACTAATAGTTATTGAGTTATTTGTAATCTCCTGAGTTAAAGGCGATGGAGCCAAGATAATCCAGTAACAGTGGACACACTAACTGATCTCTCCGCACAGTGGCCACCTAGACTCTAAAAAGATGGCAGGACGTCAGAGCTGCAGGCTGACAGTGAAGAGGTGGCCTGGTCCTCCCTTATTTGCGCTGCATTAACTAACATGACAACTCACTTTTTTGTTGTTACTGTTGTAAGTAAATTGTATAAAGTAAATTTATCCCCTGAGATTAAAGGAAAACATGAATAAAAGAATGTCAAGGTTAGCTGAAAAACTACATGGCCTACTTGTCTCATATATACAGGTATTAGGAAATTATTATCCAACAAATCTCTTTCTTTGGGCAGTGTTATAAACTAATCAAGTGACCATCTGTTTCTCTCCTATTTAAAACACGGACAATATGGCACATTTTAAATGTCACTAATTTTGTCTGAGATTTCATCACTAGCATGTGTCTATTATTTATTTTCAAATAATCTGCAATGATGACTGATGACAAGGAAATATTAGCATTCTCTGGGAAAACCTGAAGTGGCGTCAATTTCTAAGCTGAGTCTTGCAGAGCTAAGGCCTCTAAACCAAGGCTCTCTTCCCAGTTGCAAGGATTAGGTCGCAGAGTAGGATGGATTTCAGGATTTCCGAAGGCATGACTTATCTTAATGTTACTAACGCACCTTACTGAGCTCTAAGCATTAAATTACCAGATAAAAATTTGGAAAAACCACCTATAACTCTGATTATAAAATGTCATCTGGTACTTACACTTGCAGCTATAGTCTGCATTACTGCTGTGCTATCAGCACCAACAAGAAACATGGCCACCGTTTTGAAGGTTCCTTAAATTTTCTATACAAAAAGCCTTTAGGGACCCTTTCAATGTATGCCAAATATTAAGGAAAGTCAAACGTTATTAGCAGAACCACATGCAATGATAACAGTGTAATAATTATGGCTATAGAACTGCTGATATTGTAAGAATGCAAGCATGAAAGAAATTCAATAACCTCAAAGTTTTTTAGTGCTTCCCTATTTTCTTCTGAGTTTATAAAACTCCCCAATTATCTGTATTAGATCCCGGCTCAAGTTCAAGTTCAACTGTGCAAAGCCAACTGTAGTTTTAAAAAGAGGGAAACAGGAAATGAGGGCTCCTCCTTTATTCACTGAGACTCTCTAAAAAATGAAGTTCTTTTAAGTAAACCACAGGAAGTGGAAAAGGGGGAAAGGAAACAAAGCAACGTGAGAGAAAGGGGTGAAGAGGAAGGAGTGAAAGTTGGGAACAGACAATAGCAGCTACCGTTGACCAGGCTCTTCAGATAATTTTGTTAAACTCTCAGAATATCCAACAATTAATCTTTCCACCACAGTTTTACTAAAAACATACCAAGCTGTTAGTTAACAGGAAACAAGTTACTCTGAACCAATATAAGTGAAAAGGTCGTTACAAATGTTTTGGAGGGCGCTCCACCAGCCACCCCCCATTACACACCAACGACCTTTGTCTTTTTATTCTACTTTTCCTTTCCAAGTGAACTGCACTGACTAGAACAGACTCAATACTTGCCTTCATCACTCTTCCTCAAGCACTTCCAGGGTGTACAGGAATCCTGTCAGGAAAAGCTGAAAAACAAGCATTAAGAATTATTTTTTTTCCGTATTTTTTTATTGTGGTATTATAATTGTACATAATGGTGGTGTTGGGGTTTGTTTTTACATATTCATACATGCACACAATAAAGCAGGAAGAATTACAAAGTGAGAAACTCAGGAGGAAACTTACCTATTACAGAAAAAAAATTAAAGAACATACAACCAAAATGTTAATGGTCCTTATCTTGCGCTGGTAAAAAGAAGTAGGGTAATTTTTTGCTAGTGCTAGTCGGTATTTTCTAATTTTTCAAAAATATAATCAAGAAAAAAAGATTTTTCAGGGGGCACAGTACTGCATGCCTATAATCCCAATGACTCAGGAGGCTGAGGCAGGAGGCTCATAAATTGGAGGCCAGACACAGCAACTCAATTTGAGGCCATTAGCAACCTGGCAAGACTCTGTCTCCAAACAAAAAATAAAAAGGGCTGGGGATGTGGCTCAGTAATAAAGTGCCACTGGTATCCCCCCAAAAAAAGATTTTGGAAAAAAAAAGATTATTAATCTGTGAGCACATAAAAAAGAAAAAGTGACCAATGTTGTAGTTTGCACTGAATATTTTTACACTATCATAACTGTACAAGAAATGGACATTCTACTAGTTCTAGCCTTAAAGTAACATGCAATACAAAAACAAGTATACAAAAACACAACTCAGATTTTTTTCAAGCAGCTTCTAACACTGTATCTGTGATTTTTATTTTAAGGCAATTTAAAAAATCTATATTTAATAAAAAGAATATTAAAAACAAACAAACAAAAACCTTACATATACAAATAAGAATCAAAAGGCACCAAAATCGAACTTTCTTGGCAAACTAGTTTCTAACAGCACAGTTCGGTGCTGAAGTGTGGGGAGGACAGCGATTATCATCAGAAGTCAGAAGATCAGTTAGGACTGGATGTGTCGGGGACAGCCTGATGAAAGAGGAGGCTGTAACTGAGCTCTGGAGGCTGAGGGGACAGATGAAGAAGCAGCAGGATGTGGGCCAAGACGTCCAGCCAGAAAGTGAAACACACAGTATGTCTGAGGCCAGTGGAGAGGCCACAGGACCTACTGGGGGTGCCCAGTTTATAGTAGAGGAAATAAAATTCAATGGGTAAGCCTGGAAAGTTAAAGGAGGGCTTTAAATGTCGGAATAATTATCTGACAGCCTGCATATGTCAGGCAATAAAATGCACCAAGGTGACCAGCGCCTTACCTCCAGCCCTCACACACCCTGCCAGAGGAGGGTAAGGTCACTACCCCCAATTCACAGCGGAGACTCTTAAGGCCAAAAGAGGTCTAGTGATGAAAAACTTTACTTAATATCATAGACAATCAAGAGCTGCTATGAGATTTTGAGGCTATAAGGGTGTTTTAGGACTAATAATCCGATGGAATGGGAGAGATGCAAGAAAGGGGAAAGGCCATCAACAGAGAAATCAGGTAAGGGAATTAATAACGACTTAGAAAAAGGTGATGAGGATGAGCTAAACCCAGAGATATGGCTGGGAGTGGGTGACTAGAAGGCAAATGGAAAGGAGTCAACGTGCAAAAGGTACAGAGGAGGCAATGGGAGCTCCCACATCACCCTGATCCAAGTTTTTAAAAGATTAGATAAAACTGATCATGTTATACACAACGATATTCGTACTTATCAGATAGAGATTTACTTAGCAAAGCAACCATCCAGTTGGGCATCCTGCGTCTGACTTCAAGGGTAAAAACACCAGGCAGACTTCACTAGCTCAAAACCCCCACAACTGTTCTCTTCAGCAAACCTCCTGGGCTCCCTACGCCTGGTGAGGGCTTCTTCCCCCACCCAGTGTCACAGACGGACCTAGTTCCTGAGACCTACAGGAGCTCAAGGATCATGCCGGTGTGTTGCTTGTTTTAATATTTCTCCACCATTTCCCCCTCCTGGCCCAAGAGTTCACAACTATAAAATTTCATTTTTCTGTTCTCTCACCTCTCACAAGCCAGGATAAAATGGAAAAATTTTAATTACCTAAGAAAGCTTATCTATCTTCCCTCAGATTCTTTTGAAATCCCTTTTCCTAAAGTCCTTAGTAAACATCCTCTTCTGACCAGTGTTTCTTATTCATGGTGTATTTTCATGCTGTCAAAATTTTTTTCTTTTCAGAGATGATTTAGAAATCAGTCCAATCCTTTTAGACCTTCTTGTAGTTTTTTTTTTATTTTTATTTTTAAGTGACAGAGGCTTTCACCTGTCAGCACATGGATAGTTTACACTAAAAAATTATCCAGCTTAACTTGTCCCAACCCAGAGAGAAAGATACTGCTTCTGACATCATCAGAGATGTAAATAATGAAATTAGTATATATTACCATAGTTTTTAAAAGTTATACATACTGAATATACGTGCTCAGACTATTTCATCCTGAAGGTGACCGATTATTATTTTACCCCAGAGGGAGAACTACTACACTAATAGAAAGGAAAACAGAATTTAAATACTCTATTTTTTCTCACATCCAAATAAATATCAGGAGAAAAAGCAAGATCACAGAACAAGTAAAATGCATAAAACATAACACTATGTCAGACAAATTCAAATATACTAATTAAATACAACTGGTCCAAAAGACAAAAATTATACTAAATGAAAAGAACAAGGATAATGCTTAAAATATAACCAGAGAAAATAGCAAAAAGTAAAAAGTATAGGAAAAAAATCATACAAACTAAAAGAAAGCTGTTCTAGCTATAATACTCAAAGCCGCAAGAGAGAGATAATTCACAGGATTCAAAGTATAATTCATCAGGAAAATGTCGTTTCAAATTAGTTATGTATGTAATAAAATCACTCCAATTATACAAAGCAACACTTAGAGATTTACAAAGACAAATTTAAAAACTCCATAGTCATGGGAAAGTTTTTTTTTTAACAATTCTCAGTCATTAATAGATCATGATCAATAAACTGGACCTAAATAGACATTAACATAAAACACAGCACCCAACAACTGTAGAATAAATGCGCTTTGAAGCACAATGAGATCATTTACAAAAATTGACCATATGCTGAACCCTGGGGCGAGTCTCACAGATCTCTGAGAGGCTGAAAGGTTGGAGTGCGCTCTCTGGCCACAAGGTGGATCTCTAAGGCTCAGCCCGGGGCGGGAGGCACATTTTTCTCCCCGTTTTCTTTTTTTCCTGTTTTCTTCTGACTTAGCCTTTTCAGGAGGGAAGGGACAACAGCTAAGGCTGAAAAGACACCTAAGAGCTTCCTCTCTGACCAAAGGAAACAGTCCTAGGAGTATCCAGGCATCCATACCATGCAGTTAGGAAGAAGAACCAGAGACCCTGACAAACTGCTGCAGACTAAATGTGGGCTGGCGTCTGAGTCAGCCCTGGGGCTGCAATCGGGAGGAGTGTCCATTCTTTGTGGACTTTTCCCTCCAGAAACCTGAAAAGGCTCTCTGGGGCAGGGGACAGGAGGGAGAAAGCCTCTCCCCAGCCCTGCAGAGCCTGGGGAAGGAAGAGCAGCCAATGTCAGACCATTCCAGACGCACTTCCCCCATCTCTCCCATCTCCCCGTGGAACAAAACGGTTAATCTGCAGGGAGAAATTAACCATGGCCAGCACTTGCGCTGGGAGAATTCCACTAGAGCACGAGGAAGGGGAAGGAGGCCCACACCTTATCTTCACCCACGTCCACTCTCTCCCTGAAGTTACACCCACCTCAGTGTGCGGGGAAGGCCGCAGAGACAGGCTGAGCACACCTAGTGAACTGCCATTAGGGGAAAAGAAAGCAGGTGAAGGGCACGGGGTCTTGTGAACGCCACACCCCAAGACCCAGTGCTCCCACAAATCTGATGCTTGATCAGAAGTCACAGAGCTCCTGTCACCCTCACTACCAGGAACAATCTCGAACAATGGGAGAAGGTGGGAGAGTGCAAGAGACCGACCCCCTCTGAGAAACAGCCTACCAGGAAAACTCAGAGACAAGGAACAAGGTATTACTAGGGAAATCCGAAGCCTCTGGTCCCCATGGCAACAACAAATGTCAACTCCAGTAACCATAGTGATAATAAACATCAAACACCACAGAATCCCTGAATAGATCAACACAGATCCCCACCCTAAAGGACTAGGAGAAGGCAACACAGTCAAATGTATCCATTTTAAATGCCAACCTCAGTTTCTCCTGTTGCATACAAAACATACACCTTTCGACAAAAACCTCATGAAGCCTTCTAAGTAGTAAAAACACCCTGAGGAGACAAGGTAATCAGCAGAGCCAGAGTCACACATGACAAGTTCTGACGCCATCAGGAATTTAAAGCATGATGGATAATCAAAGACTCTAATGGAAAAGACAGACAGCACGTGAGACCAGACAGGTAATTTCAAAGAGAAACGGAAATCATAAGGAAGAGTGCGGTGGAAACGCTAGAAATAAGAACACAGTAACAGATCACACATGCCTTCCATAGATAATTATATAGATACGGAAAGAGCAGACTTGAACTGGAAAAAGATCCAGTGAACTTCAAAACAGTCTAGTAAAAATAATCCAAGCTGAGGACTCAAGGGGAAGACAAATTTTCCTACTTGGAGGACATCCAAAAGCTATGGGAAAATAAACACTGCTACATACACAGACTTAGAAGTTCAGGAGAGAACGGAACGAAAGAAATAGCCAAATGGCCAAGAGCTTCACAAAATTAGTAAACTCCAAATTTAGGAACTCTGAAAACATTGAACAGGATAAATACCCAAAAAACAAGACCAGACATCATGTTCAAGTCGTCAAAGAGAAAAATCCTAAAGGCAGCCAGAGAAGGGAAAATGTCTTACATACACAGGAACGGTGACAAAGCCCACAAAGTCCCCTTAGAAACTTCACAAGTGAGCCATGGACTGAGGAATTTCAAGTGCAGAAAGAAAACAACTGCCCATCCCATATTCCATACCCGGTGGAAATACCCCTCAGGAGGAAGCAGAAATACAAACGCTTCCCCAAAAAAACGAGAACCAAGAACCTACTGTCAGCAAATCCTCCCCTGCAGGAGGACTAGAGCAAGCTCCTCAGGCAGGAGCGGGGAGGCTAGAGCTGGGCTCCACCAAAGAAGAATCAATGGAGGGAAAGCATCATCTGTTATTTTTCAGATTTTGAAGTGCTCTAAATGACAGCTGCTGAAAGTAGGAGCAATGTACCGGTGCCTATAAAGTAAGAAAGGGATGTCCATCAACCAGGAGGCGAGGGAAGGGGCAAGAAATGGGAGCACTACAGCCACACTCCACATGTGAGAGGGTAAAACACTGCTGGAAGTAAACTCAAAGTTTGTTTAAGAATATATCCTGTAAACCCTAAGACCATCAACCACTAAAAAACTTTTTTAAAAGGAATGTCAATAATAAGGGAAGAGTCGATAGAATTTTTTAAAAGTTCAGTTTGCACCAGAAAATGTGAAAGAAAAAAGAAACGAGTGCAACACCAACAACAAGACGAGCAGGAGGTAGGTTTCCATCTACCTATGTTAATAATCACGGTTAAGGGTGAGCAGACTAAACAAACCAGTGGAAAACCAGACTGTCAGGGTGGATGGAAAAGAAAGGCCAAGCCAAGTTCAAGAAGCCCATGAAATATAAAGATTTAGGTAGGAAAAAAAAAGGAGAAAAATATAGCACACAAACACTGATCAAAAGAAAGCTGGTATAGCCAAATTAATTGCAAAGAAGATTTCAGAAGAAGAAATGCAAAGAGGGGCATGACACGATGATGAAGGAGTCACTTCTCCAAACAGATGGAAAAGTCCTGGATCTTGAGTGTCCCCCAAAAGTCATGTGTTAAAGGCTTGGTTCTCAGCTTCTGATATTGAGGGGTGGGGAGACACGTGTGTGTGGAAACTTTATGAGATGAGGCCTAACGGGAAGTTCCAGGTTCCTAGGGGCATGCCCTCAAAGGGGACCTTTGGACCCGAGTCTCTTCCTCTTTTTCTTTTTCACAGCAGGACCTGAAGCTGAGTACCTGTGCTCTGCCTAAGGTGGCTGACCATGGTGTGCTATGTTGCTAAAGCTTCAAAGCAACGAGGCCAACTGATCAAGGACTGATTTCCAAAATAAGACTTTTCTCTTTATAAGCTGATTTACCTCAGGTATTTGTTATAGTCCTGCGAAGCTGAGTAACCCAAGTTCTAAACACTTATGAACCTGAAACCAAAGATTCAAACTACATGAGGCAAAAACTGGAAGGATCTTAGGCTGGGTTGTGGCTCAGTGGCAGAGCACCTGCATAGCATGTGTGAGGCACTGGGTTCGATTCTCAGCACCTCATAAAAATAAGTAAAATAAAGGTCTACTGACAACTAAAAAATATTAAAAACAAACAAAAAAAAAAAAACGGAAAGATCTGGTAAGATAAGTCCACAATTCCTGGGGCAGACTTCCAAGGCTTGTCTCTTAGTAATTG